>NC_039496.1:3298027-3668220 GCF_003590095.1 Trichoplusia ni | reverse complement strand
TAAGATATGTTTTATTTTAAAAAACAGGAGTTTCTCGTTTCTGGTTGAGTATTTTTTTAATATTTTACTCAGATTTTTTACAAAACATAATAATATTAAACGACTCTGTTTTTTGCGGAATCTAGTACCAAGTAAAAAACTAAATGTAGCAGATACTCAGAAGTTACGTTGAAAACAATTCTTAGAAAATACTAGTCAAGTATCTTAGTAAGCTCATTGCAATAGAACGGAATATCGATATAAAATTGTTTATCTCATTTCGTATTCTAGAATGTTCGTATGTTAAATAGTTGAGTTTACATGTATCGATAGAATCAGGTCAACCCGTTAACTGATTGTGAAACGGGGACGCTAAGTGTGGCCAGGGTCACTGACTCGTTATTTTTAGGGAATTATTCAAACATTTCAAACTATGACGAAACTGTACTCGGAATCTTATATTTCGTAAATTTGGGACAAGGCATTGACTTTGCGATTATGTAAAAAGGTCCCGCTTTACTTAATCTATACGTATTGAGGCTAAGAGGAAAACTGGAAAACGTATATCCTGTTATTTTCTTGGTATTTTAAATTATTTGTCATTTCCATTTCCTGTCATTTAGCATTTCCCTTTAGAACTACTAGAAAAATAAAGGAAAAGTATTGACCAACCAACAAATGCTAAAGACCTAGTCCAAGCCAAAAGTAATGAAAAGAAAGAATATTGGCGTACATAAAGGATTGACAGTCAATATATAACATCCTTCTAGGCATAGGAACTCTTTTGACCTCAAAAACAGAATACAGTAGTAGCCCAAGTAGGATTTAATCCTTTCAAACTGACAAGACCTGCGCTGTCATACGATATAAGTCGTAATGCGTAAAAGAAGTTATCATTTAGAACTCTTTCGATAACTTGCACCACAAACGCTATCAAAAAACTGAAAGTAATAAAACAATGAAAATATCAATGCCCGCAAACAAAAACATCTTTATACCTAAGAGAACCAACAATCTAGCTCCATACGGAAAAAGGAGCAATAATATTGCAAACGATGATAAAAATATTAATTAAAAACATACTCAAGTTGACTAGTCAAATGTTAAAGATGTGTGTCAACCGTACGTTATAAATATCTGTGGACACGTCTGGTAGATACGTTAGTCTGTTTCAACAATTTTAATGAAATTCGTGAGTCACAACGAGTTCATTTATCTCTTCCATAGTACTAAAGATAACGTTATGGGTCTAATAAACGAATTGTTCTTACTTATCTGTAACGGCTTCTGACTTCCAAGAATTAACTATGCCTACTCCACAATTATGAATCTAAAAGGTTTCACGGTTTGATAAATAAGGAAGATTCTTATTTTGTAGTCAAACTGCTATCAAAAATCACGACATTTATCGTAAGAACTACATGGTAGGATGCAAGAGTATTTTGACTATGATACTTATTCTGGCGGTAAAAATACCTGCAGAAACACTACCCCGAAGCAATTCTAAAAATAAGGAGTACTGCAACCAATGGATTATTCTGCCCCTTTATGACTGGCCGAGACCGAAAGCACATGCATTTAGGTTTTCCACAGAGTACGAAATTACTTGTAACGTGCCACTAACCCTACAAACACTAAAACGCAGATCTAAGGTCCTGAGCTCTCAATATCATTCGAGAAAACTCACTGAACTTGAATAACGTAGGCTCAAAAAGGCTACTTCGAAGTTATTTGAAACCTTTGTCGATCCTGGCATATTTTCGTGACAGCAAAAGAATGTCTACCACATCCTTCTTTCGCTATTTAAAAATAGGTTTTATTCATATGCTCATTAGATTTTCATTCCCAATGTGTCGTAAGGTTCCATTAAACACGTTATATTCAGTCATTATTGTCTGTTTAAGAACTGATTTTAAAGCATACGAATGGTCTGTCGTAATGAATAATGTCGGCTGACCAGGCAATTTAATAAATCTTTATTAATGTATGATAATTTATTATTGTCTTGTCTTCAAATGTGTTTGGGTCTTCATTGTTCGCTGTTGATATGCGAATGTTTAGTCATCACAAGCAGACAAGACTAAAAAGGAGAAGACATATGGAGTAGCTATTTACATGTGACAGTTGTTTGACCCAAAATGATCAATCATGGAATGGTTCGGGTTGTGTCTCATTCAAAATTTTGGCAAATTAAAATACTTCCTAAAATTCTTGGGTTGGGATATAACTTGACATAAGTGACTTTAACCCAGCCATTCACCAATTTTTTTTGAGTCGATTTTATTATTGTATACGTACATTCTATTTGAGGATGGGCATTGTGGGTTTCTAAAATGCGATTATGATAACCTTTTTGAATAATCACAGCAAGCTTCCTTGCCCTTTCTAAGTGAACTAATTGATTGCCACGACTATTCCGCCACCACGTCCACCTGTATGACCTCGTCCGCAATACTTTAGACTGAATAAGGCATAAGCCATAGATGGCTAAATTAAACTGATCCTTACAATTGAGCACCTTCTCCTCAGGTCCCACTTGCGGGAAGTGCCTCTGGAACTTCTTCTGGCGCGACTTGCTCGGTTGTTTGCCATCGGTGGTGTCGCCAGTACCGGTCTTGCCGGCCCCAGCTGCCCGCACCGACGGCGCTGACCCCGACAAGGGCTTTATGGCCTGTCTGGAACAAAACAAAATATACAATTGAATACTTGCTTTCAAAAATTTTGTGCCGGTGGCACTGAAGGTGGTAAGGGGAAATAATTAAGGCTCATAATCATACAACTGGTAGGACGCATTACCAAATTTGTATTTTTTACATCGACAGATCGTTTAACCCTCAACCATAAATAAATTGTCAATCATGAAAAAAGAACTCTAGTATAAATTGTTTTAGTGAAGATCATAAAAAAATCGGTTTGCAGAACATAGCGGCTATTTAGGTCGCCATGATCGACTTTTTAGTCCAGAATAGCTCGATTATGCAGGTGCATTACTAAAAATAATCATGACAGAGATGTTAAAGTGCGGCCTCTCTGTTCCCAAATGACATCACGACGGTCTCATTTATAACGATGATGGGCGCGTCATCCGTACTTATTGTCCATTTGTCCAACCGATAGAAAGAAACAATAGAGAGTATTGCTTGATCAGAGAATTGGGTAAAATCGTTCTAATGACCTTGCGAACTCTTAGCCTAATGATACGGTTTACTTTTTTGTTTTAGACTGCAGGCATATTTGAATGTTTAAAACTTTGATTACACCCGTTTTCCTAATACCAATATTAAATCACATGCATTATCGAGTATCAATCTCACAAATTAACTACAGGGTGCCTATCATCTCTTAAAGTAAAACTGAGAAGTGGGACGGTACAATAGACATCGTAAAGCGTCGCCGCTCTTCCAGAGCCAAAATATAATTACTGTAAAACGCTAGAAGGCTCCCTGATAAGAAATCTGGAGTTCCTATGTTTTGAATCACACGATCCCGAATATGGAATCGAATATGATCCCGAAACCTGACAATTTTTGATTTGATTTTGAAACCAGTTGTCTGATGATACCATGAAATGGCATTATGAATTCGATTTACCTAAGTTTTCAATAATCAATAGAATATAAACAAAAGCCGATTGCGTCAATAACGCACTTGTTTTAACAATGCTCCTAATAGACAAAGGTCATGGACACTACCGTCATTAAAACAAATACCAGCATTTAAAAGCTATGATTCACAAAGCGAAATAATATTCTATGTAATTTTGTACAGCTGTAAAATAAAGACAAATCTATATGCTGGTTATTGTGTGCTTCTTGACAGCAAATACACAATTTGAGTACAGCTCAAGAAGTATTTAGTACATATATTTTAGGTCATTTTTAATTTGTCAATGATGGTCAATATTTTCATATGTTGATGTCGGATAATCCCAGAGTTTTGTCTACCCGTGGGTTTCATTATTTCATTTATTATTATTCCATGGTTAATAAATACGGCCTTTAAAAGAAAATTGAAGTTAAAATCAATATCAGATCGTGCAACTCTCCTAATACAATTACGTCAGCTTAATCGTCTAGCATTCAGTCACGGTCGATTACTTCGTTTAATGTTTCTCAAACAAGGTGTGTGGTAGATAAGCGACAGCTATACGAGAAAAAAAGGAAATTCATACAATTCAAAACATTCCTATAAAGTAGTAATGGTTAAAGCTGTGATAGCCTTGGGGTAAGACAGCAGAATCTGCTAAATCAATAGTTTCGAGTTCGATCTCAAAGAAATCTGCGTTTTAGAAATAAATATCACGGCTTCCGTGTTTCAGAGGGCACTTAAAAATATGGGTCCTGCGCTTGATCTCTCTCCTCGAGATGTAGAGTAAGGCACAGAGAGTGCACCTGTGTTGGCACACGTGCTTATGCAAATTAATATATGCCTCGCAGCTGGCTTGCGACACTAGCAGAAGTGGCCGAAAATCGGTCAGGACGTTATTATTAATCATATTGGCAAAAAGGTTAAGTTAAGTTGTCCAGGTGCTATAAAATACTTTTACAAGACAGCCTTGATAAAACACAGGTACAATACAATTTGAAACAGCTGGTGTTCCAAAGGCAAATTTGCGATAGCGTACGTTGTGTAGTGTACGTAGAGTGAGACTGTAATAGAACAAAAAATATAAATTATCGACGCCAAGTAAGATAACGGGTCGATACCCTATTCACCATTAGTAATTGATAACGCTTGGTGTATTAATTAAGCGATATTTTGAAGAGTGAGTTCGGATGTAAAGTTTATAATTTACACTAAATGCACTAGAAACCGTAGTCTTGATTCGATTTTTTTATAATTGCGGCAACCGAAGTCATCTCTGTAAATTACAACTATCTTACTATCAGGACTCATAAGATACAAATAGATGACAGACATTCCGTTTTTAACAATTAAGAATGGAACCTTATATATTACTATCTTTTATATCTAGGACAATAAATAAAATCAGTAGCACAATTCGCGCTACGCTAACTAAAGCTTTAAACTTTACGACTACTAAATAGCGGAACATTAGGGTAATACGACGCATACATAGTTTTACGATCCCCGAAACTACCACTAAACCTCTTACAATAAATATCCGGCAGTAGAACTAAGTCAGTGGGAAAGGAAAACAGTGAAAAATAAACATCATTAAAAATGTAACGCCGCAAAACGTCTGCCAAAGATCCAGTTGATGATTAAACCAAGTCTTATCGTCTGTTACAAATAACAGAAATTCAAAGACAGTTTGACGCAGAAGGATAAAATAGGGAGAGCAGAAAAACAAAACACGTTTAATAACGTGTAGTAGAGAATTTTGTTGGGAAAACTAAACTGCAGATCACAACGGGCAATACTGCGACTAATGATACAAAATGGTATTTGTAGATCTTAGGAATAGAAGGACGATAAGATTCGTTAGAATCCCGCATTACATCCCTTCAGCTAGCATAAAATAAATCGGCTTAAAATTTCAACATTCCAACATTCCAACCTCTATGTACAAAGAGGAAATCTTGTTCCTAAAATAAGATGTTTGTTTTGAGCTTTTTTTATAGACAACCTTTCAATATTCTCTATTTGAAAACTAGAGGAAATATCTGATTGCTGTCATACGCTGCTACAATACGGATGCTGAACTCGTCTCACTACCTACAGTAATTGACTTCTCTGAAAATATACACAATTTCTACCAAGAAAGTAGGCCAAGGTAGAATTATTATCTTTTAATGTTTAACTTAAAACGAAGGGCCATGTTAAAGGTATCTCGCTAAGTGAAAAGTATGCTTAACATTTTTGGTTCGAAGGAACAAAATTTTAGAACCTGAATTTTCTGGAGCAAGAAAACTGTGGATTTTAAATTCGTATACATTAATTCATATTTAAACTCATCTTTCCACGTCTTTTCTGAATAATACAGCTTCTTCGGGAAAATAGTTAAAATTGCAGTTCTCTGTCGTAACCGAAACCATAGTCTTAATGGGTCCGTGGACCCATTGAGACTAGTTGGGCGCGAGGAGAAAACTCATCTATCCATAGCCTTTTCTTTTACTGTATTATAAAGCTAGTGATGAAGGATTTCTTTTGCGAGAGAATATTTCCAACAAAATAATAAAAAAAATAGATGAGACAAGAAGTGTGATCGTACACTCTATAAGCATCTCCACAATAACATAATCCTAGTTTCGAAAGAGAGGTCACAGTGGGACCAGTGAATCCGTAAAAATTACTACACCCTAAGCCATTGGTCAAGAAAATGTCAAGGTGAGGCCAAAATAGGTTTTCGACCGGCGGCCGAGTCGTTTGGTCAAGGCACTCTACGTGTCACTATCATCGCGAATTTAATTATGGTTTTGAAACCCTGTTTAAAGATTTGATTTATTTATAAAACAACTACTAAAATTAGAAACAAAATGTTGATGGAATTACTATCATTACGTTGCCGACTCTTATAGGGTTTGTCCCTCAGCGCTACTACGTAACTTACATAAGTAAGACTACAGCAAATGTCAGGAAAAAACACTTTTGGAATATTTCATTTCAAGGATTTTAAAAATTCCAGCCATAATTGCACACATTTTTCTATTACTTCGTGTTTATTAGACACGAAATACAGCTATCGGATGTGTACTTTTTCACTTAAGGTTTTTCACTTGTAGTACAATACGAAGAAGATCAGTGCTTGCATTATGTAACAGATACATTCCTTTTTTTGTTCGGGTCTTTTTAAAGGTCAAGTTTGGGTTCGCTTCCTTACAATCTTAATATTATAAGAACCGGTATTTTACTGCTTACGGTGTTATTGCAAAAAATATTTAAAAGCAAATTTTTGTATGATAAAAGCGTTTAATTAGGCATGAAATGATCTGAAAGTGTATAATTATTGTGTAGAAAGCTTGGGATTACTGCTTGCAGAATTATTTTTTAACGAAATGTTTTTTGTTCATTGAACAGTTTTACGGGACTTTCGAGCATACTTTTAAAAAAAAATTAAAGATGATTATTTTTTTACTGTTTTTAAGTAAAAGTAAGCAATATCACGTTTTATTACAAAGCTTGTATGTTGTTAAAAACAAAATTTAAATCAAATAAAGAAAATTAAAAGCTCGCCGATTACATTAAGCGCAGGACTCTGTTTAAAAAAAAACACTGACTTTAAAATCTCAAACCATTTGGTAAATCATCCGCCTTAATAAACTACTATTGTTCTCGCGCATATCTTTACAAAATATCAAGATTCTATAGAATTACTATACGATTTGACCCTGACCTCTGACCCACAAACAAGTCATCCACGTGACAGGAACTGAGCAAACGTGCTGTGATACACGTTCCACAGATTAAGAAGAAAAATATTTGTTTGAACGTTCTTTCATCCATTTTTCCCTGTATTGTGGGGGAAATTTCTACAAAAGAAAAACACGTGTATTCGTCTGCCTCGTGGAATCTTCTAACAGCGAAGACCAATTGTTTCCATTAAAATTTCTTGGTATACTGATTGCGTATGTAACAGATCATGAATTCTTCTAAACCTTTGGGAAATTACGAGTAAAAC
Source organism: Trichoplusia ni (assembly GCF_003590095.1). Lineage (NCBI taxonomy): Eukaryota > Metazoa > Arthropoda > Insecta > Lepidoptera > Noctuidae > Trichoplusia > Trichoplusia ni. Next base: position 3,660,659 of record NC_039496.1, on the reverse strand, counting down.
GAAAGCTGCTCGTAAACTTGCATTGTATAAGGCTTGTATAAATGTATGTAGTTAAAATTTGCGTTAGAATAACTGCAATTTTCAAACGCAATAAAGATGTCGTTCTTTTATCTGATTGTTCTATGTATTTGTCTTTTTCTCTACAGAAAATTGGATTATCATCTTTATAACGCCACAATTGCTGTAAATCTGTTTTACAGGCACGTATATAACTATGTATTATAACAAAATCCCACTAACTATATTGGTGTATAGTTGTTTACCAATAATTAATTAACAGTTCGGTAGTTTCGCAAACGGACACATTATTTATGATTGTTAGGGAAACAAAAGCTACTGTTTATAGTCCAACACGCTTGCTTAGTGACAAACGGACACAATGATCGATTGACTTTAAACATTGTTTTGAAAGCGGAAACCGTTATCGATGAACCTAGAGTCAAGTTTGCAATCTGCATGAACTCGTATTGTATTAATGTTTATGGGTAGTTTCATTGGTCGTATTCAAAATGTCAATGGTAGTTCCTGTCAATATACAGGAATTGTACAGGCCATAAAGATTGTTCATGTAAGTCTGAACTGCGATCGCAGGATATTGCTCAAGTTTTTAGGATTACTTCGTGAGCTAATTTTCTAAATATTTTCGAATATTGTTTGCATTGTTTAGAAACATTTCTCGTAGGTACAATAGACGACAGTTCGCGTCAACAGACCTGAGAAATTCGACCTTAGGGATTACAGAATAAAGGCGTTCTCAATGACAAATTGTGAGTACACTCTTGCGATAGATTTTACTTGTTATCATTGCCTATGGTTGCGGCAGATAAATAAACAAAGCCAATAACGAAAACAGTAGATTAGTTCTATAAGGAAAAATAAACCTAACTCCTTCTGCTAGACCATTGACAGCTTAGTCATTACAAAGATACATTATCGGGTTGCAGGTGTTCGATAAGGAATATAAGTATGAAAAACAGCTCACCTCTTTAAGAAAAACACACCCATTTTATCAATAAGCACAGGACCGTACCTCAAAACGTCGACACAAACAACTGACCAAGAACCGTATTTGTCCCAGGTTATATGCATCCATACAAAATTTAGGATCCCGGTGCAAAAACAAGTCCCGATGCTCATGATAAAATATACCTTATTCTTAGAGAGATAAGGGGTGATCGATGTTGTACTAAATACATAAAACATCGTATGACGCATGAGTCTACGCAAGTTATTGAATTTTAATATGCCATGGATAACAGGGATCTGAATGATATCGTGTTTATCATTCAGGGCATTTAAGGAGAGCGACTCGATGCAGTATTCATGTTTGTATCTACAATGTAAAAAGATAAAAAATGAGGTTATTGAAATAAGTTCCTTTAGCATCGTAACAAAAGAAGATAAATTTTACGATAATGTTACTGGTTTGCGAAGTAGTAATATCGCACCCAATAACAACGATACTAACTTTTTACAAACAGATATAATCCAAGCTTGTTTGCTTAAAACTTCTTTCATTTCATTGGTTATCTTTACAGATAAACTATAGACATAATCAAACATTCGTTCTAAATCAGTATCTCATTTGACCTCTTGAATCAACATTCATTGAAAGTGAAACAAAAGTAACTAAACTAAGAAGAGGTTAAGCACCTACCTAGTAACACAAATAAAGACTTATATGAAATAGAAATTATGTATGCAGGAAGTATAATAATTCTAATAACAGGGATAATTAAAATTTATAATGATTCAGATTAAGATCTTACCCTCCATTGTTATCGTTCACATAGCTGCTTTCCCCGCTCGATTCATCGGAATACTCAAACGAAGCGTTGTCCACCATCATCCAATTATCTTAGTTCACACATATATATTTCATGTCTCTCATTGTGATTCTGTTTTTTCTAGACTACACCACAAATAACTGGTATAATTGACATGTTTTTCAATAATACCTAGTATGAGAAAATTGGGCAATTATACATTGGAAGTAATAGTAGTTTATGTTACGAACTCAACGTTGACACTAATAATTTATCAAGTCCCATGATATAAAACTCACGATTGTCGTAAATCCTGTTATAAATAACTATAAAACAGTCCATGATTTACTCATTAAATTGGAATTACTGCCTGTGAGTAGGTGAATAAGAAGGCTAAATCTAACACAAGGAAAACCACAAATATGTGAAAAATAAGAAATACCCAAAGCAATATCTACATTTTGGGTCTGTATCACGCTTCACTAAATTATAAACAATCCTAAAATACAACTGAAAATTCCAATAACAGCAAGGCTATTTGTTGTAAGACTAGATCTGGTTTGTTTTGAGTTTACCGAGATTTCCTAGCTAAAATGTTTCAGAATGAAGAGCACGTATTTAATACTTTACAAAGAGAAACAGTAGCACTTAATAAATTTGCGTTTTCAATCAACTATCAGATGGTTTATAAACAAGAGAGGATAAACATTACACAAACAGATTTGACAGGTGATAGAGATAGAGGGCACTGAAATCGCAACACAGAATGAAGAAATACTGTTATTTAGTAATCCAAGCCACTACGAGTATCGCAATGAAGTTCACTCACGTTATATAATAAAGATGCCGCAAGAAAATCTTAACCAAGATTAATTAAGACACTGATTTAGGAAGCTTACATGGTCTCTACATGTTTGTTATGAATTAAGATTAGATAAGCAAAAGAAAACATGTTGATTTCATACAGGATTTTCCTCAAATTGGGTTTTGATTACTAAACTAGAAGACTAGTAAATTGGAGAGTGTAGCACGTGATAAAATGAAGTTACATACTTAGAGCGATGACATAAATGATCACGCCGCCATGCAATGCGGGGTCAGTGGAAATTGTTCAGTTGAGCAAAAGAGGACGCTCGGAACCGGTCGAGAAAACATAACAAGTACCGCGACAAATTTACTACATTATATACCCCTCAAAAGACAATTTAAACAAAAGTAACATAACATCATAATGGTATGTGGGATCACGAATCTGGCTTGTCGTGATTTTCCTACCATATTTACAACACATCACTATTATTCAAACCGGTTTATTGTCCACAACACACACACACACTTTTAGCTACCTTTACGTTTTGACACACAAAAAGCGTTAACACACAGTTTTTACGAACGCGGAATAAATAATTATGAATTAAAAACAGCGTAACAAGACTCCGATGTAGCGGCCTGTCCGCGCTCGCGAGAATAACTGTTGAAAACAGTTATACATAAACGTATCTAGTTATAATATCGATTGTGTATCGAGTACAAACTAATTTATCGCCTCGATAAGATAGGGAAGTTACGACTAAACTAAACATAACTATATTAAACACCCGCCAAATATTTAGCCGAAGGTTCAAAATGGTTTAAGGAAAAAAAATACAATTAATGTAAATTATGAGAAATCCCGTCGAAGTTTCGCGAAGGAAGTTCAAGTCCAATGACCTTGCTAATCGAGAGAGACAACTAAATATAAAACCGAAATATTTGGACAGGCGTGTCCACTTGCAGTGAGATCGAGTGTTATTGACGTCAATAAGAGCCAAGAGAAAGGTACCACTGTACCACTAGAATCGTACGATCGGAAGACTCGAATCACCTGAGTCCCCATTCACTCGGGCCACGGCGAAACGGTACAGTGCGACTACTACGCGAGAATACACTGACTGGAAATATAATGTTTGCAAGCAAGTAAAGCGACAATGTTTATAAACAAGTAAGGTACAGACAGAAGACAATAGATTATAAAACCCAAGAATTTCTATTAAAATGCCGTGATCTCTTACAAAACACGATTCATTCTGGATAGTATTGTTTTTAAATATGACTCTAACAATGCTGAGTTTATACTAATGTTAAAGAGATAAATACTCTTAAGTTACGTCATACTCCAGCATACCTTGCTTTAGATGTTTTAAACATTTTATTCAGAGATCGCAACTGTAGCAGAAGTAGTATAACATGTTATTGTTCCATGCTTGCATCTGTATAAGTATAAATCTACACGCGCCCTTTACATAAATCAGCTAAGAAATTTTTAGTTTCAAGATATTATACAATTAGTTGAGAAACAGCACATGAAAAAATGTATTAATTAAAATTAAATGCTTCATTAACTTTAATCTTAATAACAAGAATTACCGTTTTGCAAATGTGACATACCCAAAATTTTACATATGAATTAAAAAAAAATAACGGGGCCTATAGTGTTTTTACGAAGAAATAATGCCAAGGTCAGGGTTACATAACACTAAGATTTTTGCCGACAGTACCTCCAAAAAAAAACATCCGACAAGAAGAAAATCATACAGACATTTCAAGTCAAGTGTAACAGATAAGATGTACAAAACATTTATTCTGCTATCGGTACATGTTCGCGCGAATCGAGGACAAGCCGGGAACATCAATATTATCTGCGTTGATTGAACAAATGGGCTCAACAACTGTATGCCGTTCACACGTGACAGCGACACGTACTTTGTACATACTATACCCACATTTAATCCTAATCCAACAAGGCTATTTCCATTGATTGACGGAACATTACATTAAATTGTTGACAGATAGATAAATTTGTATGTATTGCAAGCAAAGACGCAGTTTTAGAAGTAAGAGTTTAGAAAATGGAACGGAATTATTTTGAATCTACCTGTTAACATCGGTGTTAACAACAAAAATAAGAGAAAAAGATTTCCTATGTGTCAGTACTGATGGATCTCAGCATTCCTTCAAGATATAACCTCTATCAAATACGGCATTACGGCATTACGTTCAATAGTCTGATGATGTAAATTATTATGTTTTTACTATAAACTAAATAATTGCTATTCTTATTTTCAAAGATCCAGATAAAGCTATATATCTAATACTCAAAGCAAATAGTGGCTATTTGAACATCAGATGTCAAAGACTGTTTGTTATTGAATCCAAATTCAAACCAGAAGTATTGGCCAAAATCAACGGTCTGAACGATCCAATGGATCGGAAATTGACAAAATAAATCAAACAAATCAGAAATACTCTCTTTGATGTAACACTGGATCTGGATCACGAAAGAGATTGGATGTAGTATCTCGGTATTTGCATACATATTTGTTTTCCAAGCAATCCTTGACTGTACCTAGTAAGTAAGATTCACTTCACACGTTCCGGTTGCCGGATAGGTTGCTATCCGGGAATCGGAACGATGGTGTATGCCGTAACATTGAATGGAAAACTGGGACATAAGAAATGTGTTTGAAGTCCGAAGTGTAAAAATGTTACAAGACCTTTAAATCAACTCTTAACTCCAAAGAGTGAGTTGTCGACAACTGTAACTTAAGCTTTTCTAGATTAGCATGAAAATGATTACGTATCCAATTTTATTATGAAGATCAACAACATATTTTCGAATAAAAAAATGATATTTTTAAAGTCATGAAAATAAAACGATTTTCTAATCGTTAAAAATTTTGATCGATGTGGTGAAGGACGTATTAGATAAAAAACGTGATAAATTTTAGAATGAACAGATAAATTCATACCTATAGATAATAGGGGGAAAATCGGTCTAGCCATTTTATAGTAATATAAATAGGTTGCGAGTAAGTGTCATCGTAGGCAATTAATTTACCAATACCCTCGGGTTTTGTGTGAGTACCAATCTGAAATTATTCTTCAATTTTCTTCTTACTAACACCTTTTTAACTTATGACTCAAATACGGAATCTCAAGGCAAAGATGTTTGCGAAAAAAAATATAATGGAAGCATGAGTTACTTCCATAAAAAAATATTTTAAACTTAATTCAAAATTTTATGCAATTTACAATATCAATACTAAAATTAGCATCCTTTAGCGGAACAAATTCAGGTGCTGTCACGACAATAATATATCTAAACGTGGTGTCAGCTTGTGTTAAGGCGGTTTCTTCACGCCCTTATACATATGTATAAGTTGACGTCAATCTATTATACCATCAATACAAGAAATCATAATGTAAGTATTATGATTTCTTGTATTGAACTTGTTTGTTTCCGCTGCCAAAACAACCATTTTTCTCTACCCGTGGAAATCTAAATCTTGAAAAAGTGAAGGAGTGTGCCAAACTCATACCATCGGATGTTGGTTTATTTCCTTTTTCAGGATTGAGAGAAAAAGTGGTTGCAGTTATCGCGGCATTTGGAAGTGATCGCATAATACGTAAATCTCGGATTACAAATCGTCAACCTTAAACAGAAATACTAGCCTACTACTAGATTTGCGATGTTTTCCTTCACCGTTTGTCACTGGAGTTTTAGAATAATAATAGTAGAGCTTTAACTATGAAAAAGCCACATTGGTACTTGCCTGCGATGAGATTGAATCTGCATCTCTTGCAAACAAATCCGTACACAGAACCGCAAGGTCTCTACAACACGTAATCTTATCACTTTAAATTTAATACTACAATCGCACATATTATTTGCTGTTGCTAGTTATGTATTAGTAACTGTCACTAAAATTATCTTTACAAATAATATAACAGGCAAGCCAACAGTGATAACAGCATTAATAGCATCGATTACAGACAATTATCAGAAAATCACACACCACTTCATGTGACTCATCAGTGTCTATATTTTTCCGTAAAGATTAACCAAGGAGTTTGTGCCACCTGCGTTTCAAAAGATAACTAGCAAAAAAACATATCTCATTATCTCTTCGTTTCGACGTCAAACCTTATTGCTAGAGACAATCTTAAGACCTATGGAAGTTTGACTATTGAAATCAATCCCATTACTTTACTTTTATGCTCTAACTTCGTTAGGTGTTTTGCTTTTTGGTCTTTTATTAACGGGGCCTTCGTTACTTAGGTGATGAATGGATAAGCCTCTTTTAGGTACTCACAAATAATTAATACCAATTGTTAGTTCCCAAATGTTATTCCTATACTGGTATGAGAAGATGATTTTGTCTCGTTATACAATTAAATCCTTATTACCTGAATCCATTAGAGACATACTGGGCAATTCGCGTCCCTCTGGAAGCCGAGGGATCGTCAGAATCTAACTGGTTTGGCGTTTCCATTACTGCATGCGCACTTCACTGACACAAAGTTTTCACCCCATTATAAAGGACACATTTTTCGACGAACCCGTGGCTAGCAAAATAATTTTGAAAATTGCTTAATTCGAAGCACGCTTAGTTGATTTGACGACGTAAACACGACTGATTAGTGACATGTTGTGAACGATGGTAATCGCACAATAATCTTGCAGATAATACGCGATTGATAAATACAGCCAAATGGTACTGCTAATCGCACAAGTTGCGATAATTCAGGTCTCAATATAAAAACGTTTAAATTAATTAAAAAGGTAAATCATCAGATAAACAACACTGATTCTCGTGAATTTGTTTTACTGGTTCTCTTTTATCACTAAATTTAAATGTTATTACTATTCAGCCAAAATATTGGAAGGATACGAACGAGTAATTATTAGTCGTTTATATCACAACTGAAATATTCGATAGACAAGCAAGTAAAACAAAAGACATGAAAATAAATACGAAGCTTTTACCCCAGTATTATAAAAGACCTTCCAACGCAATTTATTTCACAATAGCAATGTGTAAACATAAATCCTATAGGATTTGTATACTTTCCAAGGATGTGTCTTTATCCGGAACGTGAAAAGGATTTCATTAAACCCTCTGTGCAAAGTTTGGTATAAATATTTCAATAACCAAGAAGGCAATATCATCAAAACATTAATTTATATTATAATCTGGTAAAATATAAATCAGGCCAAACACTCAAGTAAGTTAAGTCATAAAAATAAACGAGCATGAAACAATGCTCTATATGACAAGCAGCCGGACCAGTGTAATAACTTTTCATAATCCAAAGTACTACATAAAGCTATCATCGAATCGCCACATATAATAGACAGTAAACTAGTAGCAGTTTATGTGACTATTGTTCAAAGCCAAGATATATATTCGCAACTACGTCTTTTCATCTGACCCTTCAATCGACTTTATTGCTAATAGCTCAATCCTCCCGACTTTTTACCTGATTTATCTGAAAAGAGCAGTAATCTGCTGAATAAACTCGTATAGAAATTCTGATTTATTTTGTATGCATGCACTACTAGAAATAGAAATCGAATGAATCCGAGCGCATAGCTTGTAATTTTCTGAATATATTCGTAAAGAAATTCTGATTTATTTTGTAAAGGCTATGTATGCATTACTGGAAATAGAAATCGAATGTATCCGAGCGCATTACTTTGTAATTTTATATACACTGTCTGTCTTTTCCTGTCGTGTCGATGCCAAACTAAATATTAAGTCCAGAATTCAGATATTTTTTTCTGTAGCATCCATGAGATCATTTCACAAGCTGGTATAATTTTTTACTCTGTTCAAACATCTTACGACACAAGTGCGTTTCTATCTGCTGACACCACTTTATTTGGGAACCACAGTATATCTGTATTTGCCTTATATTCGTCTTTCCAAAGTTGACCTAGCTTGTCAAACATATCACGTTACTCATCACTCATCTATCATTCTTTATGGAGTCCAATCCCTTTTATCTGTCTAATTTATGATCAAACCCAGTTTACTTGAAATAATATGTGCTCATTAGAAACCATTTTTATTAGTTTGCTTATTTTAGCAGGAATGTTTCCAAACACCGGAGATTTTATGGCGCGTACATTAATGTCGCAATTTGTGGCGTTTAAAAACCTCTTCCGCAATTTCAAAAACTGCTATACTGGCTTTTCTCCGCCAGAGCAGTCGTGCCATACATATTTAAGAATATCTTGAAACGAGTGTCCTAGTTTCCCAAAGCAAGTGTTTGGTGCACGTAAAATACTCTACAATTGGGTTGCATGAGATATATCAGGATGACTGAAAAATAAACTACTTTTATATTTTGGTACAATAATATTTACAAACTTTTACGGGGGTTTCATCTGCGAAATGTCTTTTAGGTTGGCAAACATTGTAAATTTGGTAGTTATGAGCCGTTTCTGGGTTTCGTCAACGAGACATTTTTTAAGGTACGTATTATAGCACTGCGCTTGTAACGCAGTATACATACAGGACGTATCATGGTGCCCGACAGTTTTCTAGATATATTTTTTTGTATGTTTACACTACCCGAATATATTCAGTGGCAATAAATTATTGAGCATTGACCATCCTCAACTCTCTTTTGTCAAATGGAATCTTACTTAATTCTTCCTTCTTACAGCTGCTAGTTAGTAAAGATCAACGACAACCTTCTCCTAAAGCAACCTTATAACAGTTGTGGAAGGGAGACACCGTTCTTTGCAGTGTAATGCCCTGTCACGCTTCCGCAAGTACAATAATAATACTTCAAGACTTGGCGGTTGGCCCCTATTAAGTGATTAAAGTGTACTTACTTATCGTGCTTAGTGCGGGGGTGTGATGGTTCGAGCTGCAGCGGGGTGGCGGGGGCGGAGCGCGGGGCCCCGCACCCGCCACCCGCCGCGCCGGCCGCGAAATTGCCGGTTGACCTGAAACAAGCAAAAAGTAGTCAGTTTTTCAATGTGACAAATCATCATCATCATCATCATTCCCCTGCCCGTATCCCAATGATTTTATTTGGGGTCGGCGCAACATGTCTTCTTCTTCCATACCTTTCTATCGGCAGTTCGAGTGTTTCTTGTGAGATGTCACAAGAAACCCTCTTTGCGGCCATATCGTCTTTCACGCAATCCATCCATCGTTTCTTTATGACAAATACGAAAGAAAAAATTATAATCAAATCTAGAGATCAAATACTTAATATAGAAATTTTCGAAATCATAAACCCCGAAAATGTATTCAGATTCACTATTTACTTTTATTATGGCTTATTGGTCCAGCATTGTCTGGAAAAAAGGTTTCTTAGTAATTTATAAGTATTGAGGAACACATAAAGCTCTCGTTCCAAAAAATAAAATTATGACTTTTAGTACTCAGGAGAAAAAAAAAACACATTTAGTGAAATTTTAAACGTAACATTGCATAAATATAATGGTAAAGAAATAGCCTGCGAACAAAATTAAACTAAAAGGGGAAAATTACAAGTGATGTCGTTATATCTCCATAATAATGACGCATTGTTGTGTCCCGAGCCATCATTTTCGCACAATAATGAGGCAATAATAATAGCAGTAGCTTCTCCAATTGCCAGTTGTCTGTAACATAATGCACGAGTAACAATTGCCTGACACACTTTAATTCCTTCCTAAGTTATAATAAGGATGTATCTAGTTGTCATGAGTTGTGATTAGATCGTCCATGAGAATCAATAGCGTGACGTAGAAACAAAAGAGAAATCGGGATCGTTCGAGAAATTTCTATTCCCATAGTTTTGTAGTTTAAAATGACTCAGTTAAAACATTTGGGCATCTAGAAATTTATCTGACGCAATATGTTACCGAACTTTTATCTGAAAATCGGGACAGCTGATAACTTTTTCCGCAGCAAAATTAAATAATAGTTGCTAATTAAATATGACGGCTTTTGGAATACGTAGAGGCAGCGATTCCTTAAAGGGAACCTACACTACTACGTGTTTCAAATTCTTATTAGAGAGACCTAAATATCAGTTTCCAATACTAAAGCGATTGACTACACCTTCGCATAAATTATTGCTTAGTCATGAGTCAAATGTGATAACTCCCCAACTTTGTTCGCTGACGCTCGATTAACTTTACGTTAAGCGATTGCCGACCCCGCTTATGGCCTCCTTTGCAAGCAAATGTACCAAAACTAAAACTGAAAGGAGACCATACCTTTTAAATCTATAGCTTCTACGACGGAGTGTCGTTGTCTGTGTGGGCACGATATAAGTCGGATGACTTCTATGCTTTCTAGGAAACTTCTTCCTCGACATTGTTTCCTACAAAAACACTGCACTACTATTAACACTAAATTTGTAACTGGAGAAACTTCCAAAGCACTACACTTTATGAACCTATAGCCATTTGAGAACAATGAAAGTAAGTCCAAACATTATTATTATTAAAACAATCACTTATCAACACGCGTGTTACTATAGCGCACGTGGTTGTGCAAATAATGCACAATATGCATTACAATATTTTGAATAAATACTTTTCACTTCGAAAACAAACACCTTATATAGGATTGAATATTAATAGTAATAAAGTCCCAGACTACCTACACGCGACCAATCCAAGTTTGCAATAAACTACAATGGAATCACAAGCACATGTATGTACATTTGTACAAATAATGACGATGTAGCTACGTGCAGGGTATATTTGTGGACAATAAATTTCTTACAACAAAAAACATGTATCCGCTGATTATATTACATACCTATTTTAGTTATATAATGACCAGAACGGTAGCAATTACTGGACATAATAAAAACGAACATTAGACATGTTTTTTTCAATCGCAATAGGTGTTACAGTTTTAACAAACAACATTCCACTTAGTTGCTAATACTTATTAACTAATTCATATCATGGAATCAACACTAATGGCACTAAATCCAAGGACAAAAATAATAGATACATCCGTTGCATTTGTTATGAGTAGTAATTATAAAATCGACCTTCAGGCTGATAGAAGACAATTGTATACAGCAATATAAACAAATAATTTTGAAATGATATTATGAGGAACATATGCGTAAATCCTATATTAGAAGACATTCACCCGATGAAGTTGTCTATTCACAGTGGAGCGCAGTGTGCTCAATAAAAACATATCTTGCCTTGACCCTATTAAGCTGATTGCGCAGCGATTGTCTGAAGAGGACAGGACACAAACAAGATATTCTCCGACATTCAAGGACATCATTCTTCATTGTGACGACACAAGGCCAGTGAAGATACAAAAGTTATCTACGAAATAAAGTCTCCCAATATATTTTGCTTATCTATCCAATTTGATGATCTGTTCTCGCAATTTAGGAGCTGGGAGAGCAACTTCCGCAAGTAATTAGTCATACAGAAAGATTGTTCTATAAACGAAACTAGATTGGTTGATTTTTGGGAAATTGTATGCGTCATTTTATTGGTTTACAGCATAAGGGGAAAATACAAAGGAGGTAATGAATCAAGGAGAAGAAGCGGAAAGATCAATGCGCCTTGCCTTGATAAGACCTTGTGTAATAAGAAAACTGTCAGAGATCGATTGACACACAATGAAGACAATACAAAAATATATGAAACCATAGAATCTCGAAATAAACGTGCATGATAACAGGTGTTATCACTCATCTTGATATATTCCAAGAGAGAAATTCAAATTTCGATATCTTTATGTTCGCAATAAACACTCAACTTCCAATAATAACTTTATACGCCCGAAGGTTATTACAAAAAAATATTTCAAGAATAGACAAGGGTTTGAGATCCTACAGCAATAAAAAGGCTTACCGAAGAAAACAAATCCAGAGTGGCGCCGGACAGTCTGTCGTCATTATTTTACACGTGTTTTATGAAAAATATAATACAATACAGCTAAAATATACAAGTAATTCATTATACGTAACGTAAATATCCTTGGAGCTCTATAATATTTACAGCACAATTCTTACTACTTCTTGTTTTCACTACGTAGTTTATAAAAACAAGCTGACCACGATTAATAGCTAATGTTTCGTGGAAGTGAAATAGAATTATTTTACTCATTTAAATTATAGGCAACGCGCCTGTGTGTACATCACACACATCGTCATTGATCTATGCAACCCTAACCAGTCCATCCTGAAGTGGCACTAAAGATATTGCAGATCGATAGATAAATAGATATCAAAAACGATAGCAAACACAGGAACCAACAACATGCGAAAAATATCCAACAAAGACCTTTTGCTTACTGAAAACTGACAGATTAATCTTCAATCAGTCTAGGAGGATTATTTGGTACATAAAAGGCGTTAGGAACGCCTTTCATAAAATAAATATCGCAGTTCATTTCCTAAAATTAGTACTTAAATAAATGCAACACGGGCTATAAAATGAAAGGGTAAAAGTAATAAAATCTTTACCACTGGTATAAGTTCCAAGAACGAATGACTGGCAAGACCTTGGCCTTCGAGAATTGTCATGCTGTTATTAGGAAACTTCTCATGTGAAACAACACACATGTCACACCAGTCGCTACTACGTCTTAGATATTAAGAACAAACACTAAAGACCGCATTCATACTAAAAACTTACTTTCAAATTCTCGTCCAAAGCAAATCTTTCGGAAACTCATTTTACTGACAATTTCAATTATAAAACTGTAACCACCGTTTCCCATGCTATCATTATTTCTGGTTGATTTAAAACATGGTGTCAAAACAAACGGTGATGTTTGAAAAATCTCCTCATATTCCAAGAAACTCGATTCTATGTTTATAAAATATAGAAAAGCTAGTTGGGGCATCGTGATCACTTCATTGGAAGCAAGCAACGGCATCCATCATGAAGTTAATCGGAATAACAATATTTGTATTTTTAAAATTTCTGTGCATTGAAAATGTGAGATTCTAAAATATAGCTGTTTATGTGTTTTGATCAAAAACTAGTTCAGTGTTTTTTTGTTATTTTAGAGAATGCTGCCTATAAACGATGTGACTATCGATCCGAGTCTTAAAGAACCCTCATCCGTTCGCATCAGTACTCAATCTGTGGAGAGCATCGAAAACCCACACGAAAAAGTGATTGGACTCCGAACATCATACGATGAAAGAGATACGGATGAATATTTTGACTACGACAGAAAATTCGGCAATGACAGGGGTGCCAAAAAGGTATAGACACAATCATTTCAGATTAATCAAGTATTCTTTTTTTGCTCTATCTTTAGTCACTTCCTTTCCTTAATTAAACATTCCTTGATATATTTTTTCTTTGCTCATTTACAGCCTTGTGCCATCGTAGTATTGTCCAACATGCAGAATCCGAACATGCAGTCACTGCTACGCAAATACAGATATGATGCAAACGGTATGCGTGTGAAGTCATTAATATTATTAGGCCTAAGTATAATAACATTCATATTCTGGTGATGCTAAATTTGATTATAGGCGTTTTGATTCCGAGCAGTGTGAAATACTTTATCAAGCTGCCACAAGGAGTACGGGCTTCTCCTATATTGGTCCCGTTGAACGACAAAGCATTTTCTCCCTTGGGTGGATTTGTAAGGTACGTTTCGTAGATATTCCTATAAGCTTCAATAGCGACATAGTTATCTAGATAGCACAAGACAAATATGTTTAATTCAATGAATTAATTAATTGCAGGTACTACAAGGAAGTTCCACCAATTCCTCATTCATGGTAAAGCATTTAAAATTCCAAATAAAGCATTTTAATTGATCGTATATTCAACTAATTACAGTGCTATAATATTTTTTTATATTAATACTTAATGCAACATTTATGAAAAGTATACAAATGCATGGATTTTTTTATATATGTGTGGCTTGATTTATTAGACGAATACCATCTGCAATGTTTCTTATGACAACGTCGACTTAGCAAATGCAAACAGACAGCGTGGGAACCGGACCTGCGTAGAAGTTTTGTTCACCAAAACGTCATAACAACGCAAATCTACTAAGCATATGTATTGATGTTTACAATTTTGAAATGTAGAAACTGTTTACTGGTTTTTTATTCTCCTTTATCCGTTTCGCTATCCTATTATTTTACTTCTATTGAGACAGAAGTTAATGTATGAAATGAACGAAAACAGACTTAGATTAATTACAGGGTTACTTTTACAAGCGCTTTATACAATTGAGAACTCTATAACTGGGAACGACAATAATAATTGGTCATAATATGCAAACGGATCTACTAACACGTGTCAAACTTACACGTTTAAGATATCCAGATGTTGAATCTTTAATATTAAGTAATTTATCAGGTGTATCAAATAAAATCTCCTAATTCAGTTTAACACAGGTAAGTAGTAAGGAGTACCCCATGTATACGAGCACAATATATTATGCTCTGCTGAACACACCCATTTGAAGTTCAAGGTTATAATAAGAAGATTATAAACATTCCACTAGTAATCCCTTAGGTACTTTATTTAATGTATCTTGCAAAGAACAATGACGCCCGCAGGCGTGACGCCTGAGAGTCGCCCACGTCTTAGCATGTAGGTCGAAAGGTTCTATATTATAATCAAAGGGTGTGTCAAGGTTGATTTTATTATGAACACTTTTTTACTAGGATTTATTTTGCATCTCTTGTAAATACCGGTATAATGATAATAGCAATGTTAAGTCTACATAAATATTACTGATTTCAGTATTTCAAAAAGTTCCAACATTCAGTTTCCTCATATTGATAATAAGACAAGCAATGCTTGTCCCTTGTCTACATCTTTATCTAGTATTGCAAAAGTCATAGAAGTCAACGTCTTATCAAGATCAACGATCGATACCTTCTAAATTTGCATCATCATGCTTAAAAATAACTTGAATGTATTTGTATTACTTGTTGCCTATTTCGCTAGCGATGCAAGCCTTTTGCTATTATCTAATACTGTATATAATATACTCCATAACTAATTAAAAAATAAGCAGCGTTAAAGTCGCCATTATCCTAGGGATGAGTCATCACCGTCATTTTGAAGATGCCTCAACCTAGGTAGGCTAAACAACCTAAGTTATAATTTTAATTTGCTATTTGCTATTTGCTACAGCATCTTACAACCCTGCTTTGCTTTCTGAGCAGCTCATACAAAGAAAACAAGCAGATCATTTACTACCTATTAAATACATTAGCGTTCTTTTACATTTACGTAGGTACTGATTCAACTAAACTAACTTAGCTTAAAAAATAACTTAGCAATAAAACAATGTATTGACGCATGAACGCTGTTTAATTGTTAATTTTATAACGCTAAAACAATCCGGTTTAAAACCGGATTTAGTCAAAAGTTAAAGCTTCTTCCAACTAGTTAGTTGGAGGCATTTTTATTGCTGTAAGTTAACTTTGTGCCAAACCTACTGTCATCAAAATTATTATAAAATTTAGTCAGAATCCTCGCCTTTTTCTTTTATTGAGAATTTACTTGCACTACTTTACATACATGAATATTGTACAATTTGTTGAATACACAACCAAAAAGTTTGTATTAACTTGGTAAGACGGTAAGATATCTAAAGATACTTTCCCGGTCAATGACAAAAATTACATAACGCGAATAAAAAAACTTCACCGTAACTAGCTGTTTTATGGAAGCATTAAGAAAAGCGGTTATATCCAATCGAAGAAAATGACGTGCTAACGGTCATAAAAGATAGAATACATCTTCAGTTACTATTACTATTGCTAATACATTATTGCTGACGGTAGTTTCAAGTGGAATTGGCACCATGCTTGAAGTATTTTCTTCGAAGAAAACATAACCGCTACACGTATTATATATATGATTTCTTATTGTAAACAGGTATTCGATTGCATTTGTTTATGTTATTCGCCGTTCTCAGCTCGTGTGTTTTTAGCGCTCT
Organism: Trichoplusia ni; assembly: GCF_003590095.1. Classification (NCBI taxonomy): domain Eukaryota; kingdom Metazoa; phylum Arthropoda; class Insecta; order Lepidoptera; family Noctuidae; genus Trichoplusia; species Trichoplusia ni. The sequence goes on along the minus strand of NC_039496.1, from coordinate 3,644,149 downwards.
TCTGCTGGGAAATTACATGTTCGTAATGGTTTTGTTTGGATATCTATCTTACAACGAAGACTAATATTAAGGTACATGCAGCATTCATTGTTTTATTAGTATAATGAAGACAGAACGCTCCAAATACGTTTGCAGATGGACAAGTGGAAAATGTTTATCTGTAATTAGAAAGACATGTTTTCTAAGCATCTGAAACGTGATCCTAACACGATGAAATTGGTATATTTGGTTTTATAGTGGGTATGCTACTGACGACGGACATTAAACATAGTTAATGTCCAAATCGATCAGTTCTAAACGAAACAAAACAGACATAACCATGCTATAAAACCAAAGTTTCATCACCGTTGCTAATATTACAAAAACCACAAGTTCGCAATGTCCTGCAAAAAAATAACCAAGAATAAAACTATTCTAGTGGCAGCATCTCAGATAGTTTCGTACGCATTTAGAAACTTCACACTTCGGAAAGGAGATAAAAAGAGTAAATGGGTTAGAACCTAAGCACGCGCTTGTACTTATATCAGGAATCGAGAGAGCAACCGTTGGCAACGTGCCAACTTCCATACTCGACGTGGATGGTCTAAAAGAGGAAACAATAAAAGTACACGAGGATATAACGAAAATTGTCACAACCGACATATTTGAGTAGTACAGTCACATCAAAGCGGCATAGAGTAATATAGTCATGTATAATTCAGTTGGTTATTTAGTCACGTATTTAAGTACAATGGCCTTGGCACTGGCTCCATACTCCCCAAGAAAATGGTCACGTACAATAAAATTTGGTTGCGAGACTATGTTTGAACGTCGCGCTAAATTTGGTCAGTGGTTGTCACGCTTGATCAAGCCTGCTATTGTAAAGACGATTTGTATCCTACCTAATTACAAATTGTTAAATTTGATTATCTGGAAAATAGCATGGAAGGGCAATAAAATATAAAAAGGACTTAACTAAATATTAACGTAGATCTTTCGGCATGTTTATTTTTCAAACATTTGAGCATGAAATTTTTTTAGTAACATTTACTTCAAGCGCAAGACAGAAATACAATATCATGCGGACAATTGGACAGGCATCGCAAATTTCCATAAAAAACTGTTTTTATTATAAGGACGACTTCAGTCTTCATACTTACATGGACAACGTGATTCAACAAAAACCGTATAATTTACAAGGTCTGGCAAATAAATTGGCGTTGCTAAATTTTTTGGATCCTTCTAAACCATCTCAGTTGGTAGTCGCTTCAAACATTCGTGAATATTTTTCAAACAAGGTTAAAGTGAAACCGTACTATTTTAATCCAATAACCGCTTACCTAACATTTTTACAAGTATTTTACAATCAAGGTAAAAATGGAAAAGTTGAAATCAATTTCAGGCAATCACCGCTTTAATAATAAACTTTACGTCATTCAATACTTTTACTATGGTAATAATTCCTTCGGTATATTTTGGGATTATCCATTTCCAAACTTCTAGTTGAATAAACCTCTTTTACAGGGATTCAGAAATACTCATGATGTCATTAAATCTGAGAACAGTGATCACTTGTGTAACGATAATTATTTCCGACAAATAAATATGAATGAGGAAATTCCCTTTGTGATTCTAAGATCTTACAGATTAACATTTGTATATAGATCTTCATTTATATCGGATACCTTATTGCTAGAAAGATTTTGCGAGGTTTAGTTTCCGGATAGCTGCCACTGAGCATATGTATGAACTAAATTAAAAAAATACGATTATATTCCTCATCTAATAGAAACGGCAAACTGTAGATATTTAAGTAGACGTATCAAATGTAATTCCGTCTAAAAATCTCGAGTTACCGACATAGAAATCGGGCGCCAGATAAAAGGCTATGTCATAGAATCCTACAGCGTTACTCTCCAATGAGCAAAGGAATGGCCACGTTAGCGAAATATTGCTCATTAAATAGCAAATGACATGCATATGAACACATATGGTCACGCTCCGTGGCTTTCTTGGTGGTCCGAACTGCAAGCTGTAACAAACACTTTACATCGCTTAAAGGGAAGTCTTACACAGACTTCCAGACATCTGAATAGGTTTCGTAAAGTTGCCATGCGAATTTTCAAATTAAGGGTCCGAAATAGCAACTGGTCGTTAAGTGAACAATGTCCAATTTTCCCTTTTTGAAAACCTTACACAATAAGTTATTTCGATTACAAAATTGTGGCATTATGTGTCATTACAACGGTATAAGTATCGCTTATATGACCCAATAAACTATAGAGGCGACAATATTGCCAGCAAAAGAGCCCACCCACGACAAATGAGGGACTTCCTTTTATTTTGCAGCGGATGACATCACCTATGGGATGTGAATTTTTATAAGTTAGCTGATTGTTTGAGACTTTCAAGAAAAGGAACAGGAAAGGATTGAAACTCAATAAAAGGAAAACACTGAACTATGAAGTTTGTACGAAAAACAAAAGCAGGAAATCCTTCCGATTCCTCAACTTTAACTACCACCTACTTCGTTTCAGACGCTAAAAAACCTAAATTTTTGACTGCCAGTAAAAAATAAAAAGACATCCTCTGACTTAATTTACTGGTAGGCATGTTTTTGTTCATCACACAGTGAATTATTAATGTTCTAAACAAAACATAAAATGCACTGACATCCATCTTAATGGAGTGATTCGTGTGACAAAAGTTTTCTACTGTCCAGTTATAACTGACTTATGATGCAAAGCAATTTGCGGGCGTTAGTGAAAGTTTGCTAGCCAACGATGACCATATTAATCTCACACTTGTCTCTTAATATGATAAGGTACTGGAACTGTCAAAAGAAATATAAGCTTCTATATTTTAAAGCTATGATTATAGAAATCAATGATAAAATCTATATTAGTTCCGCTCGCGGCTATCAAAGTTTCAGTAAACAGTTAACCTTGCCTAAAGCAATTAATACTCTGCTACCCAATATTAAACCTTTTCGGAATTGATTTATCCGTGGCTTACAAACAATTCACAGTCAGATGAATATTTTATATTTATGTAATATTTTATTCTATGGTTTTGACACCACAAGCTTCATAACTTGATGTCGTGAGAATATATTGGGTTTAGTACGTGTCAAGTTATCCAGAAAGTCGTATACCGTGTCAGTAAGCGACCGTTTATAACTCAATTTGTCTTGGCCTTAACGCACCGGTTATTTTGGTATCGCCGTTCAAAGTAGGTCGGCAGCACATGGTAATAATCTATCATAAAGTTGCGACATTGCACCGGTGTGTGCGCTATTAGATGTGTCCCAAAATACACCAATTATGGGCTTCCGTGCCAGTTTCAAAAATTACACTTTTACGTTTTCTCATTGCAGTAACATCCTATTGTTTCCGTCAAAATTAAAGGTTTGCATAACTACAGCGTTATCAGCAACCAGTTTCCTCTTTGCTAAATAATTTATGCTCTCATGCAAATAAATTTTTAACTGCATAGATAATGAGATAATTAGTGTGTTCAGCTGTTTCGAACCAAATTGAGTGTTTAATTTGCGACTTGTATTTCAGAACGTTGGCTTTACCTAGTCACTATACGTAAGAAGTGTCGTAGTAAGATAAAGGCCATGTATCTTGCAGGTGTTCGCAACAATTTAGTTTTCTTGTAGATACAACGTGTGCCTATCTAATCATGTATCATGAGACGTTGTTTCCTTAACGGCAGGAGATAAAATAATCTTGAAATTACATAAATATTGTTATAGTTGTGCAAGGGTGCAGAACGTATTGAACTTATATTTAGCTAATGAATATGTTTTGAAAAGCTAACGTCCTGTTTGTCTCGGGAATTAAGTCTACAGAGAGCTAGTTCATAATTATTAGCTTCAACAGGCGATAAAAATCATTGACATTTATGATTTAAAGAGTTAAATCTCAAAAAGTTTTATTCCGCAAACGATGCGAAGCAGTAGTCATTGTTTACACATATTCTACTGCAAAGAACATTATAATGCAAAAATAATCACTGCGACATTAAGGTGATTGACAAACTAAAAAGACAATACAAACAATGTTACAAACAAACAGGAAGTATTAACTTTGTTGTGTAACGTACAGTCAATGAATATAAAATTAACTTTTAGATAAAAATTTGGGCTCATGTGAATGGCTAAATACTATCTATACGATTTACGAAAGAGGATACATTATTGAATGTAATCAGAACCTTATATCTATTATATTTATTGATACTACTAGTTGTTGCCTGAGAGACCATCTGCTACTAATAAAAAATGATCCAACAGGGACATGAAAACAGATTAAACTATCCTGGTTATCAAATATCGGTGTACCTACCAAGTTTCGTCTTAATCCGTTCAGTGATTTTTACGTGAAATATGAACAAACATCCACACATACAAATTTTCGCGTTTATAATATAAGCAGGATGTTTTCCTTTAAAGACAGAAAAGAGACATTTATAAATGGACTTGACTGTACGTAGTGAGGATAGTAAAAGTCTTGCACATTTCATTAGATATTGACCTTGTATGGAAATAGGTTCAAATGTTACTAGTCAATTAAGTAATTTATTGTAAGAAATATTTCATAACATTATCATATTTATCATCATTCTGTTTGGTAGGTACTTGTGTTGTAGTAATTTTACTGCTGCTTTAGCCTAGACGATTTTGTTATATAGCTTGGAAAAATTACGTTTTGCCATATGCCAAATTGCCAAATAATTACCTACATTAAAAATAATTAGAATATACATACATCGTAAAAGTATGATCCTTTAACTATCCCGCATTATTGTTTTGTGTACAACAATCTTGCCATGTGTTCTATTTTCAAGGGTTTCGATATTTAAATAATTAGCCTAGAGAATAAAGGAGTTGAAACCATAGAGTTTTATAAACCAGATTAGCAAAGCTTATGTTTAGTTATTCACATGATACTGACAAAATTTATTTATAAATTATAGGTAAAATATAAATCATGAGGAAAAAATATTTACAGGAGGATGTCAACTAAATGAATAGTGCAATAGCTATAATAATGAAATAGGTGGTCAAAATGAGTGAGGAAAATGTAAGGTTTTATAAAAATAGTTATTTTTAGGTTTTTCCTTGACATTCTATTAATATTCAACAAATATAGCTTGATAAGTGCCAGATTTGTAAACCAAAACTTGCCATATTAATTTTAAGATAAACATAAAACAAAATATAAAATCTAGATATTATCTAAAGGTAGATATTAACAGCTGACATTAAACAATTACATTATATTATAATCTGAATCTTTTTTTAGAAGAACTGTATGTGTGGGACATGATTGTTAAATTTTTGGACAAATATTTTAAGCAAGTCTATATTAAGAAGTTGTACGTAAAATAAAACTATTTCATTCAAATTAGTTATAGAATGTCTGGCAAAGGTATTTCATTCAGATTTTTTCTGTCAAAATAGAATTTCAATTAGATATTTTGCTTCTGAATGTTGGGCTGAACATTCCAATATTAAGTTATTTTTAGTACAATGTTTACTAGAAATAACGAACTAACCAATTCAATTGCTGGGAACAATGAACTTATGTTATGGCAAGGACAGCCTTAACCTTATTTGGATAGAGTCCAAATTACATAGACAAACATCACAATTTATTGGATATTTCTTGCTTAATGTCAAAGCCAAAGAAAATGGTACATTAGTGGAATATAGTATAGTAGTCTTTATCAGAGCAATGACTGCTTTTGACTCTAAGAAATTTATTGCCAGCTATGTTCTAACAAAGGGAAACCAGATTATATGCTAAACTTAAACAAATAAATCCTTTTCAGACATAATTTGTAATTTCTGAAGTAATCATTGATATAGTTGAATATAGACTTAGAAATAGAAGTCATGCATGTTCTTTTTTATAAAGAACAATTGTAATTCTGGTGGAAAAATGTAATAACAGTCACTAAGATGATTATTTAATTTACTATCAGACTTTAACATCATAGCGGGAAAGGAAAAACCTTAAAAATAAATGATGCTTGTGAAAACAACTATTGAATATTGTTTTCAGATTGATGTCCACTGATGTGAATCAAAGCATGATACTGAAATTCAAATGCAATAGTACTACTTAGCTACTTACTGATATGCAATTGAAATCCTTAACATAATGCTTTAGGGTTTTCACTCCTTTGGTGTGATATATGACCTATGACACTCAGGATATGGACTTGTCTTCTTAACAGTGCCGTATTATCCATAAGGCACTTTAGGCCAGTGCCTAGGGGCCCACTATGACCAGGGGCCCACCACCAGAGGAGGTATCTTAAAAAAGCTCGATAAATTTTTCACTGAATGGAAACACTTGAATGACAACACTTTAACTTGAACCAATTGGGCCCCCACTCCTTTATTGCCTCAGGGCCCCTGGGCCCCTAGATCCCCCCTGCTTCTTAAATGAATTATCAAAATTCTTCCATATATCCAGTGCTTAGAGCGAAAATAAAAGTGATGTAATAAAACTTATAAAATTGCTTGCAGTTGTTCCGATTTCTTTGAATAACAATTGTATTATATGTGGAATAACAGATTAAAGGAAAGGACAATGTGTATAACCTTGTGTCCAATACTACATTATATTATTAGCTTCAGTATAAGGAATATGCATAGCTTAGGTAATTTACTATGAAATTCATATGAATACTTATTGTACATTAATTACGCTGATAAAACTAAAATACATGGTAATTTTTATTCTGGATTAAGTTATTTTCTATGCATACTGTATAGGATAAGATAGCTCATAGTTAGGTATGTAAATAAATACATAGACAAATATAATTACCAAGTTTTTCTAATGGTCAAGAGACCTTTCGCTGGCCTCTTCCCTCCTGCATCAGTGATGACTGAGAAGCGGTCACTAAGACTTCTCTTGACCTCCGGGTTACGCCCTCCAGAGGACAGCCTCAGCGACTTCCCGGTGACCAGGCCCTGGGACTTCTTAGCCCTTAGCTCTACAGGCTGCTCAGCCTCGCCACCCTCCAACTCTAAAGGAACCTTCTGACTCTTCTTATACTTCAAATTAGAATCAGACACATTCCCGTCAAACTCACGGTTCTTATTGTACCCGCGCTCACTCTCACCAAATCCTTGGACGAAACAGAGCATAATTTCATCAGGATACGACTCCTTCATTTAGAAGGTCATACCTAATTCGATAATCCACTCGAATAAGCTCACAACATTCGGTTCGACACTACAATTCATCGAGAAATCGAGTCACAGGACATTTTCACACACGAAAACAGTACAGATTTCTATGAATTTCGATTACAACTAATTTGTTTTGGTATACGCAACTGGGTTATTAAAACACAAACGTCAATAACTACGAAACCTAATAGTAAATCATACGGGCTACATAACGGATTTCGACGTTACTGTATTTAGATCTAAATTTACTGTATTATTAATTACACGATATCACTGTATTTCGAAAATCACAAGATTTATGCAGGCCGCCGAAAAATATCAGCTTATAATGACATTTCCTCCACGTTCGGTAACCGCCCGTAACTCGTGTTGCGTTCGGAAACACAATCTAACACGGCCTCGGCTGTTTGCGAACTGACACCGGTTTGGCCGCCCCACTCGGCCTAGCGTCCACGCGGCGACTCACAAAATGTGCGCCGTAATGAATGAAGAATGTGACGTCGTTTGAAGGAACGATGCACCTAACAAGTGAAAATATTTACGGTAACTATTGTGTAGTATTATTTAAGTAAACAAGAATTACAGTAGTTAGGTCCTAGAGAATTTATATACTTACAATTTTTTTTATTTAAGTAAAAGTAACCGATATGTAAGAATCTGTCTGGTTTTGTTTGAATTAGTACCTCACCTATACCAATCGGAAATCTTTCGATTCCGAGATTTCGATTTCGAAAAATCATAAGATATTTTAACGAAAAGAAAAAAATGGAAATATTTCGTTGCGTGACGACCTTTTTGGATCAATAAAGGAAAAAAGCAGGGGATTGTCAGCGTTACTGGAAAGCAAAAAAAATATGGCCCCGAGTGATATTAAACTAACAATTTCGTTACTAATTTGAAACTATCAAAAAACAGCTGTACCAATAGTAAGTAACTAAGAATTCTATAGCTTAAAGCAACAGGCAGGTAACAGCTTTCGAAAACATAAAATTATTTGACACTTAAAATAAATACCTAGGTAATCAGAGGTTTTCCTTCCTCTTCTAAAAATATAGGTACGGACAAACTCAAATTTCTGTGAACTATCTTGTTCAAATATCCTGTACTAAGTATGTAAATTAAAAACTTTAGTAATATACATATACATATTAGTATGTACCGATAGGCATATCGTTACAGGAAGCGATAGGAGAATATCCAAGCGAATTTAACTAATAACATCATAGCCAAATGCGTCAGAAACCACTCAAAGAAACGTGTAATAACAACGTGTTAGTATATTTACCGATAAATAAATTTAGTAATGTAGTATTTGAAGTAAGAGAAGCGTAACTATTATAATATGTAGGTATCTCATGTAAAAAGAAGCCATGTTTAAGATAGAAAATCGATAGAGCTATTTTAATCACAACGATTTCAATAAACATTAATCACGCTATAATAAAAATATTATTTAACACACAAAGGAAAATAAAAAATACAATAATTTTATTCTTCATAATTGGTAATTAATTTCTAAGTGACGTTTACGAGTAATACAGCTGTATTGCCCGTAAGTGACGAGAACGAAAACAGGGGTTGTCGCGATCAATAAAATCCGGTACCTACAGGAATCACCTAGGAAACGGGGAAATCCAAACTTGTTTGTATTGTTTACTGATACAAAATGTAACGATGAAAGCAACAATACTGATCCTTGTACTAATTTAATCAGAGCTCACGATTAAATTGCATTCTCTACATTACAATACAGAATTCTGCTCTACCTTGAACCTTTAAAGTAAACCTTGAGAAGGACGCAGCCTCGAATTTTCCCGAGATATTTCAAGGTTATTTTGAACAATAAAGATGTCTGAGGTAGTAAAATGTATGTCTATGTATGAGTGTGATAGAAGATAGTATTAAAACAATCTGTTTGCAAGACGGATGGAAAATTATCTTTGATGTTACTGTACCTATTATCTGAGAGATTACAAGCCCTACCATAAGATTTGTATCTTATTCTGATAGAATTTCAGATTATATAAAATATTGAAAGTTGAAACTAACTTGCGAAATATTTTCATTAAAATTTATACACTCAGTTGACATGTAAGTAGGCACAACGAAATATAAACGATAAATATAATGGCCACGAGGTTTTCAAAAGACCGTGATATTTATATTTGTAAGTAAACTAGATTTTTTTTCATTGGGAAATTGTTGTGATTAAGGCTAATGTCTCTTTACTGCATGATTGTTGTTGGAAAAATAGATTGAACTAGCTGTTACCCGCGACCCCACGGTAACATAAATATAACTACACCATAGGGTTAAAGTGCTAGTAGTGAACTATACCATGTGTGCTAATAAGCAGACATTAATTACTTCACAGTTAAGACTCAAGTGGTAACTTGATGCTAACATGCAAGTAACGTGAAACCATTATTCACTTGTTTCAAAATTTTCAAATGACGACATCAAACAACTATGCTCTATAAATGAGTGTGAATTAAATTTCTCATATAAAAAGTAATTTAAAACTTAATCTAAAACCTTTTTAAAAAACCGAGCGGCCAAGTATATTAAATAAACTTTTTTATCCGTATTCCGTTGCCTTTGCCTGCGTTAATTAAAACTTCAACGGCTAGTGAGCAAGGACAGGATGTGCATTTGCTTAGGTATGCGTTAACTCCAAATGGTAACGAAGTTTATACTTTAAAGAGGTTTATATCTCTAATTCTGGACCAAATATTTTCTCCTCTACATTTTGAAGCATATTATTTTTTATTGTCTGTTACGTAGGCTTATGCAAATACCTGTGGTATAACATTTTACGGACGCTAAGGGTAGACAGAAGCCAGAAAATCTGATAGCCAGTCATACCATGGGGTATTTTGTTGAAGAGGTTGAAGAGGTCAGATAGGAAGTTGCTCCATGTAAAACACGTAAGCTGTACCAAGTTAATTGGAAGACGTGTGTCTATATCTTCTTCAGAATATAAGTACCTGTTAACTACCCATGAACACAGCACTTCGCCTCTTGTCCGTTGAACAATCAAAGCCAGTATTATCGACAGTAATAAACCTCTTTCAAGTACGTCTCGTATAATTGATCACTACGTTTAATAGCTTTGTCGGAGGATCAAATGAGATTGTCTATTGTTTGTCAATGATCATACATTATTAGACTTAACATCGTTATGGGTTCCGAGAAATTCAGTGATCCGTATAATGCTAACATTTTTTGTATAAATTACAGGCATTCGTCAGTACTAAATTAATTGACTTCTAGGAAAAATAATTGTTTATTAAAATCGATATTGCTTTCATTAAGAATGCGTAAACAACGTTATATGAAGAAAAATATTTACTGGAGAGCAAGGAATCAAAGCTGAGGATCTCAAGATCAAAAGCCATATTCCAGGAAAAGTCAGGACTGAATTAAGTTCTTATGTAAATTATTTTCGTTATAAACGAGTGTTTGTTTTGATTTTAACAATATCCGCGATCAGCGAACATTTTGATCGATTGTATCACATGTTTACGGAGTACTGGGCTAAATATAATACGCTCTTAATAGAAAAACAGTTTGCGATACTGTAAATACAAATTCTAAGAATTCGGATGAAATAGAATTGATATGTCTATTGGAAGCAGATGGATACCAAGTGGACAAAATAGAATTTTCATTGTATAAATGCAAAGAGACGGGAAAAACCGGATCAGTGCGACTCAGACACAGACTGACACTATAATTCCAGATTCAGAGTCTCTGTAATAAAGTTCCGTTTTTACCCTTTGGATACCAAACCTTAAAAAATAAGGCAAGTAATAATTCAGTATTCTTCAGGATGTCATACGTTTACTGTCTAAAACCCAGTCATGATCCCCCGTTTGCTCTTCGTGTACCGGGACCATGGTAATCCTTTCGATCAAACCCGCTGGTCTCAGGCATTTAGGATTATATTCCCAGAATTTAAATTTGTTCACAAACATGATCTGGTCTAAATTTTACCTGTAGGATTGTGGTAAATACGATGCAATATTGTTAGCTGTTGGTTACAAAGACGTTTCCTGTGAAAACGTGTACTAATAATGTGTAATACCAGTCATGAACCTAGTTGCTACTAACTAGTTTCGTTCAGGGCAATTCAAGTAGACATGACACACAACTTGAACGTTATAGCTGAAAACTAAATACGCTAATCCGTGATCCGTGTAAGATCACTGTCATATTATTTTTATCTTCTAATTATGAGATAGTGACAGATTATGCGATTTGTGTAGGTATACAGGATGAAGGTAAATAAAATTGTGGTCTTTTCACGTGAATGATAAGAAATGATCTTAGATTTTATCTTCACCTTTTACAGTAGGCACGGGAAACAAAAAATGCCTAAGTATATCCAGAGTAGCGAAATACAATGATTAAGTATATTCTACATTTATTTCACCGTATTCGGTACACCGGAGCATATTTCTACAGTTCATGATCTATTTCGTAAGTATATGAATGTACTTACGAAGCAAAATAGTTTGTTTACCGTTTGCTTTTCAGTACAATCTAACTTTAGTGTTCTACGTCAACACGACAAGAATGCATCTCAAACAATTTTTAATCAAAGACAAACAACGCAAAGTATGACTACGGTAAACATTTTAAATTGGTTGAGTGTTCAGTACATCTAATACCTACTAGTCATATTTTCAAGATGTTGTAAAATAATGCTATTTTATAGTAAAGGTTTTGAAATTAGGTACGTTCATAACATCAATGAGGCTGTGTGACATAGGTAACATCAGTTAAAATTTAAACTTATATTTTGTTTTATGTGACCCAAATTGAAGTCGTAGTATAACAGCAAAAGCAACACTTACCGTGACACTTACTGTGTTTATTTGTCTCTACATTTTCTTTGAAAATGAAAGTTCTAATGCGACTGTCGGTCCGTCAAAAATCCCACACACAAATTACAATAATATCTTCGATTAGATAATTCTGCGCCATTCAAGAATCGATTCGTACGCAGCTCGCAGGTGTAAACGTGACGTTAAAAATATTTGGCACAATGGCGAGGGAGTGTCGCTACGTCACTATTGGCACAAACACACTGGCGACGGTCTGCTGACGTCATAAGGTTAGGTACTTTCAAATGAGGAATTTCCTTGATGTCGGTTAAGCGTATAAACATGTCACCTTGGAGCTTAATTCGAGTAAGGATCGGAACACGTTTGCGCGATTAGTTATAGACGTCACGTTTGTCTTCTGAGCCTGTGACGTAAATCTTTATTTAAGAGTATACATGATTCAGTCATATAAATTTGAAAGAAGTGTTAGATACAGGTTTTCTTCTTTTGAGCAACTCCTGTTAAAGGAAACGGGGTTTCCTGTGTGGAGACTATTGCTACATTTTGCAAGGTGGAACACCTAAGATACAATTGCACCATCCCCGTAACTCGTCCACTTCTGAAAAGCTGCGACTTGTTCCGACTCTGCGACGATCTTTGCCTCGCACCGTCAACAGTCAGTCCAGTTTTCAATGGTGGTTACAAGCACGATGTGACCCCCTCAACATATAAACATCGAATTAATCGTAAACATTGATTTCTGATGCGATACCATACCATACATATATGTCTAAGCCCTAAGCGTTAGCTTAACGTTACCTCAACGGTGTGCTCACTAAAAATGTTAATACGAGGTGCATCCATTACGGAGTGGCGAACTGCAGTCTCGAACAGGTACTCAAAATGATTCGAAGTAATTTGCATAGAAAGGATCAGTACTATACAAAGCTAGTAACAATGTTACATAAGCTCGTAGTATCCTCTTTTAGTATTTAAATCCTTTTGATTCTATAGTTCTGTTGCTCCCATCAAACGCTTTGAGAGCATGAGACTTAAAGACTATTTGAATCTTATGAGTATTCGGCAATTAGTCGATTATTGCGACTTTAAATGGCACAAAAAGAGATTCGATAATAATTTTGTTATTTAAAATATCGATACTTTGTTTATATCTATGTTAATGTAATTGGTGTCTCTATCGTTTTAACATAAATAAATAAATAAATAAATAATAACTCAAAAATCTTTAAACTTATTTTTTTATTCACCAACTACTAATGAGTTTTCATGAATGCATTTATTACGCAATTTACTTAATAACGATAAATAAAAACTAGATTTCTATCATGTACTAACCTAAGCCCGCTGGGTATTTATACTTACCACTCAGTAATTTAATCTAATTAATACGTGTACCAGCAACATGCTAACATTGAACTATTGATTAATATTAGCTTTGCACAATTGTGGTGTTTGCCAATTGTACCGGTAAACAAAGTTGACAGAGTAAATTTTATGGGACTATATATTTGGTGTTTGGTGTACTAAAATAGCATTATTAGGCTTTCAATTATGCTAGTTGATTCAGCGAATTTCTTACCGCCTAAAATTTGATATTAACAATACCTACAGACAATTAAATAGTGCAAAAATTAAGTATATCAAGTATCGTATTTCTATACAATCTTTTGCATTAATGCTCTCAATTAATATTGAGGGTTTCTTTCAACATATTAATTTAATATTCCGGAAATGTTTTGCCCTTACTAAAGGTCCGTTAGACCGTAATATAAGCAGTTACTGGACCGTACTTACGATTTAATTATAACAGCGATTTTGTAATATGAAAGTTGTTAGACAAACTGACCTTATTGGTTATTCTATTGGAGTATCAGACGTTTTAAACTTAAGATATAAACCTACGGATTACGTTAATCAAAATGAAATAAATAAAAAAAAACATTTATTTAAGTTAGGCTACGAAGTATCGCTGTTTATAAAAAAATATTCAAATTTTAAAGGAAGGATAACATTTCTTACTGCGTGAGTCATATTAAAAAAAACTTAGAAAGCACCCCGACACCCTGTATATAGCATAAAGTACACTGCTACCTTATTGCTCTGGCTGTGAAGAAGAGTTTTTGGATTAATTTTTTGGTTTCTTTAAATAAAAGGTTTAGCGTGCTCAAGAAGTGTATTAGGTACTTAGATTTTGCGACACTTGCTAAGTAAAACTCTGCTGCCGCCTTTCCCTGATTTTCTTTCGGTGTAGAATCTGATTCTATGACCAATAAATAAGGTATTTACATGCGCATGTAGCTGAAGCTAGAAGAAGAAAAATCTACTTAACGTAAAATAAAATGCATTATCTAGTTAAAAAAATAACTGTATCAAAATTAGACATAACATTTCATTCACTGGCCTACAGCAACACATTAACACAAATTAAAATAAAGTACTTGCATAAATTGCATACGAAAGGTAATATTTCAGTAAATTGACTTTAATATATTGACCGTAAAGGTCAGACTGGTGTCAATTGGTCAACAACGAAGACTGCCGGTCTGCATGTAATTTTCATATCAGCTGTTTTAATGTCGTGTATGTAATTATTTCGCAATTATTTACACTTAATCAAGATAAGCTTTACTTTGCACTCATTTTGCCACTGTTGTTGCAGCTCTACTATTTCTATAGCGTTTATTTCTACTCGCGAATCCATAAAAATCTATGAATTATATAATCGCAATGTTACAATAGCATAATAATAATTAGTTATTATACTTACAGTTTGTCGGCTTTAATTCAAATGTACCTACTGCCAAACCTACTGCTAAAGCTCGCCAAAGAATGTAGGCGAAACTACTTAAAAAGTATATATTACTAGCTGACCCAGCAAACGTTGTTTTGCCGAATATTTTTTTTTTCTTATTATATTATTATTTTTAATGCCACATTATAAAAAAAATAAAAACAAACAATTTCGTTCAAATAAAATATTTTTTTAGTGTAATCAACCCTTATCAGTTAGGGCTATGAAAAATAGATGTTGTTCTATTCTCAGACCTACCCAATATTTATACAAAATTTTATAAAAATCGGTCGCACCGTTTCGGAGGAGTACGGTAACTAACATCGTGACACGGGAATTTTATATATTAGAAGAAGAAAGAACAGATAGAGCTATTTTTTAAAGAGCTAAGTACACGTTTAATTTAAAACACCAAAACACCATTAAAAATATCAAATCTAAACCGTATTTATTCGATTTTTAAATAGATCTATGCCTTTAGTCTTAGCCCTCGCCACTTCACCGAATTAAAATTCTAACATTACTTTTTAACAGCATTCGTATTGACGACTCAAATCCTTGTTATAACCAGTCGGTACCTTATTCGATTCCTAGCGAGGTGTTAATTTTTACAATACGTATTTCGAATATCATAACTACTTTCTTACTAAAAAAAAGAAAGAGAAAAAAAGTCTGCAAAAAGGTTCGCAGTGATAAAATGCACCATAAAGTTCAATGACTAACCGCAACCTCATTAGGTCAAGTGTAGCCTCCATGCAAGTTATTTTCCACTGGCACTTGCTACACATAACTCATGGAAAATTATTCCTTAACGAGGCAAAAGGTGTGTCTAATGTTAATATGTTTAGATTTACTATGTTCAGACACATGTTCCTACGAGGTTATTTGTAGTAGTTCCAATGTTTTTAAATTTTAATTCAGTTCGGTACATACTTTTCCTTTTACTTAATTAAGACTTCCTACATTTGCTGATTTGAATATTAAAAATTGAATTACCTACTCTTGCTGAGATTAACAAGGTGGTCGATACGTATGTATGCTACCAAAAGCCTAGTTTAAAAAAAGACTGTTTATTAAAACATCAACAAAACACAAAGTTAATAAAGTTCAATGCCAAAAAAATAACTTAACAGTTATTAACTTATCTAGTAACCTTCGTGGGCAACCGAGGCGGAAACCTTATGTAAGAGGAAAGGCGTCATTTATATGTAATAACCAGTTAAAATTAAACACAACGTCAGCTAGGCTTAGCCTTAAGGTCACACGTTACTCATAATTTGCTAAGAATCCTTAGTTTTCAGTACATTGTGTATTACAATGTGTTACGTGTTGCAATAGACCCCAGTAGAGTCTAGTTGTTGCATCGAGGGTTCATCCGCCTGGATGTTGTTTAGACTTTTTTTTCCAAAATTTCAGCCACCTCCATGTCAAATTTTATTGAAATCGGTCCAGTCCTTTGAGTTACAAAAACTTTAATTTAGGAATTGTTTAAATATTTCGCTGTTCATTCCATACTTCATTCATTCAGTACTCGTGTTTTGCCAGGTCAGGTTAAAAAAATGAATTCCTATTGTCATTCTTTTAACTAACTACTACACAGTCATACATAGCCAGTCCATATTTTTTTCCTCTTAAAACAAATACAATATGTTTGTTTAGTAAGCAAAATAGCTGACATACATAAGCTGAATAAGAGAGCACTGGCCTTTAAGGCAGAAGCCTTATTCAAGAATATTCGAAATTTTCGAACCATTATTTTTCTTCTTAATTATAATATCTATTTTTTCGCATAGCCCGTTTTTGCCAGTATTGCCAGTATAGCACGCAATCCTTTACTAATGTCCACAGGAAATTTAACCTCGTTACTAGGCAGTAGGTCATCTTATCGCCAAGGCGTGTCCCAGCCTTAATGCGAGTGCCCATTGGAAATAGAACGGACTTTTCCAATAAAACAATGATGGTATTTACTGTTTATGAAGATAATAAATAGGTTGAAAATAGTTTCTGAAATAACTTAGTCGTGACTGCCTTTTTAGGGTATCTTACTCAAATGAGATAATCGTAGATAAAAATTTAAATACATATAAATATCTAGAAGAAATAGCTCTGTATGTAATCACGATACGAAGAATTGAATTCAGATGAAAATATAAAACTCTTGACATTACAACGAACTCGGGCTGACACCTAATTCAATAAGACGCCTTCAGCACGTGTCGCGTATAAATTCTTTGATCAATAATATTTTTACACTTGTGTAGATACCTAAGCAACTCTTGGCTATTACCTATTACCTAAGTTTAACTAGGTGGAAATAATTCAAGAAAAACTCTGAAAGCCTCTTTAAATAGTACCATTGTAATTGTGAAATCGTGACACCGCTATAGCACATAGTCCGCCATCTCCCTCCCACACTCGCTATCATCTTCCGCAAAGAAGTGGTGACAACCACATTTGTAAATCCATAATATTTTAACATAAAACTACGTAAGCGAAATGTACTGAAATTGTAAATATTATTCCATTAGATACGAGATCTTTTCTCTATAAATTCTTTTAAACATCTGTTCGTCATATGTTGTAGTACCTACACCGGTTTCACGTTATGTCACTTTCGCTACGTAAAAGTGTAATTAGATCATGCTTTTCACTTTAACCACAATTATGTAAACGAGATTTCAATGAGAGCGACTTGTAGTTAAGTCTGACAAAAGGAACTGTTGTTAAAAAGTCCAAGTGAATAGTCTCTTGCCAAGTTGCTGAAACAATCAAGGAGATTCCGAGGATCCGAATTTAAACAGTATTTTTTTATTCGGCAAAACGATTGAGGCTTAATATTTTGTACAGGAATTAGAGTTGTTCTACATTCGAAACAAAGAGACAAATATTAAACAAATAAATTAAAATATTTAAAACTCCATGTATGAAAAGTACATGTATTAAATATACATATGTGTAAGTTCATCACAGGCAGGTGAATAAGGGATAGTATTAAATAGTCACAAATCCTCATTTCCCGTATTTTTTTCTTTAATGCTTCTATTTGAACTGTCATTTAGGCTAAATTACAACTAAAATACCTACCAGCTAAATGAAATTCACCCACAATAACACTGAACTTACAAAATTCCCAGAATTATTAAAACCACTTACTAAAAGCAACATTATCCATTTAGAGTTCATACAACATAATCTCGATTATTCCGAACACGTGCATCACATTCTGCATGGATGCACCGCCTAGGTCATGAAACTCTGTCCATTGTGAACTTCCAATGCTAAATCAAGCGTGATCAATTTTGTAACATCACAGGAAAGGTCAAACTATGATGCCTCTGATAATCCCTGTACAACTGATACCCTCTCGATGATAACACTTATGATACAATGTTCACTACATTGTAAGCTTTATTGTTTTGTACTGCGATAACAGTTAGTATTATGTATTAACACATAATATACCTACACAAGGCCATGTAAACCAATTTAATTACAGAGCTGTCAAAATTATTTGTAAGATCTCGAAAAAGCTCAACATACATAAACTTCAATAAGGTATATTAATTTCGATAATAATCAACATATTCAACATTTCGTTATACTTTCGTTTGATTGGAAATTATGGTAACAGTTCACATTATAGTTTATGGTTATTGAAAGCCTTGATTCCAAAAAGTAATAACTCTAAGTTACAATACGATACACGTTACTTATGGAGTCAATTGAAATTAATAGAGACGAGTCGATAGCTGGTAACCACGAACGCTGTTACACGAAACCTTTAGTAAAAATGTATTCCACAAAAAACTCGATGCTGGCACGACAAAAGACAATATTGAAATTTAATAGCCATTTAAAAATAAATCTGTCTGGTAAAACGCCCACAACACATGTTACCGCCTGATAAATATTATTTTAAACTAAATCGTACGATATTTCGGTATGAGACTTACCGCCGACGCCAGAGCAAAGCGTCTGGGGAGATACTTCGCTTTCCCTTCAGAAAAGCCTGCCTTATATGAGCTAAGGGCAAACTATCTCTACGTAAAGCCCATCGTACTTTGACACTTTTCTTCTCATCAATAGTTTCCATTACAGCTGTCACTTCGCACATAAACTTCACAACACCACGATTCCACATTTACTACATAACATTGTTTCAGAATATATTATTCCAATTAGCAAAATTTAACGTACAGTTGCATTACACGATCAAAATACGATAACAACAGGTACAAAACTAAATGAACGCTCTAGCCTTATCTCGGTTTCTGTTTCATATTTACGTTTTAAGATACGGTGGTAAATGTGTAAATACGTATTGTATTTATTTAAATTATGTGATGACTGATTTGATGTGACTTAGGTTAAAAACGTCGTCAATTTTATCGCGGAACGATGTTCACGACAGTCGTTTTTTTGTTTAGATTTCAACTGACGACGTTTCATTTAATATTTCTAACAAAACCTTGGAAACTATCATTTGTATAGTTAATTTATTGCGATCGCTTTATGTTTTACGCAGTTTTGTGAGACAAAAACAGCAACTAAATATTCGAAGTCAAATTTTGCGAAAGAAAGCCTCACCGTTGTCTTGTTTTCCTCCTGAACGTAGAATCTCACAGCTCTAGTGCCCACATACGAATTTAAGTTACCGAAGGAGCAAAAAAAATTCAAATTCTCCATGAGAAATAATGTTAGGACTTACGATAGAGTTAGATAGAAATGTCTAGTTTCAACGAAGGTCAATGAAAGAAAACTTGGTTCAGCATAGCCAGCAAGCATCTATGTATAATTGATTTCACGACTGATTTGATACGAGGGGAACAGCCACGGAAGGCATTTGCGTGTTTGCAACAAGAGATTTTAAAATTCATTGGCACGTAGGTAATCTAGGCACGTAAAACATTGTTACGTCACTCCATATAAGCATTGTGGAAACAATCTTTTCTGTTAATGGCCCAAGTATTATTAAAATGCAGAATTATGAACGTGATGGTGTGTACGATAATTACATAGTTGTATATAGCGTAGCGCAATACGAGGACTGAGATTCTACAGTTTGCATCTATACTTTCACAATATTTAGAATGGTAAAGAAGCTTGGTAATCATTGAAAGACTTATTGTGTAACAGCACCTCATCGAAACATAATACACCTAGAACGACAGGATTCTTAATTTTGGCGGCTCGACAAGCTTATACAATTACACGTCGCGTTGTTAAGTTTACAACACTCCTAGAACAAGGCAAACGACATTTACTCACGAAGCAAAACAAATGAGCATTGATTACGATAGAACTGACTTACTGTAGTTAGCGATTTAAAATATAATTGCTTTAAGATTTCAAATACTTTTGAGGAGGTACGAAGGTATATCTTGATTAGAGGGAGATTCCAACAGCTGATAGCACTTGTCAGAGGCAGTTATAGAAGGAGATGTAGTACTCACTGCCCCGGGAAGGCCGGTGTGGGGACACGCAGGTGATGTCCTCTGCGAGGCCGCTCAGCGTCGCTGCCGTCACTTGCCTCCTCCGCACCGACGCTGCTCGACCCACCCGCCGACCTGGACCACACAAACTCTTCGTTAAGATAAGAATATGGAGCTAAGTAAGTAAGGTAAGGGAGAAAAAACTTCAAGCTTCTAAAGAACTTTCTGGACATTTAAGAGTGTCCGAGATTTTTTGGTCAGATTCTTGTGAATTGCCTTTAGGCCTGGTTTTGAATACTGTACTTAGTTATCTTGAACTTAACTGTCTTATTTCTTTTTTATTGCTGGTATTTGGAATGAAAGAGCTGTATCTGGACACAGGGAATATTTTATCTAAATGGTTATTGAAAGTTTTTTATGAAAATTTGTTAACAGTTAGGGTATATTTTGAAGACTAGTCTTTTGTAATAAAAAGGGTTTTATATGCCACTAGACTTGAAAAAATTATGTTTCAGCAAATTTTCAGTATATACAAACTAAGGTCACATTTCTGATTAAGTGACCTTTTAGGAATCAGGACAGTTCAACAAAACCAATGTAAATTGATACGTGTTTTATCATTCATCAAGACACAAAAGTGGGCACTAGAAAAACGTTCACGGTTCACATTCCGCTGGCGAACATCAAACAATCTCGCTAAAGACGCAAGATGGGAGACTTAGCCTACTTGTATGATGAAACAAAAGACGGCACAGAGTGAACATCAACAAACATAGGACATAGACATCAAGGCAGAATACTAGGGAAGCAACACAGAAGATTTTAAAACAGTAAAAAATACGTTTTTTTTTTCAAATATGTATTGGGTACGAAAATTAGGAGAGTTCAAGAATGAAACTACTAAGGATATTTTTGTCGTAAGAAACGTAAAATAATTTTTAAATTCCTTCCATTTTTTGTTCATTTGCTTTTTAATATATTAGTCAACAGTGATTCGACTTAGTCGTTCCTGCATTGTTGAATTGAAATTCATATAGATAAATAGGCGATTTCAATCTAATATATTAAAAAAATAATATTAACGAACAAATTTTACAATTGTTATTCGACTAATATTTGAATTTGTGGGCGTATGAGAGATAAGGAAAAACGTATTGTATATCTGTGACTATCATGTTACTTACCACATGCTCGGTTGCTATGGTAACAGAACATTGCTAATTAGTGCTATTGATTACAACGATAAACAGTGAAGCTACAAGGGTGAGCAGAAATAAGGAAAAGGGAGAAATTTTGCGTTTTACATAGCAGATATTGTTAATAAGATATACAATCGCATGCACATGCATTTACTTAGTACCTTGGCATTATAAGCTCTGAAAAAGCCGCAAGCAGGAGGCACTAAGTCTCGTTATAACGGTAAGGGATAAACTTGTCACTCTCCATGCCGAACCTAGAAATAATAAGGGCATGAATGGTGGAAGGCTGGCCACAAATGCATTCTTAGATGCCTATGAACTGCTTTAATTAAAATGTGACTATCGGAACTTGGATTCAAGCACTCTTAGCGCATTTCAAGATCTAGGAATTACATTTTGTTTTGAGTTCAAAATTATACTCTCCCTGGTCTGTATTTAACTGTCTAATGGAAAATTTCACTGGATTAGTATAGTAAGTACCATTATAATTGTTATAAGTAATTCAAAAGCTTTTAATGTTTATTAAAATGGAATATCAAATTACATTCACCATTATGTCACACTAAACTTAATCACTTGATAAATTTATACCTAATTTTACTAACGAAATTTTGATCTTTTTTCAGCTTTTGTGGTCAGCATAAAGCTACAATAAATTATTCTAATATATTACCTACTACAGTGTTAATTCCTACGTTATGGGCCATAATGCACTTTAATATGAACAAGGTAAATCTTTCTCCTTCTAATTTTATTCTGAGTTTTTTTTCTTTTGCATGAATGCCAACGAAAAGCATTCGTTCCGAAACGTGATGGTTAGAACGGAAAACTATTTTCTATAAAAATCTCAATGTATTGCTTCTTTATTGTAAATGACAGCAGAAGAAGAAAAAATCCTTGTTCATGCTCAAACAATAGTTATATCAGTCAATAAATATTACATACACAATATGATCGATTTACACACTTTAAAGCTGTTTCAAAGTCCTAATTAATATTTTCTGGATATCCTTTCTTTTAGAAAAAGCTCAGTACATACTCAATATCTTAAATACTTATCAATTATTTCAACTAATTAAAACTTTATTAAATGATGTAACGGTTTACTAACGCGTATTTATCGCGATCCCGCCGCTTCAGCTCATGATTACGGACTCCGGTTGCGTCCGAAACTAGTCGGGCACCCCCGATAAATACGCGTCAGTAAACCGTTACATCATTTAATAATGAATCAGTCTCACGATAGCTCGATAGTTACTATAATTAAAACTTACCGAAATATTCTCTTCAGGCGACTAATGACTCGGTATTTTATATACACGTTTTTCACACAATTTTATGCTATGATTTGTATGATATTACTTGATTATTTATTAGCATATTCAAAAACACTTTTAAATTACAATAGTCCATTCCTAGTTGAATGAATTTTAGAATACATTTGTTTTGAGTTTCTATAAAACAAAAGAGAATTAAGAGAGCTTATTTTATTACGATTTATTCCTATACTTTATTCTGATATACAGTTTTATACAAGGTTTAAGTAACTGTACCTATTTCTTAACCTAATTGACGGTAATTGGTCTTAAATATATCAGCTCTAGGAAACGTTACTCCGTACCAAAGATTGCATGATTTTGTAACCATTTTTGGAATTTACTAGTTCATGTCAGAATATGGATTACGGTCGCGGCAATGAGGAATAGTAATATTCAAAAACAGTTACCTAACGAAAATCGGTGTACTGAAAAACTAATAAAACTTTGTTCATATTTTTAGATTATCTCTACTATGTTTGTTATGGAAAAATGTCTGTTTAATCGATTTGCTCATATATCATAAGGAATAAATAAATATTTTACGAATAAAGTAGTATCCAAAATAAGTCTAAGAGGAACAATTTAAAATAAAAATATATTTTTTTTAACGTTGCTGATTTCACAAAACATTTATCTGGGTATTATATTGAATTTCAATACTAATGTTACTGAATAAGTTTACGTTGATTTCAATGAAATTGTACATAGTAACAACAATGAGATAATGTAAAACGTACACACAATACCCAGTCTCCTATATTTACCTAGACATAGGAACAGAGAACGATGACTTACAACTTCATTGGATTACATACATCGACACGATACATTTAATTTTAAAATTTTATTTCAATGTGTTTTGGATAAGCGATGTCATGTTTTGTATAGCTTCCGTCAATATAAATTACTGCTGTAATATTTTAGTTAAAGTAAGAAATTAATTAGAATGTCGTAGGTAACTGCTGAAACTTTAAAACAGTAACTATCTAAAGGTTCAAAAAACCTTTGCAACTATATGTACTTTCCGTGTTATAAAAAAAAAACGGAAATAACTTATCTTATTTTTGCATCAAAGGTTAATCTTGACAAAAAGCTTTCATTAAAAAAATCAACATATTCTTAGTACAAAACTGAATTTCAAATTTACCCAATACTCATGTGGTGTGATGTGCAATAAAGGACACTCTATCTTCCTATCTATACCGATGTCATCAACAATACAAAACCTTTATCAGCTGATCAGAATTCGTAAAGGAGAAACATTTTTTTTTAGTATGCCATTCCTTTCTCGAAAAAAGTTTGAATGAATTTTCATACACCGAAACGATATTTAATGTAAGCAGGGTCTAACTAAAAAGGTTTTATACCTAGACCTATGTAACCTGAGAGGTAAGTTTTTAAACGTGTATTTGTAACCTTACAGGAAAACCTTGAGTTAATTCTAACTAGGACATTCGGGACGTCAAATAAGCTACGATAAAAAAGCTCGTAGGGTTCTCAAAACTAATTAATTGTTATCATTTTGATTGATTTTGTTTTAGCTTTCGTATCTGCCTGCCATTAAGATAAGATTATATTTGGATCCTGGTTTTTCCCCATGCAATTTTTTACTATAAATAGGGATGATTAAGGTATAAAATGGCACTCATTTCATTATTTGATTATATGAAATCTGCATTATTATTCATAGCATTTTCACTAACGGGATAACTTCATGAGAATAGACCCGGTCCTTTTGAAGGCGTACACGGGAATAAATTCCATGATGATAACATGAATCTAAAATGAGATGGGAAATCATTTATATCTTATTTTAGTAGATATTTTAGCTACGTTAAAAGGGTCCTACGATGTATTGATATTTAATTAAAATTATTTGTTAAATACATGCGATAACTTAATTGTTTCGATTTTGTAGGTTATCACCTGCAAACATTGTTGTGAGTATTCGATATGAATAGTAAAGCATTAATTTTAATTATATCCGTCTCACTTACATTTTAAGTAGGTACCCAATATTTTTAAAGATATATAATTATTGAAAATTAACTGAACTGATACAAAGTGGAAAACATTAGCTCTCAATATGATTTTTATGCAAAGAAAATATTGACACTGAATAAAAAAATACAATACAAAAAATGATAATTATTAATAAATACCTTAACATAATTTACCTAAAAACATTCCCTGTCCTCGCTACTGTACATTCCTCTTTATAATTTATTAATTAATACATTGAAAGAGGAATTAATACGGGAATCATATAAATTATTTAATTTACTAAGAATTATGGAATTATTTGTTATAAGGAATCTATAACACCATATTAGTAATGTATAGACACTTCCTTTGTTTTACAGTTTTGTTTATTTCAATAGGTTCAAGTTTTAATATTTAAGTAACCGAGCCAAATACTTGATTATTATATTTAATGAGGTCACTTCAGGGAAAAAATATCACTTAAGTAATACCTAATCCAGTGGAAATTATCGATAACTTTCTATTTTTATAACCCTAACGCGTCCCATTATGGCACTAACACATCAATTTTAAAGCTTTTTAATTACAATCCTTTGAACTGTACTATGAATAAATCTAATTAAATACCGTAACACACATTTTCACGCCTAAACCCAATAATATACACTTTAAACGTCAAAATTATCGAAGAAAATTTAATGCATTTAACAATAGAATATTCACCACACCGAATCACTTATACACGTTGTTTGTATTCAATAATACAGTTTTATGTGATAACAGAGCCACCACTATCACCGATATTATGTTAATATTACGTATTTTGTAGCTTGTACAGACTACACAATATAGTAAATGCACACTGTCCAGTCCAACCGTACCACGGGCTGCCATCTGGGGTTCTATCCGCCCAAACAACATTGAACTTTAAACTTGAGAGTATAGAGAATAATTTAGTTTATCGGAAGTTCGGTCCTAGGGAAACATGCGCAGTGGTGCATTGCGCACAATATTGATTGCAATCACATGTATGATAGAAAATATGGCGGAAAATTTGATTTAGTTTAGATTTTTATTGTGATAATAGAAGCATACATTTTGACGCAACCCCATTAACATTAAAAATCTCAATATATTTTTGTTGTGTTGTAATAGCGGTAATTGATTTTCTAAAATAGGTTTAAACCTCTTTGAGTCGACCTATTTGAATACGTAGTAGTTAATTAACGCGGTATTCAATACAGTCACGAGAGTCCCGTATTGTGGTTGGAATGTTTTGTTTGGCTGAAGAGGTTACGCTTGATACGATATGACTTAGTTACGTACAATTCATTGAGTACAAATAATGAAGTTCAAATGTAGAAGGGATTTTCGAATTTGATTAATTTATAATATTATCTGTGGTATTATGTTAGTCAAATTCGTAAAGTATTGAGTTTCGGTATGGAAAGTTGGAATGAAATCATGTTTTTGATTTATTCAAATTCCTAAAGATACGGATTCTATTACCGTGGTATTTTTTTAAATTTTCAGAAAAAGCACAGTACAATATGTTTAATTTTAAAGCAAATAAAGTCTAAATTATTTCATCAATTAAACGTAAAAGTACTTTAATTACTTAATGCAAAACCATAAGAAAATATTCGACTCTACCAATAACTCTACCATGTTTTTATTTTATTAATTTGACTTAATGAAATCGAAGATATTGATTTAACGTTAAAACGCAAAACGTCGATAAACCTTGAACGGTAGATAGTAACCCTCATAGTTATTTATCAGTTTTAGAATTTGCTGGAAAATATTTTTACGGTATTACTAAGTATTTGAGCATAAACTTAGTTAACTATATCATTTTTCAAATATTACAAATAAAGGTAAAGCCACAGATGGTGAGGTAATAAATTGGATGGGTGACCATTTTTTATTTTATTTACAGTTACGAATCTCTGTTAAAACAATTAAAGAAAATGAAAGAAATATTTATACTTTATATTTTAAACGAAACTCGTCCTAAACGGCTGGTGGAATGTTTTTTCGTATATCATCATTGGCCTAGCCTTTTCCCAACTATGTTGGGGTCGGCTACCAGTCTAACTGGTTTCAGCTAAGTACCAGTGTTTTACAAGGAGCGACTGCCTATCTGACCTCCTCAACCCAGTTACCTGGGCGACACGATACCCGATCTGACTACCTGTAACGACTGTTAAAGATGTAAGAATAACAGCCGGGACCCACAATTTAACGTGCCTTCCGAAACACGGAGGAACTCCTAATGACAAAGATGGTCACCCTTCTACGGACCAACCGCGTCAAGCATAGCTTAACCTGTGATCGTGTCACTTCTGCGGTTATAGCTTAGCCACGAGCTCCTCGAATGTTTTTTTCTTATACAGATTCACAAATCAGTCTGGCATTTTCTATAATTATTTGGCTTCACCCACATCGGCACGCATTATGCCATCTTATCTTAAGTCAGTGACATTATTAGCAAGCATTTCTAAACTAACGATCCAATTATTACAGTCATTAAGAT
The DNA here is from genome assembly GCF_003590095.1 of Trichoplusia ni. NCBI lineage: Eukaryota > Metazoa > Arthropoda > Insecta > Lepidoptera > Noctuidae > Trichoplusia > Trichoplusia ni. Next base: position 3,616,844 of record NC_039496.1, on the reverse strand, counting down.
CTGGGCGAGATTTCGCAAACGATTGCCAAGTAATTATTTAATTCCTTGTTTCGTTATTCATTGTATAATACACTTATTAATTAATACTAAGAATAAATGTATAGAAACTTGTAGTAGATTTAATAAAAAAATAATAAAAACGATCTTTTTCATAGCTTTTACTATATTTTCATAGAAAAAAAAACAGGTCATCCTTTATTGAAAGTGATGTTTAATACAGCTGTGAAAAAGCACTTTTTTAAGTACAAAAAGCTGTCAAAAGGAAGAAAAATCAAAATTAATTTAGTTCAATATATTCAGGAAACAATCTTATTTTAAACTACATAGATATTAGAATCTATATATATAAAATCCTTCAACATATCTATGGCATAACAAGAACAGAACTTGTATAACACGTATGGAAAAAACGAGATCTCAATAACCCACATTCAAAGTAAGGTCAAGGTGTCTAAGTAGGTTTGAATGACAATATGTCATGTACGGAATGTTATCTTGGAGGTAAAATATAGAGGTAAATATGTATGTATGTTATGTATGCAGGATAATGAGTGATTAATGTTGGTCGTTGTTCATAAATGACTATAATTTTAATGAGCATGCATTTTTTTGGTCGGAAAGTATGAAATTTGATAATCGAAACGAATGCTAGGGGCTCAGATTTAAATTGTAGGTCGTAGCTAAATCCATAAAAAACATAATACTATCGAGACAGTATAACCTTCAGAAACGTTTATTATTCATCAATTCAAAAGGATTCCTGAAAAGGGATTTTGAATTAAGGTCAAGGGATTAATTTTATAAGATTTTGAATTGGGATAACCGTTATTTTGACAGTGATCGTCAAATTATTAAGTTTGGATGCTTCTTCACAGTCGTATAAGTGTTAATGTAAGAACTAGCCTTTTGGTAGATACTAAAATTCTTCAAGAGTTATTTAGGAGGAAAAAGTTAGGTCACTAATTTAACGCAGGTTGTTTTTCATATCATATTCAGCAAGGTATGCTTTATGAGGAGAGTTTACATGGAGATGGATGTAAAGGGAGAGGCAAACAGGTCAAAGAAAGCATGGAACGACCGCGTAAAGAGTAATATGAAAGAAAAAACGTGTTGCGCCGTCCTCAAAAGGCAGGAATAAGAAGTACCTTTATAAGTTATGATGAATTTCTATTTTATTTTAATTGCTTACTTAAGTATGCACTCTTTCTTTATCTTCAATCAGATTCATTAATAAATTTAAGAGTTCAAAACAGATATTACGAGGGCCACCACTTCTTAAAGAAAGATTTGATTTGTGGAAGGGAGATGTTGCTTTACGCCGTGTATTACGTTGTCTTGCTTCCACCGTTACACCAGCCTTACTTGAGCACGTGGCAAGAGGCCCCTGAACCCACTTTTCGTGACTGTTTATTATGCAAGAATGCCGACAAAGGCGGTTAACTTGCCTAATAGCGCATTCAATACGTTATTTCGCTATTGTTTGAAACAGATAGTTGTCTTTCATAGTTCCCTGATAATTTAAATAAAACATTCAAGATTTTCTTAGTCAAGAATGATCTACTGAATGTTAAACTGTCTTAAAATTATTTAATTATTGGAAATGTTTTATTTTAATTATAGAAAAAAGAATCCATTAAAGTGCCATCGGCCCATGTGGAAATAATGAGTTCTCAGTAAAAGCGGTTTTCAGTAAATCTGCTGCACTTTTGTATTCCAGTTTAATATGGATAACAATACCAGCTTTTGAAATGCAGAATCTAATAGGATTGTTTACGTAATGCCGGAATAATAAATATAGTTTAGATCTGCTCTACTCCAAAATATGAAAACGAAAGTTTGTCAGTACTGCACATTCAATGCGGTAAAATTTTAAGCGTCATTTGATTAATACACACAAAATATTAAAATAACGACACAAAAGTACTCTCAAGCGGTTAAAAAGGAAGGAATGAATGCGAATAAAACAAGTTACTATGATCGGAAATAGGAAAAGCGCGGAAGAATACAAGTAAGCGCATAGGATGACGAAAGGAAGAGATTATATCTCAGGATTGTCAAAAAGAACTTGATCTAACAAATGCGCTAAAATGTTTCACACTAATTCCAAACATCATCAACATTTAATTAAGACCGTATACTCACGTGATGTAAAGTTCGGGCACTGGACTTGAGTCGCTGCCAAACCCCTGCAGCGACCGCCGCGGACATACCGCGTCGATGTCCAGGTATGCCAACTCTGGATCTAAACATAAATAACGAGCTTTTGTTATTTAGTCTACAATCAAATGATTTCTGCCTGTGAATCTTTATCAAAGAAGTTACAGTCTGGTTACGTCAAGGTTAAAGATATCGGGGTGGAACGCCGCCTTTTAAACTACATCCAGCTGTTCGAGGGATGAATACTACATAGTGTAGACGCATCATAGTTATGCAACGGTCGCCATGTCTTATATTAATAGATGATGTATTTAATTAAGGGACTTTCCCTCAAACGCTTTTTCAGCCATTTTTACGTTTGCGTGAGGAGAGGTGAGGCTCAATTCTTTTTTAGCAAATCATAGTGTCAGACCTAATAATGTTGGTTGCAATTTGACAAAACGTAATAAAATTTGTATGATTATTCATGTAGGTCGAAAAGTCGAAAAAATGTACATAAAAGAGCCAGTTTCGGAAATAAGTCTGAAAATTTTGATTTATTTTAGTTTTGAGCTCAATTTGTTTCATCGTTCTTTACTCTAAATTACACCCGACACATACTAAGCTGTTGTCAAAGAAACTTGTGTCTCGAGTTTCAGTCTCTATTTTCAGAGCGAGATTTTAGCCAAAATTTAATACCCAGAACGGTTGGCTTTCGATCTCAACGGAAACACGTACATAGTTAATTCAATATGTCCATATAGTGTTTTCCTGCTGCCACAGCCCATATGATTTTCCCTGGAAATCCCTGAATTTTAGGAAGTTACGAGTAACTACTTTTACTCGTAACTTTTTTAAGCCATCGGGTCACTAGCCTACCTTTGTTTTGTTGAAGGGATAACATTTAAAAGGGAATTGAGGACCCTCATGAGGTTCCCCCAACTCAACTAGAACTCAATTCAACCTTCTTAGTAGAGGGGGAAACGGCTAGATTTTTACAGACTCAGACTCTTACAGACTGAACCTGAACCGCTGTGCAATCTCCCACATTTGTCCAGTGCGTGGCAATTCAATAGCGCATCACGCACATAGGTATTTCAGAAAACCTAGAAACCTCTATTCAACGCTTGGTGTGAGCCCTTCCTGTGCAGAACTCCATTACGCAATTGACCAAACTTTATCAAAAAATTGCATAATCCAATATTTTCTGTAAATATTCATTCAAATATCCTACAAAGAAGCATTCCAATACATATGGCAGTTACATACAGCCTCGTTTCCAATTCAGTTTTATCATGACTAAAATTAGTTTCATGCGATCAGTCACGAGAGTGTTGCGTGATTTTTATATTAATCTTTAACTTTCGTTTTATAGACTTTCGTGATAAAACTAAATACTTCGTTTCCTATCTATTACTAAATACACTTTTATAGCTTTTACAAATATTTAAACGTACTTAAATGTTTATATAACGCAGTGTATACTTGATTGAAGCCACGTAGACTTTTATTTACTTGTACGAAACAGAAAAGAGTATTTATTACTGTCCACATATACGAGTAACTTAGGTCTTATTATGGGGCATTTAGTTACCCAGTAGAACGAGTTGTGGTCGTCAGATAGGCATTCCCTGACGTGAAATAACTACCCGGTGATCAGATCGATTTGGTAAGACTGGGTGCCAACCCCATATGGCTTGAAAAAAAGCTAGGCAGAAGTTTTCAAGGAGAAAATTCTCTGGAAAGGAAAGTTTAGGTTTGGCTGATTGCTAATGAGGAAATTATGTGAATGGCTCCCCAACCGCTAGTTATACAATTTATGGAGTTAATTCGATTGTGGTTTCATGAGTTAAATATAAATCTCTATCCCGGTAACATTGGGAAAATACTCGTGTACCACTTTTATCAAGATACTAGAAAATTGTAGTATCTTGAGACTAGCTTAGATTTATTTATTTTATAACCTCCAACAAAGAACATACATAACATGTAAGATAAGATGAGAATGTTTGTTTGAGTAGTTTCGTAAGGAGATTGGAAAGTAGGTATCGCGAACATTTCTATCAAAAGTCGAGTTCGTGAGAACAAAGATTGTTCTGTTGAAACAATATGATTCATTATTTGAAAAAGATCCGTAATCGATTTATCTATTTCCCTAAGACTCAAGATAGTTTCATCCTACGAAGTTGATGGACTCATAAGCATGTGTGGACATGGTGACATAACCTTGAAAAATCGTGGATAAATGATGTAGTGATAGTGGTAGTAGTGATTATGTATGTAGCAATATTTGAGGGTGACAAATAAGTCATCCCTCATAGATTAGTTTAGGATCTCCGGGTGCCTTCTACCAGATTGCTAACAGCCAGGTCTCTTTGCCTCAATTGCAACAGTCCTACAACTTAGGCGGTAGACCCGCTCACCTATCGTATGTATTTTTTATAACTATAGTCAGTATATAGTTATATACTTACCATTATCAATGATGCTACAGAGTCCAGTGTCAGACACGGATCGTCCTCTAGACCTGAGTGTCGACCTGTCTTTCCTGAAGTAGGACCAATGTCTCGCCACCGAAGTCCGAAGTAGACGATTGAACCTGTCCGTTAAAGCAGTAAGTTAATACAATCCAAGAAACACAAAAGTATAAAAATAACGAGAAAAATACACTTAGCAACGGTTCAGATCCCTGTATAATTAAGACAAACATTTGATTCATACACAGCACAGGAAGCGGAGTGGGACTCCATAGATAGCCGAGTGGTTGAGGTCGCCGATTCGACCCCGCGTAGAACAATCATTTGTATAATAAAACTCAGGAATACTTGTTCTGAGTCTTAGTGCATGTATCTTGATTGTTTCTGGATCCCCCTGTGACATCAGGAGTAAAAAAATGTTCAAAGTAATTTGCAAGTTTGTATAGGCTGCGCCCTCATTCTCAAGTAGGGAAATTCTGTTCTCGAAAGATAAAAGTAGGAGCTTTTAAAAAAAATATAGCATGCTGTTATTTTCTGGTATATTTCCATAATATTTTTATCCTAAGAAACCCACAACACTAAACCGACGACAGTGAAAGCTCCGGACGTAGGTAGTTTTCTCCCATTAAATAGAAACATACGCACGCAAGTAAATAAAATAAAATGCACTCATTATACTATTGAGTTTATTGACACACTAACCAAACATAGCGGTCATTCTTCTTTCTGATGTGACGTTTCTATGCTAAGTTATAAAAACATTCGTTTTCGGTGTTATTGTATGATGACTAATGTGACTAGGGCATTCTGCCCTTGATGACAGAAAAATCGTCTCAAAAACACGATTATTATTGTCTTAAGAAAAAAAGATTGGCTTGGCAAAAACAGGATCAAGGTTTGACTCTTTAGAGCGTTTAGGAAAACACTTGACTGATTGACAAGACTGATAATTTTTTTTTATTTTTTTTTTTCTAATACACTTACATGTTTCTTTACATAATATGTAGCCACACAGCCTCTCAGGGTTTATCTGTGTTGTGGCGAGTCGCTTTGTACACACTCCAATAATTGTTATTATAAGTGGTTAATGCTGTGTCAGGAAACGCTATAAATTAATGAAATGTGATAAGTGCATAATTATGCTAAAAAAAAATGTTTATGCCTTGCGCTATGGAGTCACGCTCAACATCTACCCCTTCGCCATGCATAGCCGTATCCATTTCGATAACTAAACACTTACTAAGGTACCTCTTGCTAATTAGTCAATCATCCTGTCCTACCTGTATGGTCTAATCACGGGTTGTACGTGACTACCTGTTTACAATTTCCGTTAAGACTGATTTTACAAAGTAAACCTTTGCTTGTTCATCTGATATCTTGAGATTAGCATGTTCAAACTAATCGTTGAGTATATAGACTCGCTGTCAACTGCAATATTAAATTGTCATCGTTTTTCTTCTTGGGAGTAGGAATTTGCCCAGTTGAATGATATTTACAAGATGGTATACCTAGTATTACATTTTGTAGTAGGTATTTCAGATGCTGCTGCTATAGATCCTTTAGACTAGTTTAAAAAGAAACGAGATTTGAGTTCTACTTAGTTACCGTTCAATAAATATTTATTTTAGAGGGGAATTTCAAAATGCACTCACTGAATAGGAACCTCAGTACCTACCTACTTTCTATTGTCTTAAAAGGAGCAGTAAACAAAAAAGGAGATTAGAGAACTTTAAGGTCATCCATTTTCCATGTACTGAAAGAATACTAAACAAATCATAAAAAAACTACGAATAGCAGGTAAATAACCTACTTAGCCAAGTAATAAACGGTTTTGTTAAATACCTTTCTAAATGCGCCGTCTGGTATTGAACTTCTTTAATACCGACGTTCGCAGAGCCTTGTGTCAACATCCTTTTGGAAAGGTCGCCTGTATTTGAGTTTCCCCAGTTCATTTTACCGTAGAACCTTAACCTTAAACCTGTACTAACAGAACTCTAGGTAGAGCAGATGCTAATGTGGAAGTGAGATGAAGTTATACACTGAGCGTAACGCTGTCTCACTTTCGCAATTTCAGGAACGGTCCTGGACTAATAAGAGCCTTAGTATGTTGACTCTTTGTATGAAATATGTGTAGAGATTCAATACGTGTGGGTATGTAATTCGTATTATTTCAATGAAAGCTTTAGCAAGGCGCAAACTTGGACAGTATTGTATAGCAACTAACTACGGTTTAATGGGATCGAAGGCATCAAACATGTCGGATGCCTTCGTTTGTAGAGCCTTAATAATCTGATTCGTATGCTCACTGCCTCAAGTTCCAAGTGCTCGAACACAAGTTACCACCCAAAATTTCCAATCAAGGATTATAAATTATCTATAAAGTAATGCCTTCCTTTCTAGAAAGTGTTTAAGCCTGTTAAACATACTTTTCGATAATAAACGTTCGACTGAACGGATCTTCAAATTTATCTTATCAAGGCATTTATCTCAATGTAATTTTTATTTCTCTTTTTAACGCGATATATATGTCTATGGACTAGATACCAGAGATTTTCAATTAAGAAAACTGTCTGCCATGTTCATTTTGCTGTGACGTTTTGGTATATTTCTTTTGATCCATAACGTTCGAACTTAGTTCCGTGAGCCTACGTAAAACTCGCAAATCGCCATTATTGTAATAGGTCCAAAAACTACTTTTAAATGAATGCGCTGTCAATGTTAAGTAGATGCAAATATGGTACGACCATTGGTACGACTGATTTGCGTGGTGAGTAATATAACTATTATTATCTACATGTTATATATTTTAATACATTTAGAATTAATATCTGAGGTTTTTGATAACATTTAAACCCAATTGTTTATGTACATACTATGGGTACATGTTACGAAAGATGTCTTTAAACTTTTTTCAGAAGTTGTGAATATGCGTTTGTTCATCGACATTCGTTTCTAACCGTACCTGTCTACTTGCTTACACGTTGTAAACAATCTCGGGATCGGAAATCTATTTCTAAATTCTTCCGACAAGATTTCAACAGCTCTTATTCCAACGCCCTGTTTTTGCTAAGTGATTCCATATAGGATTGGAGGTGACAAATATTGTTTTAATGGATAGAATATAAAAAAAATAACCGTATATTGTGAATTTCTGTGTACAGTTCCTAGCAAAGGTGAGGAAGATAAACGATTAAATACCGCTTCTTTGGAAAATAAGGTTAGTTTTAAACTTCATAGAAAAGTAGTATAATCTGAACGCTATCTATCTATACTGTTGAGTGCGAAACAGTTCCAACTGTTCATAATATCAATTGAGAATAAAGTCACGTGTACCTTGTAACAGTTATAACATACAAAAATAAATTGCAGTGTGCATGACACCTTATAAAATAATCTAACACCCACAAAGCAGGTGTTAGATTGTCTTGTCTTTTAACAGCATCAATAAATAAACGAATAAAGATACCGATCTGACAAATACGTGGTCTTCACGTTTTTGCTATAATAGAACGGGTATTCATAATGTAGGTACAGGTGTTACCTTCTGAGTGGTGTGTCAGAGTTGCCTGATGCACTGCTAGTAGCCGTCGATGTATCACTACTACTTGAACTCAAGAGTGCGTTATAGCTATACACTTGACAACTTGCACTTTTCCGAATCGTTCCCTTCCTCAGCCCTGCCATCGCACTGTATACCTTAACACTACGTAATAAATACTATATTGTTTGTCGACCAGTTAAAACAATGACCACTATCTATGCTTACACTTTGAAGTCTGTTATAAAACTAAGAATTTGTTGACTATCTCAATGGATTACGCGCGCAAGAAAATTTTGTCACTCGCTTCTAAATTTAAACGGAGATGTGGCGGCGCTCGCGCCGGCTGCGGCGTTAACCGATCGTCTAGACTCATCCACAATGAGATTTACGAAATACGCCCAATTCATGTTTATTACGGCACATAGCTTGCTTTCGTAAATATTTACACGTTAAACTCGTAAATAATCTACAAGAACAGATTCTCAGCAATTACCGTTATGAAAACATTTCGCCGAAATAATAGGAGCTGAAAACCCTTTATTTTGCTCCCTTGACCGTCGAGTCAACAAACCATATTTGATAGAAGCTATTCCGTAGCTCACCATTCCAAACTTCATGGAATATTTCAGTACTCCGTCAGGCTTCGTCTCAACTAGCTATATTTTAGCTTTTAGGATATATTTTCGAAGTTGTCTGTAACGTTACTACGTTTAAATACGAATATGCGATAGGTAGGTACCAAACTGATACGATAAAGTGATACGGCACACCTGACAATAAGCTTATACTTGTTGATCATTATCAACTTCGGTTATTTCCCTAAAGCATTTTAGATAAAGAATATTTATTTTGTTTTTCACTGACATTGGGTGACCCTTTGCACTTTGCAGAGAATCCGCACGTCGACAAGAGACGTCAAATTTATAACACCCCTCTTATTGCATCGGGGTAAATAACTCACGTTCAAGGACTATTAATACGTATAATTATCTATACTTCTATATCTATACTAATATATAAAGCTGAAGAGTTTGTTTGTTTGTTTGTTTGAACGCGCTAATCTCAGGAACTACTGTTCCAAATTGAAAAATTATTTTTGTGTTGAATAGACCATTAATCGAGGAAGGCTTTAGGCTATAAACCATCACGCTGTGACTAATAGTAGGTACAAAGGAAAATGTGAAAAAAAAATAGGGCAGGTATAAATCGTAACTTATATCTTCTACCCACGGGGACGAAGTCGCGGGCAACAGCTAGTTTAAGATAATATGATTTGAGCAAATTATGGGAACCTCAATTCTACAATAAAACAAAACCACTGCAAGATTAAAATCTTATTCAAAGTTAACACAGGTAAATGACAATGAAACATTGAACTGCCTTAACCATTATAATCTCCTTTATTGACATCTAGCTAAAACAAACTTATAACTTAAGAGAAACACACAATTTGTATATTCATTAAAACATTTTATTATAGTCTTGTAATCGCTGTATCTGTAGGACAGGATTCACATTACTTAGGACTTGTTTTACGTTCACAGTTCATTACCTAAATACCTATTAATGGAAGTTCATTGAACTTGCGCAAAAATTGGAAGATTATAAAATTAGACAAAATATCAACTTTATTTTAAGAGACTTTAAAGTCAAATCTTGAATGAAAAGTTCATAAACAATCATCATGTTCATTTCATTGCGGAACACCTTATACTTTACTTCCAATTTTTGCACAAGTAAAATTTTATTAATACGACTTGATTTAACTTCTATAAATATTTAGACAATTTTAGACCATATCTTGTAAAACTGGAAGCTAACCCGAACATTATTGGAAAAAGGCTAGAATGGCAGTTTTCGTTTCCTAATGACAAGCAGTTCTGTTATCATACTTTTATATTTATTTTATCTTAAAAAGTACAGCTGTATTCTAATGTACATAACGTACAGGGTTACATAATTTGTACTGTACTTTAAGTTCACACTTAAGTACTAAGTAATTCATTAAACTTGTAATGTACAAACATTTTGGCAGTAAAATTAACTATACGCGATCATTCTTAAGAGAAATAATAACTTTATAAACTCTGCAGAACCCAATTTGGACACCATAGCCAACTTCACTTCACTAAAGTCTAAGGGAATATTTTGTTTTCACGAACTCTTCTTAGTAGTAAGGTCGTCGGGGATTATTCTGAAACACAAAAACAACATGATAATATAACATTTACTTATTAAAAAAATATCTCAAACATTTCTAATGCGGTAAAAAGCCGTTGTATTATTAGTCGCAATATTTTGCACTGAACTTTATTTAACTAAATGTTATATCTACCCTAAATTTCAATATTAGAAAGCTTTCACCACTAAATAGATTAATTATAATAATAGACACAATGTTAGATCCTAGGGACCCTAACTACTACATTTTATGGAGACGCGTACGCATCTGTTCTGTTTTCCGCATACGTACAGGACTAACTAGAATAACTATGAGTAGTAGTCCCTTAGGTGGACAAGCATCATTAGGTACAACTGTGGACCCCGCTGAGCGTCGTATGACAGTCTGCTGTATTGTTATCTGTTATCTAATATATACAATACCCTATATGGGAACCCCTATATAAACGACCGACAATGGCCTCGGCGAATTTTATTAAACGTTAAACGATTTGCTTGAGCACAAGATCTAAAAAAAATACATTACATGTATGTATATACAATTTTACTAATTTTACCTCAATAACAAGTAGGACGTTAACTAATTAGCAACTAAGTTCAAAGTACAATTCTAATTGTTGTTTTGGCAAACATACATGTTCGTATGTTTTGTGTCTGGAGACTCACGTTTTTGCGTGGGACGTGACAACAATTAGGACTAGACACGTGAATGACAAGGAATTTAAGGGTTAACGAAGCAATAACGCAGAAAGTTAATAGGCACAACTTAAAAAGATTAATGTGAATAATTTTTCACTAAAACGCAATTGTGTGTAAGAATGAGAATATTGACTGACGTGCGCGACTGTAAAATTTACGTTTAAAAATAATAGTGAGCGTTAAGCAAAAAATAAAAACCAAACATTTTTAATAACCTGGAATAGATTTAATCGCTGAAACTCTTAATAATCTAAGTGTTAGTTAGTCATCAACTTCAAAGTCTTTCAGCATTTAAGGATACTCCAATCAAATCAATTATTCAAAGAAAATAAGGATAATGACTAATTTAGATTGATATCAATTAGCAAAGATAATTTCATAAGTCATTGACGGTGATTCACATAAATATGTTAAGTATTTTCACGAGTTATCACTGTAAAGCCGATCTTGTTATTTTTGTTTTCAAATAGAACGTACCCCACGTCTAATATCTCTAAGAATACGTGTATTAGTTAAGTAGTTTTCGCGTAAAATCATAACAAAGTAACATTCACATTTGTAGTAATAAAAATGTATTAATAGGTTTTAGTCGATAAGCATTAGTAAGTTAAAAAAATATATTGAGAAATTAACAGGCATTGAATGAACTAATCTGCTACATTTGTGGCATACATGAACTACTTACCAAAGGATTTGGTCTAAAGCGGTAAGCGAGCATCATCCGTTTTCTGTACGCGTCGAACTCGTCGTCCTCGGGGGACACCACGTCCGATGTGGATGCACCCAGCCCTAAGTTAGCTACCGGCTGATTAGCCCTAGTAATAAGAAACATTTATTTAATAACTATTTATAAAAAAAAGTTACTATTGTAAAATAAATGAGGTTTTCGACTAAAAAATATAGAAAAATGCAAATAAATATAGCTAAAACCCATAATGATCGGAAAGTCAAAAATGTATTGCAAGTGGCGTCTAGTCATAAACAATAGAAATTTATTTAATGACTACAATTTTAAAATTTAAGACGCTCGACTAAATTCACATAAATGCAATTTAAATAAACCTAACACTAAATACCAGTTGTATTATTTAAAAGCTTTATCAAACGGGGCGATATAATTTAGGTTTTTTTAATCTTAAAATTTGACCTAATCAATTTATTACGTTTTAAAATAATATTTGCGTTACTGAGTTTATGTGGCTACAAATTTAGTTATTCAAAAGCTAAGTAATTTTTGAACCTACAAGTAAACAAGTAAACAAAATTTATAACGCCTTACAGCAAGGTCGAAGCTAAGTTGACGCAATATATTCGGATCAGTTAACATAGGAAGTTATTTAAATTTGAATAATACAATCGAACATTCAACTTACGATATAAAAATAAGTTGACCTAGAAAAAAGCAGTGCGCCTACTGTTTAATACATGCCTAGACCATTAACGTAAACATACCAAGTATTTAGGAGATAAACATAGAACTGGTTACCACATAAAATTGAACAAAAATATTTGAAATATTTGGCAGAAACAAGTTACACTCGTTTGTAAAATCAATCGAGTCCCCGAGGCAATTTTAAATAGCCTTAGAATAATTATGGCGCCATGAATATAATTATTATTTATTGGTATTATAAGTTAACTTTTTACAAGCTTGCCGCTTATACTATGACGTAAGATATTTCCTGAATTTGCATGTTCAAAATAACTTTGTACACTGAAATTAAACGCTCTACGAAATCAATAATCACTACGAAGTCTATTATTTCTCAAGTAACATAAAAAAAAAATATGCCGTTGATTGTGCCTAAACGAAAATGTATCGATTAAGATCCAAACCGAGCCTTCTCTTATTCTCTGGAATGAGTTAATTTATGTAGTTACGGTCCGCAAACGTTCCTGTTGCACCTTTTGAGGGATTTATTATCCTACCTTTGCTCAAGATGTTTGTCGGCGTCTATAATACATTACCTCTACTATCATGATAACATGTATTCTTAACTTACTTGTTTATTGGTTCCACAATTCCAGAGCCTTCCGCACCAAGTCCTTGCCCCTCACTCCAACCCAGCTTTTGTAGCATCTTGAACCCTAAGAAATAAAAAGTATAACTTAGATTTGCTTGATACAACAGAGAACAGACAAAAATTTGAGAATAATTGCCCTGAAATATCTTTTTCGTCGCTTTACTAAAGAGAAAAGTCATGCGAACACCAAGAATATCTGAATGTATCTTATAAAATATAAATAAATATCCACTGGGTAAGCTTCTGTTCATATAATGTTAATATTTGTTTATATTTCGTGATCTACACAAATATAGGATTTCGCGAAGTTTGGTAACTTTGGTAAGATTTTTTATAAATTTTCATATTATTTACGATCCATAAATAAATTTCAAAAATGAAGCTAAACTGCTTTTGTTACCTAAGGATTCTAGTACAAAAGACATAACAAATTGTAGTAGCAGTAAGTCAATTAATATCAATTGGTCATGCATGAGTTACACAGAAATGATTGCAATGAGTGTCATCGATCAGTATGTAGTGCTAATTTAAGTAATAATCTGGATCTCATCCAACTATTGAAACACGAATTTCGTGGACTTTACATTCCTTTGTATAAACTCATGAGAGAAAGTATTATAAACAGGAAACTCATATGACCTTAGATGAGTAAATACAGAGTTTTTATACATAAAATACATGTCATATGTATGTCTTTTAAATATGCGAAGATGTATAGAAGTGAGTCATGATTGAAATATTGTGGCGCACTTACCGACGTTATCTTCTTTCAGTTTAAATTCTTTGTAATCGCTCAAGTCTGGCTCTTTGCCACTTTTCACTGCCGAATACTTCTCCATAAACCTGTAACAAATTAACTTCATTAGTTATGTGTTAAGGGGAGTATTGATTGGTGTTGCGGAGCGTAATGTCACATTTTACATATTGAATTCGTGTATTTACAACGTTGTTTGAGTGAACACGCTTATTTCCGTGAAATATTTTTTTCTTATATCGGTTTTATTGCATGGTAAATGAAGCCCCGTATTATTTGAAGATCACATGTCCAAGTGAGTTTACTCATGTCAATTTGTTTTTCATGCGATTTGAGCACAGACACACTAAATATCATTTTAAACGGATAAACAAGTCAAGTAAATTTGCATAAGATGGTCGAGAAATGACACAAAACCGTATTAAAACAACACTTAAATTACAGCTATCATTGATCTAACCCAAACACTAAATAACTAAATATTGAAACGAATTCTAGACCAATTGGGTTATTTATTTTGAAGTAAAAACAAACAGATGTTACGTCTGCAAACGTTTTACAATTAATCACTGTATATATTTTGACTGGGTACAACATACGGGATTCTAACAGCATTCAAATGTATGTTATACACATAAACTTACTTTCTTAATTCTTCTGGCGGTAAGAAATCGCCAATGTGATGCTTCCCAGCTGCCTGTTTCGTTAACTCATTCGCCCACTTCTCAGTTGCATTCATTTCTTTAGCTCGTAACCTATTAACATGAAACAGGAATAATACAAGTAATGCATAATAGAAAAGAAATAACGTAAAAATAAACTTATAAATGATCAGTTTCAAAATAATTTGAAATATTTCTGGCATGTTTAAGAAATTGAAATATTTTCGGCATGTAAAAGTATGAGTTGATTTGGAGATTTTATCTTTTAGGCCAGAAAACGTTCATACATAACTTATTTTAGGTAAGGAGGTGCAATTCTCGTGACGACCCATTTCCTAGAGGAAGGAAGTGGGTAATGACAGACGGTCATTTTCATCTTGCCTATATTTCATTCTCTTAATGATCATTTTTTAGAAAAGACACACCGTTCGTAAATAACTAAGGAAGATTGTTGCGTCTGCCATACTATAATAGTAAACAATATTCAAAATATGTAACCAATTTATATGGCGTTCATTATTATTACATTAAAAACAGGTTACACGTGGTGCCACCTGTTGCTTTCACGTAAAACTAAAGCGCAGTATATTATTTTGCTTGCCAAACATGTGCTCTACCTTATCTCTTGGCGGTACATTTACAAGATATGATAAACAATCTACAAACAAAATTTGTCCACATATGTGGGTTCATATAAGATTTTGATAGTTTTTTTTTACATGAATATGGTTTATTACCTCCATTCATGTATTAAACAAAGGCCATTTGCTGTTGTGGACTAAGGCAACGCCAAGACCTAGAGCGGGGTCTATCCGCCACACTACTCTATCTCTGTCTCTATCTCACTGGGCGTCTATTAGTATTGCATTACTTTTTCAAGTCTTTCATTTGCTTTGGTAGGTATTAAGCTGCACTTTCCTTCACAATTTTCACTTATGTCAATTATAAAAGTCTTACGACAGAGCTACAAGAACTTGGTAATAAATACCTAAAAGAGACCTCTTCTATGTAATATAGCTTTTGCATAGGTGTCAAATAAACATTCCAGTTTTACATTTAAATACGTACTTGTGTTCCCATGTGCCTTCCATTGTGTCTTCATCACTGTCATATTCATATTTGTACTTGCCAGCAGCTGCCAAGCGTTCTACTTCTTGTCTCTTTTTCAACATGTCCTTTGTAAACAAAACAATTAAGGCTTTATAAAGATACTATGAATACTCCAACACTTATCTGTTATGTACTGTGGGTTATTATATAATATATTTGTTTAGTTTTCATATGAAAAGCAACAAGTTGTTTTTGTATGTCTAAATCATTTGGATAATACCAGTTTTAAAACAAACATTTATTTCAATTTGTTGCAATTATCATATATATCAGTGAGTTGATCTTACAGAAAGTAAAAGGTTTTTTAATAGTAATAATGTTTTGTTTAACCTTCAATCCAACACGCAAAAAGGTAATTTTATTAAAAGTGATTGAATAAATTATACACACCTGATATAATAGATTAAGTTTGAAGTTATCTTCACACTTCTTCCAGTCTTCAGGGCTAAGGTTGGTAGTTCCATAATTTGTCATTGCATATTGCATCAGAGCTTGGTTGTTGCGGTTCACTGTACA
Source organism: Trichoplusia ni (assembly GCF_003590095.1). Lineage (NCBI taxonomy): Eukaryota > Metazoa > Arthropoda > Insecta > Lepidoptera > Noctuidae > Trichoplusia > Trichoplusia ni. Next base: position 3,600,744 of record NC_039496.1, on the reverse strand, counting down.
CAGCTTTATGCCCTCCTCATCTATTTTAGACAGCTTAGCACCTATAAAACATCAAAGGAATTATAAAACACCATTTTTTTTTATTAATTTTTCGTCATACACTTGAAATACTCTTTGTGTAGATTGGCTAATATATATATTACTCATTAATTCTTTTTCTATAGGATTTTCTAAATATATTGACCTCAAGGTGGAGTATCCACAAGAAGCTTACCATAACTGGCCCTTCGTAATAGAGTAGAATATTATGGGTAAAGAGTAAGGCAGTTTTTAATACAGGCTCATAACAAGATTAACAGATGCAAGAAAGCATTTAGGGGTTAATACTACATTCATATGTTTTATAAGATTCTTACCTGGTAACAAAGAAGGCATAGGTGCGACCACTCCAGGAGGTTTGATATCGGCTGGTGGTGGGTCATCACTCCACCGAGACTTCTTTTTCTTGCGTCTCTCTCGCTTACTGTCAGACTCCTCGTCGCTTTGTGAGCTCGCTGGTTCACGTTTACCGAATGGACGATTTTGACCGTAGTCCCTGTTGGAGAGAAAAGTGATCAGGAATGATTTGTTGAAAGCATCTGTATACTTGTGCTATTAGTTTCACTTTCCATATATTATCTAAAGGTTAGAAATTTCTATAGATTTAATATTTGTCTTCATGCAAAAAAGAGATAGGCTTGTATGTAATAAGTTTGAAAATGAACATATTAGAGAATTGATAATTGTCTAAGACAAAAATGAACCTCTTCCTTAGGATCTATGACGAAGATAGACATGACTGTGAATGAGAAACATTAACTTGATATTATACCTTAAAAAATTGTGTTCACATACCTGTCCCTACTATCATCCTTCATGTTATATTTGCAATCATCGTTGCTGTCATCATCCTCCAAGCTAAACTCCGGTTCATACTTGTCCTCAGGTTTAACTTCAATCTTGTCACACTTCTCTCCTCTGATCTTAAAAACTAGCTCCCTAAACGCCTTATACTCGTTCGAGTTTGTGCTGTGTAGGAACCTGCAATGAGTCGCTAAATACAATTATCTAATGTCGAGAGTAAATAACAACAAAGGATGCTTTTGTGTTAGGTTTTATTTAACCTGAAAATACTGTGATCGAACATTAATCAATTGCCTTATTAAAATGTCATAGCTTTTATGTTAAATATAAGTTTAGTAATTATTGTAGGAGAATGTTCCATCATAGTGATTGCGACAAAAAATGTATATAAATATAAAAAAGAATACAGCACGTATCCTCCTGTTGGGGATCAAAGTGGCTACAGTGGCATTACCACAAATTTTGATCTTGTGAGTGTATTGCTTTCAGCACATTTTCCCAGTGGTCACCGTTGCAGGCGACTTCGCTGGCTGCGCGCTGGACTGACGGCGGCAACGAATCTGCAGAGAGAACTGCACACCACGAGTCAACATATTGTCTGGCAGACACGTCGACAGGGAACCGGGCCAACATACTACCAACACGGTTCTGACTAACGTTGGACTACGCCACTAGACTTCAGACGACAAATTTGTCACATATTTAGCTACCCTAATAATTAAATACTCATATGGACGAGCCGATGCCGCAGCTAGAGCACGGTATGGTAAACAATGCAACTTAGACATTATTCCTTGCACCGTCAAAATCATATATTGGCCGAATATTTAAATGAAACTCCAATTTTAAGCTGTTATTATGTCTCATGTTGTCGCTCTTATGCGAATGTTACGTAGAAAATTAAAAACATCTGTATGAAACCATTTTAATATTCGGATGTTAGTCTTTCTTTTCAAAGAATGTTGCCTTTTGAGACAATTTTGTCATCCTGAGTCGAAGCTGTGGCCTCGTTATTCTAGCCTAATTATGTCTAATAAAACCGAAAATAAATAGTAACTAATACTATTTTTAGTCTATGACTTTACTGTTATAGTAGCAATGCTTATTATAAGAATAAATAACTTTCATGCTTAATCATAATCGTAAATCGGATAAAATTTATACAATGTTTTCATTGAATGAATAAATTAAATTTTACGATAAGCCAGTTAAATTTGTTTATATTTTGTGGCCGTATTGCAATAATCAACTACTGAACATGAAAATACCGAAAGTAAAAATGAATGAATATAATTTCAAAGGTTTTGCAAGAAACACTATTTAATAGGTACATTCCAATAAATAGACTTGCCAAATTATCCTTTACATTATTATGGCAATTGCAATAATAACATAAAGGCATACACATACATGAATATTTATGATTATTACCTTGTGCTGGCTTGAAGGGCACTGTTGTATCCAATTCTTTCTGGTTCATCAATGACAATGGTGGTGGTAGAGGCATTCCTTCTGATTTAATTGAATTTCCGTCCATTGGTTTCGAATCAGGGTTAGGGAGCATAGACATTGAGTTAGGAGGCATAAACGGAGGCATAGGAGGACCGTTATTATTTCCAAAGTTAGGAGGACCATTAGGCCCAAATGGGGGTCTACCACCCATAAATGGCATGTTAGAATTGTTCATCGGATTAGGCGGCATCATGGAATTAGGCGGACCATTTGGACCCATCATTGGATTAGGGAAAGGAGGACCAAAGAAAGGAGGCATAGGACCATTTGGTCCAGGGCCTCCTGGTCCCATATTAGGTCCACACATGTTTGGTGGCATAGGGCCACAAGGCCCGCCAGGGCCATTAGGCCCCATGAAATTAGGTGGCATTGGGAAATTAGGAGGACCTCCCATAAAAGGCATTGGGCCGCCGGGAGGCATAGGCGGCATTGGGCCTCTAGGTCCCATCATAGGCCCTGGACCCATACCTGGACCTGGGCCCATATTTTGTCTAGGGCCCATATTTGGTCTTGGACCCATATTAGGCCCCTGACCCATATTGGGACCCGGGCCCATATTGGACCCTGGTCCCATATTAGGCCCTGGACCCATACTAGGACCTGGACCCATACTAGGACCTTGACCGATATTAGGACCTTGACCTGGTCCTATATTGTTTCCAGGTACTATGTTAGAACCAGGTCCCATATTGGGTCCAGACATGCCAGGAATAGGAACAAGGTTCATATTAGGAGCCATCTTTGGTCCAGGACCCATGTTGGGGCCAGGTCCCATCAGGCTAGGGCCCATTATACCAGGAGGCATGGGACCAGGTGGTAATTGCCCGGGACCGGGACCCATAGGGCCAGGACATTGCTCTAAACTAGAATCTGGGTCTTCATCAGATTTCGCAGAAAGAAGCCATTGATTGCGATCAGAATCAGAAGATTGATTATTGGGTGGCATTACAGGTATCTGCATAAGAGGCGGGATTGAGAGAGGATTTTTGATATCTACAATTTTCTTTCTGTCTTCTACCACTGGAGTCATAGGACTATGGGGCCTGTTGCGCACCCTTTCATTCCAACGCCGATGCTTATCTCTGAAAGTTTAAAAACATATTAAATTGAATGTCTTCACCAAGACCATTAACAGCAAATCATATTATTTAACATATTGAATGATGTCTAAGTAATATTAAGGCCTATTCAATAAAGTCATAAAAATATAAGAGAGCCATCTATTGATTCAAACTGCCAATAATCTATATTGGCAGTATGTATTGTATGTATGGTACTTCATTACAATGCTAGACCATAACTATTCTAATAACTGTGAAACAGAATATAATATCAACAACAATACAGAATTAGCATTTTGGCCATGATTTGTATTCAGTGAACATCACTTGAGCTACAACAGTGAACTGAAATGTAGGTATTATGAGAATCAATGCTATATTTTCCATATGAGAAATCCCCTTGCCCAGAAGTGGGAGAGTTAGGGGCTGATATTGGATTTCGATTGGCCAAGTGAAAAATTTACCTTTGGTTCCGATCTCCCGATTTCCTTCTGTCATCATTATTATTAGCATAGTCTCTGTCAAATTCATCATCAACAGGAGAGGACTCCTTAAACTCTGTTTTGATAGATTTAGCCTCATCATCACTCTGTTGCTTCTCTTGTTCTTCTTTATCCTGTTTGTCTTGTTTTTGTTTTTCTAACAATGCTTTAAACTGGTTCATGAAGCTGCCATCATTGGAGAATATATTGACTGAACCTTTATCATCTTTCGGACTAGGACTGTAAATAAGAAATTAATACATTTTTAGTAGATAGGTGACAGTGTTATTTCCTTTATCTATTTTCATATGTTAATGTGTGTGATTGGAAGGACACATTTCTTCTTGTAAAAGTTCAATTGTTGTCATGTATTTCAAACATACGAGGCAGTGATATAGTTTTATCAGGCCGTAATACAGACAAAGTGACAAAGATAGAAAGAAAACTGACCTTAAATCTTACCAAAATTGATTAATTTGTTAAAGGCAAATTAAGATTTCACAGTGTAAGTTAAAAGGTACTCGTAGTTGCTAGTAATCAAACAGATACTGTTTATGTAGCAATTAACAAAGTTGTTCTGAACATTTTTTACGACATTTTTTTTATGATTTCTTAGCTTTCTAGAAATTTTAAGCGACAAATGGGTACTGCAAAATTTAGTGAAAATGTACGTGATTATGATGCTTTGAATACTAACTTTGATAGTTTGGCTTGAGCGGCAAGCGCTGCAGCCTGCTTTTGAGCCTCCAGTTTGGCCTGTATCTCCATTTTCTTTCTTTCTATTATTTGTTCTTGCTTCGACATCTGAGCCCATCTTGTACTTAACGCTGATTTATTTTTACTGTCTTTAAAGTGAATCATTGTTATAACATGCTTTTAATAATCAGAAAGTGGAAAAATAATGAAAATAATTTCGTTCCGCTTGACTCGTACGTATACGAACTTGAACGAACTTCACTCTAATAGAGACGTCCATTAGACTAATATTGAAATTGGACATACATAAATTAATACTAATAGCACATACCTTAATAGTCGATTATAAGTATTTATTGTAGAAAAAAAATATCGAGTTTAATATTTTAAGCAAATTAAATATTATGGTAAATAGTATAAGCTAAAAAAAAAATCGTTAGACTACTTCGAATGCTTTAGTTATTTCCCTTAATTACATCATGCTTTGGATAAGTTTCTTTCTGAAGAGGTAGATCTAATTATTTTGTCTTCAGTTTTAAGTTCCTGATCATCACTTAATACTGGAAAGACTAGCATTCATTTTATCTACAGACTTCTTCTAAAGTTGATTACGGTAAGGATACTACTTATTTGTAAATAAAAAAAGTTTACATATTTTAAATCAGTTGGCTTATAAAAAAATCGTGGCGTTTTGTCGCAAGCGAGTCCCAGTCTAACTTGAATTGCCTTTTTTTAAGAAAAAAAAAATCATTTATTCAGTATAATAATATATTCATTTTAAGTTTTAATTATTATAAGTACAATGTAAGGACTTCTATATCTGTCAGTACGTTTTATTTAATATCTATACATATAATAAAATTGAAGAAAAGCGAAAACTGTACATTGAATATTTTTAAAAAAGAATAATTGCAGGGTGGTCTACTAACGATTCCGATGCCGAAAATATAATTTTTAGAATTTTTGTCTGTTTGTCTGTTTGTCTGTATGTATGTCCGGAAAGATCTCGGAAAGTACTGGATAGATTTGATTCAAATTTTCAGAGAATATCACCAAGAGGTCCGGTCAACATACTTTTTACTTATTATCTCGCTTTTCGTTACAGGGGGTGAGCAGGAGCCTTTTATATCTATAAACAAATATCAAATTATCTCATAAACTACTGAATACATTTCATTCAAATTTTGCATGAACCTTATCGTACACATGATACAACAAATATACAAAAACCAAAACGCTACTATGCAGGAGGCATGAGCAGTAAAGTTTTAAATTTTTGGACTCACCCGTAACATCGTATAATACAGTTATGAGGTGTATTTTCACTCCATTGAGTAGTAGGCAGCACGGTTATCAATTTACACAAAAAAACATCACGCTATTTATCTTAATACTTTTGACAGAGCAATAATAGGATTTTTCGAAAATAAATCATTTTCACAAAATTAGTTATTTTATTCTCTTTCAAGTCTGATATGGGCCTACCGCGACTATTTCACAAGTAAAATAAAAAAAAACATAAACTAATACATTTTTTTTATGCAATTGTTACCGTAATCAGTACATTCTTGAAAGAAAGGAACTTAAATTATTTTTATTTTTATTTTTATTGATGTACTAAAATTACTCAAGTTCAATTGTATATGTATATGTTTTTAGCTCGGTAATGTTGGCGATGCTACTTCAAGATCAAAACATTCGTAGTGACACTCAACCCAAAGTTGCATGTAGTTCACATTGATCTCATCTATAATGATGCATAACAAAAAATTACTGAACGACACAGTTAATTATTACCTTGGTTCATCTGTAACAACAAGCAACAATTTTTTTTCTTAAATTTCATAAAAAATAGGCCAAAAGTATTTCGGATAAAAAAGCCCAGAAAACTTGCATAAAAACTGCATAATAGGTATGCAATGTGAAAGATCTATAAGACCAAAGCTATCAATGAATATACATTATGTATTTATTGATAGAATAATGTCTACTGATACCTGGGATTTTTCAATATTTTAACGATTTGATCGGTCTACATCCGCCATTATAGAGACCGCACAAGTGGTCCTTCCAAAAATTCCTTTAACAATTTATTGTATTCTCTACTTATTTAAAATTTTCTTCTTTCGTAGCCTGGTAAAAACAGGGGAAGGAACGAGACTGAATAAGTCTCTGAGATCCCTAAGCCGACGAGGATTAGGAACATATTTTTGGAAATTTCCCCACTAAGGCTGATAATAGCGTGTAGCTATCAGCACTTACATCCGTCATATAATGTTTGGAAAATTCATTTTGGCTGTCGGTATAGACAGCGTAACCTCATAAATAACCTCATGTAGTCTTTATTTAAGTTCCATTTATGCAGTAGGGATGACGGTAGGTATTTTACTTCAATGATCGTCAGGTAGGTTAACGAATAAAATACGTAATTTTTCTTTGTAAATTGGTACAGTAAATAGAACTCATGCACATGAAGTCACTTTTATGTTCATATTTTGCTTTGTCGTAACATCACGAATTACACATACCCTATACTTTAGATTTTTGTCATTGTCAATTTAAAAAAAGGGGTGACTGATATTTTTTTTATTATCACGCTATTTATTTATCAACAGTTTAAAGGCAAATCATGATCAAAACATCAGGGGGCCAAGATAACACGTTTACCAACTTTTTTATTTTGGAAATATTCCAAATGTTTGTGAGGAAGATCAGTTTTAATATTAAGAGGACAATCAAACATAACGTGTTTCAGGAGACCGTTTATCTGGGTGCAATTTTGCAAAATCTTATATCTTATGACACTATGTAAAATCCACAGTTACCGAGCTCGACTCTCACTTCACTAGCTCCGTCACTCTGTCACTCCGAAATATCGTGTGTGAAAATAACAACTGTCTGGCTATCACTGTTCCTGAGAAACAGCCAGATGACAGACAGACAAACGGACACCGGGGCCTCAGTAATATGGTTCTGGTTTACCTCTTTGGTTACAGTACAATCATAATTTTATGACACCTCATAATCACTGTCATAATCCGTCTAGCAATTTCAGGTGTAGGCCGTCCCAAGAACAGACGTGCTCGAAAATCATAACCCACCCAATTAGTAAATGGAAAATTTCGAAAGTAAAACATTTTTAGCAGAAGTGCTAAGACTGTGTACTAAGTGTATAACTCAGTCTAGCTTAGCTAAGACTGAGTTATACCTTCTGTTATTTTTTCCTACTTGCACCCCCCCCCTCCCCTGATGATTTGTCAAACATGTCTAAACGAAAACTAAAATAGTTCTATTCGTTCGGAAGCTATGATGTCACAGACAGACAGGCAGGCAGATATGTCAAAGTTATAAACCCCTCTTTTTGGGATTAAATAAGAAAAAGTCATTAAAACAGCTGTGAAATATTTGACACCAGGATAGTATCGTAAGCGATGAAATGTGTTTGATTCAAACATTTGATAGTTTTTAGGCCGCTCAAGATTCATTATAATTTAGAAATAAAAAAGCAAGCTTGAAATATAAAAAAAGTGTTTCATTTTCAATATTGCATTACATTTTTACTATGATCGTTATTATTAAACTTCATAGTTTTTCACATCTTGAGTATCACGCAGACAAAGTCGCGGGCAACAGCTAGTACTTATATATATTATAGACGTGCTTCATCTTGTTCTCCGCATCGCTGCCACTGTGGTGAAGTAGTCAACAGCCTCGGACGCCCACGGTCTATCATGCAGCCGTAGTGCAGGGCGGATGGCTCGTTAAGCGAATATTAATGGCATTATCCGTCGAGCTCTTGTTGCCGTCGGCGTACCTGCTGTATTAGAACCTAATGGTTTGGTACGCGATGATGGCAAGAGACCGGACGGTATGTCTTTGTTCCCTTGGAAGATGGGTAGGCCTTTAGTGTGGGACGCCACTTGTGTTGATACTCTTGCGCCATCTCGGGTCCGTAAGTATGGTTCCCGGTTCTTCGAGCTGCGCTGGCTCTGCTGCCGCGGCTGCTGAAAACCTCAAACGGCGCAAATATGGTAATCTAGTTGGTATTTACTTCTTTGAGCCGTTTGGGGTTGAAACTTTTGGGCCGTGGGGGCCAAGTGCCAAAACGCTTTTTAAAGACCTAGCAAAGCGTCTCGTTGACACTTCTCGTGACCCAAAGGCTGGCTTTTACCTCGCTCAGAGGATTAGCATTGCCATTCAACGTGGCAATGCTGCCAACCTTTTGGGCACACTCCCAGCCGGCGGCGATGGCGATGAATTTTTTGATGCTTTGATTTAATTATTTTCTTAGATATATTATAAGTGTAGAAGAGAATTTTACATTGAAAAAAAATATAAGTTGTTTTCTTTTCATCTAATTATGTGGCTTTTTCGTGAAATTGCATCAATGTTATTTTTTGCATTTCGTTTTAAAATATGTCTTATAAACCTATTAGGGTTTGCGGACTTCTTTTGCCCACTATTCAGTTTTATGCTCATGGAATAGGCTAGACGTGCTGATACTCTATTACTCAGCAGCAGATGCAGCAGCGTCAAGGAACGGAGTCGTCTTTCCCAATTTTTAAGAAGTCCGAGAAAACAATATTTCTATGATTGTTGTTTTCACCTTACACTTTACACCATACTTACGCACTAAGCAATGACTGTAACCTGTAGATACTGATTTCACCGCATTTATCTTCCGTGCCATATTGAATGTGATCATTATTACTTTTTTGTATTTTGGCCAAGTTAGAACAAAATCTCCTTATAATTTGCATATTTATTTTATACAATATGTAAATAAAGACTCGAATAATATTCCCAATATGTATAAACTTAGTTCGTCAGGGTTCCAAGGCCTTACAAAAACTGTTTACCCCAATGCATAGCAAATAAAAACAGAACGGAAATTATTAACATAAAATGTTTAGGCCAATGGAAACAAATGAAACATCAAATATCATTGCATATTATTCTTTTTATATTTTTTTTCATCAGTTTAAATGGAAAATACATTTTCTTTTATTTATAATGTTGTCATTTATTTATTGTAAACAAATATATTATAAAAGATTTACATATTACTATCAAAACAAAATATTCACAAAATGGCAGACTAACTAAACAATTACTTAGCTGTTTCATCAAGCATGCTAACAATTGCATCGTTTTGAGCTAAATAAGAAGGAGAAAGTTTGGCACTGATCCCATTATTCAAATTAAAGTGAAGATGGCATAAATGCACATTGCAGCAACACTGTGACAGAGCTAAATAAAATTCCTTAGTGTGTACTTTGTCCCTGTCACTGTTGGACTACAAAACGGAGCAAAGCATGCACTAAGCAATATTTATTTACCTCAGCCTATCTGTCGTACAAGATAAGTTAGTCTGTTTGTCCAGATTTTGAATAGGTACCTTTTATAACGATACTCTTCACAACCTCTCTTCAGCTCATGTATTGCATGATCTAATACTGACTACCTATTTAACGTCCATAAAAGCACAGCAGACGGCTAGCGTCCGCGCACTGCCAAAGTTTTCAAAACTATAAAGGGCAACGCCAAAGAGAGCCTACATCTGACTATTGTTTCTGTGGTAACTTGACAGTTATAATAAACTAATCTGCTGCCTCATTAAATCGAAATTCAAATTGACTTAATTAAAAAAAACAACAAACTCTGGCTCCTTTCATAACAATACAAATTCCATTGAATGGATAAAAGTAACTCAATTTAAAACATTCAAACAAATCATCAATCAATTCAAAAAAAGTACCTCTTCACATTTCTGCATTACCCTGCCTTAACAAAATCATATTATACACTTAGACAGTTGACAAACAAAAAAAAGCAATGGAAGAGGACAATGAGCAAAAGAAATCACAAAATATATAGAAACATTCGACATTGTGTAAGGTTGCGTCAACAAGAGTGCTTTGATGTTCTAAGTGAACATGGGTTGTGAACTTACACAAATTATTTCGGTGTAGCAAATAAGCTAGGTCTCGTCCACTGTTACATGAAATGCCGAAAAGAAAAGTATAATTCATAAATTGTACCTATACTTTGTTTATATTCTAATTTTTTTTTACATTTTAATAATTTAAAAACAACCAGTACTTGGTCGAGAAATTTATATCCATTTTTTTTTGTGTATTTTATATTTTGATGAAATATTTATAAGCTAATTAACGTGAGCCGATGTCAGGATTCATAGCTAGTCGTCGTTCGCTCGAACCGGCTGGCAAGTCTGTATCTCTCCGCCCGACTCGAGCTTTGTATAAACGTATCTATACACATTAACACTACCGCATCGTCTCTACATCTTGACTCGTATATAATGCACTGATATTTCGAGGGGCACAAGGAATATCGCAGCATTGTTTCATTGCGCGCTGAGCGCTAAGGCCGCCGCCGCGCGATGGCTCTACACCGACCATAACCATCATTCTATATTCATATAATTTCCCCGTCATATACATTTCATAGCAATTAATAAAAAATAAAACACTAAGATTACATCCCTTAACATGTCTAAATGTCTAATTCGTACTCTATTTACATTTGACATAACACATAATATTCAAATTGTTCGGTGAATCGACAGTCTTGCGAGATCGATGTCGAGCCCGGGCTCGCGGCGGCGGCCAACCTCTGATTACTGTACAGCAAATTTACAATAACATTTGATCAGAATACGCAAACTCAAAGATCTATATCTAAAAATTAAAGTAAGGTAAGGATCATCATGTATGTAACGCCCGCCTTAAGCCGCTATAATATCAGCTATGTTAAGTAATATAACATATTAAGTCTGCACATGACAAAAATGCCACTTGATAACATACATAATAATATTGATTTAAATAAAATAGGCCACATTCATTGTAACGGTTCAAATATAGTGTTAACACAACCTGATTCGACATTTTATCGGTTTAAGTAATATTTTTATACAATTAAAACATGGCGGAAGTAATTAATGCTCGAGACAAACATTGTGGCGCATTTGTCATGCGGCAAAAAATGATACATATTTGGGAATTAGTACTCCTAATATATCACTAACTAGGATTTAAGAAGAAGATGACGTCACTAGATACTAAATATCTTCTACTCTGTACAATGGACTATGATATTTTATTGAGATATTTTTTTCCTTTGTATAAACATGACAAAATACAAATATTTCCGTCCAACTTTATATTAACTTAATCGGTAACAATCGAGCAACATTTGACATTTTATTACTCCCTTTGTGACAGTATAATTAGATATTATATTGTAATACGTTAGAAAGGGATATCTTATTTTTAAATGGTCTGTGATTTGTAAATATAGGTCTAACCTACGTTATGCAGACGTCAATATGACACGACAAGTATTTAGCAATAGAGGATCTAGTGAGTAGTGTCATATTGAATCCGGAACCGAGTTAAACCGCGTATCTCCTATGCATTTTCATTGCCTGTAAAAATATAGTATTCACATTCTTTTAACGCTATCCATGTACTAGGTGCGCCGATGAACAGTGCTAAATCAACGGTTTTGACAAATGGAATGCATTTTTTACAATATCCACTTCAATAATCAACAACCTCCCCGAATAATATTAACAGAAGAAGTTACCTACTATTAATAAACGAATGATTCAAATAATATGCAAGTTATATTCAATAGTTGTTACGAATTACAATAAAACAATCGATAGTGCTTAAACTAGTGGTAACAATAACATTTTTAACTGTTTGTTCCTATCGATTTCAATTGAGTTTATTTTATTACTAAACTTGTATAAATGACATTTAACACCGCGCGATGCAAGTAAGGGCAAGCAAAATGTTTTAAAATGAGGATTTGCATACACGGAAATCTATTTATGATGCGTCTGTCGTCTGACAAGCTGTTATCTATGCCAGGTTGGCAGTGAGCAGTAGAGGTCACTGCACAAACGCTAGATAAGTAAATTCCCGAACAAATTGTCTTACCGAAAACTTGACACAGTCACGAACAGTGCGTTTGTTGAAAACCTTTATTACAACAATAACACATCACTAAAACACTATACTCATTTCTATAATTCATTGTTTAGCAGATTCCTATTAACAATTGGACTCGTCATTAATAAATGTTTCATTTGATAACTAAATATATAATACGTTATTTATTGAATTGTAAATACTAATAAATACTATATTTATGTACATTGAAGGCCATTTTATTGTAATAACGTTTCGTAACAAATTAACTGTTGTGGTGACTGCTACGTTGGAATAATAATGAGCGAATGATTTTGAACAAATAAATAACGGAAATAAATTAAAACCCAAAGCGAAATTTAATCATCTAATATCATGACCATAATATTGAGCATTATAATGAGTAAAAAAGCGATAATAAACCACAAACTATTATCGTGAGCAACAAAAGGGCACTTACGTTTGAATTGACCAAATAACTTCACATCACTAATGAAAATCTACTGTTTCTGTATATACATAAAACAATTGACGATTATAATGAAAAATGAAATACCTATGCCTTTTGGACACATTAATTGACAAAAAACTAACAGAAGTAACGTTATCCTTTAACAAGGCTTCGTAAATCTACGAAAAATGTTCCGAGCTATACTATATAATACGCATATAACAACAAAGAAGTATACAATAGGTGAAAATTAACTTTACAATTACATCATCGAATTAAAGGACGCATATGCCGATTTAAGTTGACTTTAACAAATTGCATTTGGATTTATGTAATGGACTTGCACAAACTGACTTTGCTTTCAAAGATAAAAATCAGAATCACTTAATGCTAAATCATTTTCAAATATGGACGTTACTTTCAGGACATAATATGCAAGACGGCTTTCCATACATTGGACCAGGGACTTTGAACTAAGGTCTGCAGTTCATTTGCATGTTATAAGTCTCCATTACATCTTGTAAGTACTCAAGCTAGGGCGACGAAAATAGTCTGGCCCGAATGTATACTAAATTTACTAAGAATTTTATTGTGATCTGGAGGGTATTTCCAAAAAGGACCAGATAATTTCCTTATTTCTAGTGGATGTTAGACACTGGCCGGTTGTTGCTATCTTTCAAGACGTTATATTTGACAATAGAAAATTAACATTTACTCCGCGATTTTGGCAAACACTATAACCTCATTATGCATTTGTAACTCTGTCGTGTGATCCCCGAATCCCTTCTAAAACTACAACATTAGCCATCACTCTTGGAGGAGTTTACTTTGTGACATACGATGAGTTAGTTTAAAGCCATTACATTATTTACAAGATCTTTACACGGCAATAACACGACACAGCCAAACCTTAATAAATATGTTATTAATATTGAAAATAAACCTGAATTATTACACTAGTCATAACAAAATTTAACAAGAACGTGAATAAATTTCTTTTATAAGATACTACTATGTACAACATGCAAGCCGGGCAAGACAAATAAAATAAAATGTACGTCCAACATTAAAATATGGATGGATTGTTTAAAAGCGAAAGGGACGACATTGGGCGAAATCGTATAGATAAATATAAGGGCAATACAATTGTTATCATTAATTGATTGTTGGGCTTTAAATTGACTTAAGAATTGTCAAAGTCTAATATTAAATTATTTATTCTTTGACCACGTTTTAAGAGAATAATAAAAAATAATTCAGCATACAGTATAAGCGAACATTTGGACAACAATAACATTAGACGGCAATAATTTTCGACTGGAATAAAATGTGGACGAACATATATCTAATATTGGACTATTATATACTTGATAATTTAATTTCTTTATACATAATATACTATTTACAATATAAAAATCAACCAGCAAGTCTTCGATATGGGGAATAGATTCACGCCAATCGATTGACGACGGAGTAAAGTTGCAATTGTCAAAAGAGAATAATGACAATGGCTAATAAAGACAGTTGTAGCAAACCTTGTTTGTTTCTTATCAAATAACTACAAAAGCAAGAAACAAAAGTTAGGTCCGAAAAGAAGAATAAAATATAAATGTATTGCAAAGTATCGAACAAGATTTGATTTCAGTATGAAAACTCACATCAGTTACAGCGAATATCGCTCTGTTTAATCAGATGGTCAAGGTATCGCTCTGTTAAAATTAATGGAAGAACAATGAAACTTAATATACTATTATGTAACTTAATATTTTGTATTTATTAACTACAATGAGAATGACTAAAAACAGAACAATAATTACCTTAACCATGTGTAGTCACAACTAGTGTTCATATTGCCAAGTTGGCAAGTGGCCGGTGCGTGTACCATCGATGCATATTTCAAATACAATGTTCATTTCAAGATCGTTATTGGAGCGTTTATTCAACTAGGCAACGTGCAGCGAACTTTCATTTTCGTAGCGCTTAGAGGTCATCGGTGTACGTATAGTATTCCAATGACAATAAATTGCTGATTAGCATGAATCATGCATATTTATTAAGGTCTTTTCCTTGTAAATAAAGTGTTCGAACAAAAATATTGATTCGCATTATAACTAGTTGAATTAACGTTCTAATAGCTGACACGAAGATGAACAATTGAAATTATCCTTTGTGATCAATTTTTAAACTTGTTAAAATATTTAACAATTGGTCATAAAGAAAATTTTGCGCTTCTAAGAATCCCCAAAAATTTAACACAATATTCTTATTCAATTAATTCAGCACTCACACTTAAAACCTGCCAATTGACAAGAACTACATACAAATCTGCGATTAGTGTCCTAAAACGTTTTCATGAGACGGTAATCAAAATTCCTTACAAAGGAACGTGATCAACATGTGGCACCAAATGTAGGAACTATCAGTTCCACTATACACTATAATATTGGATGATATTTACAAAACTGCTGTGTTAGAGAAAAATATAGGTATCCACAGGTCGATCACAGATCGCCGCCTCAGCCATCGTCATAAGGACACGTCGCTTTCCAAAATCCTTGTGATAAAACGTAGTACAGTCAGCACGACTTTACCAGGACCGTTGAGAGTACATTGAAGGCCTAACGTTATATATATATAAAGCTTAACTCTGTCACTAAACGGGAGACACTGACTCGTATAAAAACTATAGATCTTATAATACAAATGTCTATGACCTGTTGAGATGCTCTGTGTAGGCGTGTTAGTTATATATCAGTACTAAAGGCAGCGAGCGGCGGGCGGCGAGAAACTCGAGTGTCAGTACGCTTGCGTTGTGCTCGCGGTAGAAACTCGTTCCGGTTTCAAGTTTCGCTGAAAAGAAAATAATATTTGTTAGATCCTGAAAATTACTCATATACTTAGTTACTTTAACCGTACTCAGCATCAGGGGCTGCGTAAGAACGAAAAGTCAATATTTGAGACTATAAACGCCCACAAATAAAAAAGTAATCAATTAAGTCGACAAAGTTTATCATTATTACATTCACAACAATGCGAAAGTATTTGCTTCATTCTGCCCTTGCCCTATATTATTCGAGGTCGGCGCAATATTTTTTTCTTTGTTCCTCGTAATACTTATTTTCGTTAACCTGGCAACGAAAGTGAACCCATTACTTTAATGTTTACATTTTTCTACTCAAACAGCTATAATTAAAGAAACATTGTCCTCGGCTGCGAATTGTTGACTGAAGTCGAACAACAGAAAGTTTGAATGGAGACAAAGTTTTAATTAAACTTACACAATACATTCATTTCGAGCAGAATTTCAAATTACACTCAAAATAATGTTCTATTGTGCTTAATGTTGCTTTGACGATAGAAACTTCGAGAAGTGAACAGGCAAAACACGAATATAAACAAGAACTCTTGCTAAAAATACTTTGTATAAAACATGCAAACTAAGTTACCGTTTAGAAACATTTACCATGCCACAGTCATTGTATGTTGATTTGTCGTCCGGTATCAATAACAATCAATTAACAAATAAATCTAATATTAAGGCCAACAAGAAACGAAAATATTAAACTAGTTCAATGTTAAAATTTAATTTTGAATTATCAACTGTTGTGTGTAAAATACTTAAGAAATAAGCCTTAGATAAATATCGCGATTATTTTGTCATTGATTTCGGATATCAGTCACTAAATGACGAGTCACACATCGAACTAAAAATATACTTTTAATCTACTGAACAACACGTGTTATCTACGGTGACATTACAATAACTTACTGGCAGGTCCCCGTAGTCCTTTAAATGCGTTACAGACTTGAAATAAACAAGTAAATTTGAAGAAAAAAAAGAGACTTCTTTATTTAAAACCGGTAGGAGCGATAAAGAAAAGAACAGTCGACGAATGTTTTAAGTCAGAACAACGCCATTCAAATAAAGAATCATTTTCTGAACGATTAGAATAGGACGAGAGGGACGGCGAGATGAAGTCCAGTCCCATAGAATACGGCTTAATAAAGCATATTACAGGGAGCGACGAAGGTAGGTATCATTTAAAAATTAAATAAATAGTTGTTTGATACTTACAAGTTGATCATACTGATAAACCATACGCTTGATGTGAGTGAGTTTACGATGCAGGTAGTTGACGCGCCGCCTCTCCTGTTTGTACGCAGGATCGTTGTTCACGCGTCGATATTCATCCACGATGCGTTGTTCTATACTCTGTGTAACATACAATTTTCATTAGATTAACTACAAAAAGTTGAATTGTATTGTTAGGAATTGTATTTACAGCTCATTCTTTAATAGTGCTTGTCACACCAAATCGAATCGGGCATAATATGTAAAAATTAACAGTTTCTTTTAAATATAATTACTTTTAATATATACAGATAGAGTAAATAATAAGAATAGATAAACCAAAACGAAAATTCTGACTGTAATGTTGGAACATTCTGGAATGTTCGTCAGCACTACAAATTAAAACCATTCTAGAAATTTCGAACACACGTACCTACATCGTAAACGTAACCTTCATTTAATTGGGTTTTAGGAGAACCGCTTATCTTGAGCTATTGATAAATCATCATTGCAATATCATTGATAGCACGTGCTATGTATTTACAATATTATTTTTCTTCAGTAACATATTTTTTGTATTTCATCAACAGCTTATGTTACTGAGTTGTTTATTTTTTAATCGTAGATGTATCTCGCAAGCTGATAGGTTGATGGATACAAAGGAGTATTCATTAATATTTCAATGTTTGCATGCGGGAATTAAGATATATCGTCATTCAAGGGAAAACCGTCGTAAGTATGATAGATTATCCTGATTATAATGTAAATTACGTCTGGGTAAATTACGTCTGGTGGATTTAAGTAAACGAAAACTAATTATTGAAGGCTTAATTTGTTTAGGGTGTCTTTCTGTTTCTGTTAATCTCAGGTGTTACGGGTCGACGGATAATCATTTATGAACGTGTTCCGATGTGTGTATTATACATGAATTGGTGTTATAGGGTAAATTAACTATAAACACTAAAGGAAAGATGTATGTTTATCTGAATTTTGTTTCATAAAAACAACAATTGAATGCACAAGCAACATTGAACTAAACCATAAGGTCACGCTGCGCTTGCAAACAAATTGCACTGTCAATGCCATTTACAAATCATAGATACTTATCATTGAATGTTAAAGTAATAATAGTAAACAATATTTATCTAATGCGATTGTACAAAATAAATTTGTTACTAATAATCATGGTTAATGGTTGAAAAACGCAACTTAATTTGGAGTCATTTTAAAGCTCATTCTATCTTTTATGCTGGATTTCGATTTTCGACCTTTTGCGCAACATCGCATATTTACGACATGCAGTGGACGGGTTTGTCTGTGTTTTGACGTCCCGAATATCACTGATGGTCCATCAGAAGCATCCCGTACCGACTCAAACAGCAGAATCCGCGCTATACGTATGCGGTTCAAACCCTTAACTGTCCTTCGTGGATTCCCTGATATCTCCGAAGCACACCGCGGCTTCCCAGCACAAGTAAGTCTGTCGGGCGTGAGCGCGAGGCCCCCGCCGCGCGTACCTGGTGGTGCGGCGACAGCGGCTGCGCGCGCTGCAGCTCGTGCTCGAGGCGCGTGAAGAGCGCGGCCACCTGCGCCACGCGCGCGTACAGCGACCGGTACTCCGTGTACAGCTCCGCGAACTCGTTCTTGTACGCGCGCCGGATGTTCGAGCTCGTGATCGGCGGGTATTGCCTGCAACACAACCGAACGTTACCACGCTGCCCCTACCGGCTAACACTCTCTAAGATCATTCAGTCGTGTAGAAGGTTCATTCGCGAAATAACCACTTCTCAAAATGACTACAGGTACCAAAATGTCCCCTTCGCACAATATCCCTTTAATTGATGTTTTGATTGACAACAAATCAGACAAACTTGGATTTCTTACCCACATTTTAATGATAAACATTAATAAGACATTTTGCGAATGAGCCGTCTAGACGGCTATACTAAACCGTATATTTGTGGCTTTATTTTTATTTGTCCTTTCTGACTTAAGTTTGTTTTCTATCATTTGAAAATCTTTAAGGGCAATTCTGAATCAAATTGTGTCCAATTTCATACAGCTATCTGTTAAATCTGTACAATATAAAATAAGAATGTAATGTATAAATACATATTGGCCCCCTTTTTCGCCACCATTCTTTTTAAGTATAATACTTATAGTTCAATGAACTGAACAAGGAATCCTATACCAATATAAGGTTCTCTGAAGTAATGACAAGTGTGAAAAGTACTAGGGTACTAAGAAATCTCCTTCGACACAAGAAAAAATAGACATCATCCAAACCCAAAGAAACCCAAATAAAAATGTAAATAGGAAATATATGTAAGCATTAAGAAAGAAAACAAATTACGATATTGAATACCAACAAGATACACCGAGCTTCAATGTGTGAATAAATCAAATATGCATATTCAGAAGACACCAACTGCATAACTATTTATCGACACGAGAAGGACCCCACCATGGCAGGTGTTTACAAAATGCTAATCGAGGAAATATAGTCTTGTATTCACAACAGACCAAACACATCACACGTTTGACTTTCCCACGCAAATTTGACGCAATCTCAGTTTAATTTTCATACAGCGTCGAATACTGACAGTAAAGTGAAGCGATCTCGTTTAGAATCAATGTCGGAACTTATTAAAATTCTCGATACGCATCGTATCGTGTGAAAGATATCGCAAAGATACGAGAACTTATTTGTATAGTTAGTTCAAATTTTGTTACCTTGAAATCCTTGATGATCTGGGGATAAAGAAAAACAAAGAATGTAGCAAATGGATACAACACATGACACATCATCTGTCATGTTGATTGCGTGGTTTAGATTCGTACGGGACACTTTCAATGTGTTATTTAACAGACCAACGCTAACCACAACATGCCTATGACACGTGATTGCGATAATATATTAGTTCGAGTTATTATGTTTGGGACCAATATGAATTTTAATGGTATTATCAATTTACTAATTACCTTTCAATCTCTTCCAAGTCAGTCATATTCTCATCAGGGACAGGCGCTAATTCTGTATTTTCTAAGGGTTCATTATTTGTGATGTCTTTTTCTGTAACACAAAATAACAATTAAAACATCTGAATAAAGAAGATAAAACAATCAGGTGTCAGTAACCTGCATTTGACATTACAATTTGCGTAAATGAATGCAGAACAAATATTAATATTTGTAAACTTGGATAACATAATCACGCTATTAGTGCAATACTAGTAATTGTTTATAAACAAAAATAGTTCAAGTACTATCATTTGTACAACAAGAAATTCAGATAGTTGTGTAACAAAACTGAATATAAAACCTCTTTGACTTTTAAGGTCTAATGTAACGTAGAATGAAATATGTTGATGATACATACCTGTGATATTAGTTTGCTCTACTGGGGGACTATTTCTAAAACCGTTTGCTTTCACAGGACTGGGGCAGAGATCCTTTACAGTATTATAATTGAGGGTGTAGCCGTTGTCCTTTTTATTAACTGTAAAATTAAAACAATTGTCATTAAGTAGCCGTTATTATTCATATAAATAAAACATAATAAGATCCAAATATTTTGCAGTATTAAATAAACATTGTAGAAACGGAATTTTTTCTAGTTAATTTAGATTCATTAACATTTTTATCAAGTTTAGTAGTGAAACAGTTAATGTTCCGGGCTAATAAAACGATGACGAAAAGTGAAAGGCTGGTACATTTTGACTAATCATTATAATCAGTTGTTACTCGTTCTAGATTCGATTAATAGTTTTTTAATGATATGATGTCGTTAACTACTGTTAATACACGTTCTACGAAATAGGTTCGTAGGAGAGCCACGAAAGCGTGTTATTACGTTAAAACCTATTTCCTTAATTCACTTACTTCTGACGTCACTTCCTACAGTTCGATACCAGGGGTAAACAGTACCGTAATTAACGTGTAACGAATTTTCACATTTAATGTTACAGTTTAATTGCTGCGGATTCTATTACCGTATGTAAGCCGATGCAAATGTTTTCGCAAGACAAATTATTCGGTAACACAAACATGTTTGTTTATTTACGCGTTGATTATCATTCTTCGACACCTTTAGATATTTGATATAAATTCATTTATTGTGACGTGTGGGTACAGACAATCGTATCGTTGTCCTTTCTTTGAAGTCACGTTATCTCACCTTTAAAAGACCTTGATCTTAAGTTTAACGTTAGTTCACGACGCGTTGAAACCTTGGTAATATTTACTATTCTGAGTACACGACTGGGTCTAGGGATCAGTGACTTTTACGTAGAGTTTATTGATCTTTAGCATCGATACGTTGAAGTACCGAAATACAGGTATCAACATACAGGATCTGTGACATTAGGGCTAACTATCGTCCGTTCACTATGAAGTTGACATACCAGTATTCTAATTTTAGGCTAAGAGTGATTTTTAATAATAATTCATTATTTCGTCGTAAAACGTCGAGGTGCGTCGGTGATTTATGCTAAACGGGGAACACAAGGTTTTCAAACTTGGCATGTATGTACGACAGTTTTAATGTTATTTATTATACTGTTCATGTTTATTTAAGATTTTACTGTAATTACGTTTAAAGTAAATGGAACCACTGCCGAGGTAATTGGAAACAGAGAAGAAGGCCATGGATTTTTGGATTTATATTATTATCTTCTCCATCAGGACATATTTTAAATAGGGGTTTTTGAAAAAACCCAGCATTTTTAATTAGGGAAAGCCACTAGTATGTTTTGAACACGACGGAAATTGGTATTATGATAAATATTAAAGATAAGATAGCATTATGTTTAATGTGTTTTGCAAATAAGTAGATTTAAGATTACTATGATTGATTACGTAACAAAACATAGGACTTTACTAATATTTAATTTCTGGTACTACTTTCGCATTCAGATATTCTATTAAGTTGTGGAGAATTTCATTATATCTTTAGGTGGTAAATATAGCTTTGAAGCAGACTTATATATATCTTGTACAACAGGTTTAGGCTGTCAGGTGCAATATGTAAAATCTACCTAATTGTAGTATTGACAGACTGTATAAGAATAGATGCTTTAATATGGCGATGTTCTCGACCACATTCTAAAATATTAATTCGGACAAAAAAGGTTTAATAACTAATTATCGTTTCAAGATGTTCAGGGCCTTCAAGAGCTTTGTACTTGAGTTTCTGAATTATTACGATTTTTTCTTCCCATTGATATTATGAAATAATAATACAAATAATAGAGGGTGTGTCATGTACCGGTGGTCCGATCATCCTCGGTGTCGGAGGCCTGTCGCTCGCCCGAGGAGGTGGTCGCGTAGCCGGAGGAGGGCGGGGACGCGCGGCGGTAGTGCGAGATGCGCTGCTTCTTGACGGCGGGGCCCTCCTCCCCGCCCGCCGCACCCGCCACTACTCCAGCTACGCCAGGCACACCAGCTACGCCGGCTACGGCCCCCGCTACGGCCGCGGTCGCCGCCGCCGTACTGCTAGAGCTGAGCCCGCTCGCACTGCTCGGTCTCTTGCTGGCGCTTGGTGACGCTCGCGGTGATAGAGAGTTTGCTGAGTCACTGCTTAGCGGTGGAGTTAGGTTTTGAGGTTTCCGCCTGGATAACAGAAAATTGTTTTTGTCAAATTTCGATTCCGATAAAGGAGGCAGAGAAGAATTAAATAAAATTAGATATGAAAAAAAAACTGTAGACCATTCTTTAGACTTTAAAGTCTAAAGCTTGACCTGCTTGTCCTTGGTTCAATGATCAAAGCTGAACCTTTCTCTACATGATAAGAAGCATTTGTCTTGCGCAAAACTCAAGTTTTGCATTGATAAAGAATACACATTACTGGAATACTGGAAAATTTCACAATATTGGAAACTCATTCAAAATGCATGCGCCGCAGGTATGGCGTGCTTAGGTATTTTTATCGCCTAAATGGTTTTACAGGTAGCCTAAGATAAAACTGGAGATCTAGACAATATTACACATAATATCAGCGTGTTACGTGATTTTCAGTTTTCAAGATAGTGTCATTTTTAAGTAAACAGATTATTATCTGTGTATAATCAAGCTTAGTTATATCTTTTAAAGGTTATGGCTTTATATTCAGAAATGTATAAATAACAATTGTTACCATATTTAAATCGTTTTAAATTATAATTAATTAACATCAATGTACAGAGATCCAACTGAGCTATTATTTACAAGTTCCATTTGACACGATTGTGGTTTTATTCACGAACATTCGAGAATAACTTTGTGTTGTTCGTTTAAGTGGATAGCTAACCTGCAATAAATTATTAACTCTTCGCATTCAAAAGCCTTTTTAGGACTTGGCATGTCTATCATTAGTTAACTTAAAATGAGTCACTTGGTGCGAATATGACAAATTGTTAAAATGTTTATCAGCATGACTTCGATGTTATTGTTTATAAGGTTTGTGTCAGACATACCTCTTGAGCATACGTTTTTCCTCCTCAGTATAAAAGGGCCAGTCCTCGTTGACATCGTTCCACATGTTTCTACGTAAGTGGTAACAGTTATCCTTGAGCGTACTGATATGAGGCAAAATCTTGTTCACCAAACTGCGCTCCTTTTCTTTGATACCCTCTGTAATTGTATGCCGAGTATTAATCAAGTGGAGTTTGCGCGAATGCACAATGTGCTTGAAAATCTCGACTTACCACTATGAAGCCTCGCGTACAATTCGGGCTTCTTGAAGGGTTTCAATGCTAATAACTGTATAAGTCTTTCTCTGGAATAGAATAAACGTTTTTATGTTTAGTTACACGAATATCAAATACTTTTTTCTATGTCTGTGATGTTGGTTACAATAAGAACAGGCATAGAAGTATAGTGCTTAGGTGTGATATAAAAAAAATATGGATAACTACTATATAATATCAACTGAACCATTAAAGGAAACGCAATGAATGTAACATATTAAGATTAATAGTATAATGATGATAGATTATGATTTTCAAGGAAGTATGATTGGGTATTTTACACTTTGGAAAAGGGTATCTCCCTCGGCGATTAATGATTTCATGATCAAATATTGAAACAAACGACAAAAGCGATAGAAAAGACATTTCTGAAACTCGTTTCTCTGTTCGGAGTATTCTATCGTATTATATGACGTCAAACCATTATATATGATACATGTATACATTTGTATAGAAAGCATTATGTAACAGATACGTGATAGGTAAAGAACTAATCTCTTGAATATGGACATAAAGAAATAAACGAGATATTTTCATTGTACAACGACCATATATGCTTGTCCTTGACTCTGAGTCACTTTGCAATTATATTGAATACATATTTGTTCAACTACAAGGAAATAACAAGAAGTAAAGCAGACGTCAATATGTCTATCATTTTACTTTACACAAAACAGTATTCAGGTGTTTCTTTTGAACAAGAATAAATGATATACATAAGAATTTTAAAACGCTTCGTTTAATTAGCAATGGCAGATTTGAATTAAGTGAAGAAACATCATTTTTTAGGTAACAACAAGATAACAAGGTCAAAATATTTCGTATACTCGACTAATTTTTGTTCTGTATCACAATTATTTTAGTGTAAAAATGTATACTAATAATTATTTATGTACATATTGTAACCTAAACCGCCATTCCTTTGTATATCAGCCGCAAATTATCGCGTTGGTTTTATTATGATAACGATATGACAGAATTATTATCATAAGACTTCCAGTCGAAACAACACGAAATATCATTAAGTTGAAACAAAATATGACACTAAACGAATTGTAATTTTACAGTAATTGCTTGGTCTGAAATTGTGAAAGACTGAATGATCTTATGCAATATAGTGGAAACTAAAATACCCATGAGTAAGCTTTTTGTTTCATTATGATGTCATAGTTAGAAATACCCAGAAACATCCAGGTAAAACATTAAGGAAAGGAAAGGATGCTACTGGAAATTTATCAATATAGCTTTCCATGCATTTAGACTAGGTAGTCGTGTAATTAAAGGGATATAAATAATGAATGGAGTTTTCCGACCATTTCTAACAGTTAAATGCAAGAACAGAAACTGACCTTCTTAAATACACATTTCACAACACATTCCAGATGGAAAAGAAAGCACGACAGGTAGAATACACATCTTGGTATACGTGTACTGGTGTATGGTTCTTGCATACAGGTTGATACGTGATGGGAAACTTACTTCAAGGACCGCCTAGTGAGATCCGGGTTAGGGGGTAGCCGCTGCGGCTGGTGAGGGTTGGGCGGGTGCTGCGGGTGCTGCTGATGCTGGGGGTGCTGCGCGTGCGGCGGCGCGGCGGGCGGGGGCTGCGGCCGCGGCGCGGGGGGTGCGGGCCTCTCGACCCTCTCGACACGCTCGGGCCGGTCAGCCCGCTCCGGTCGCTCCGCCCGCTCCGGCCTTTCCGACCGTTCAGGTCGCTCGGGCCTCTCGGGCCTCTCAGGCCTCTCAGGCCTCTCTGGCCTTTCGGGCCTCTCAGGCCTCTCGGCCAGCTGAGTTGCTCCCACACCCGAGTAGGGGTGCGCGGAACGCACTTTGACGCGACGTCCGATGTCCGTCTGATTAGGTTTAATCACGCGCGTGCTGGAATAGGACGAATCGAGTGAGTTGAAAGCGGGTATCGAATCTAAGCGTTAAATATGTGAATTAAATACGTAGTGATTACAAAAAGCATCAAATACATCCAAACTGCACACTACACTCAAGTTTTGATCAAACATACTTGTGTTCAATACGTGAGTACGTCGTTGAAGCTATCACGTGAAACTGCTTTTTTATTAAGGTTTTTTATCAAGTGTTTGTATCGTAGGATTGGTGTTTTAGTTTTATATTATCTGGAAATAAAATCCCCAGGTAAAAGTGAACTTAATTTGTTGTGCTTAATAAGGAAAATACCTATACAGAGTTCAAAGAAAAAAGAAAGCTATTACGAAACTCGGTTTATAATGAACTTCGTGAGTTAAAAGGTAAAAAACTGTCGACGAAGTGTCGATTATACTTTTAATAACTTCGCCTTTGGTGTAGCTTATTCAGAGAAGATCGGCTTATTTAGTTAAATATAAACTTTTCCTTGAATCGCAAAGGTAACTTTGGGAAATTGTTTTGTTTTCTGTGGGATTTTTATATGGTTTCTTAAAGTGCGGGTTCTGCCAGATGGTGGAAAATACTATGCTACTAACCATTTACTCTGTTCCGCGGCGACTGTTCTCGCCATACGGTCCTTTGTGGCCTCATACGAGTCGTCGTTGGCCTGTACGCGCATTCTACGCGGCAGCGGCCCGCACGACTCCAAACGCCGAGCGCCGCCACTCCTGACGCACTCGAACGAACCCTGGAACACAAACGAAATATATGACAAACCATACAGAAAAAATACCACCCCTTCATAATAAAGAGTCCATAAACAACCAAGTTAACATCATAGTCTTATGACTTCCTCAACAATGGTCCAGCGAGATCCGTTGCTGCGACAGCACTGCTCTATCTTTCAGAAATCAATATTCTAAGTTTCGAGACCAATCTAAGGAGTTTCTTTTTCGACGTGCACAAAAATAACCAACATTTGGCAAACTGCATTTCCTTAATTGATGCTTTATTAAACACGTCTTGTAGGAGGATGAAATCATTACACCTACGCGCAGTGTTTCGATAGACGATGGTTTCGGCTATTTTAAATATTCTAAGTAATGCGCAACGTAAGAAATAGATAGTCTACAGTATTTCGTCGGAATTAAACAAAAACTCTTTATTGCATTGTGTGCATTCTGCAACTGGATTCGCACTTTCTAACAGCTATTGGGTAACCGCATTCCGCGTCCACATGAATATTTTTTCGCATCAAAATTAAAGAATATTAATGCCATATTTTTAAAGATACGATTCCAAGTGACATACCTATAAATAAAAAGTTATTGGAACCAAGGAACCAGAACCTAAATAATCAAGAAGACCGACTTTGAATTTGGAAAGTACATGAAAATGAAAGAAATATGAGACGCAACAGTATTTTATCGTCATTTGATGTGAAGTCATTAAATTTACTTCTCGCAGACGTAAACAACATATTATATAACTTTAAACTGTCACTCCTACTCCTATAAAAGATTAAATATAAAGCTTTTGACATGGTCCCACGAAAATATCCAGGGCGTAGTCGGCGGAGGCGCCACACGTAAGTTTACTCTTACGAATTTGTCGGTCACGCAATTTATTATCGGTTCCAACTGTTCTGCGACCTACAAACCCACGATCGCGCGTAACTGCATGGGAGAACCATGGTTAATAATAATCAAACGCCATATTGATCAGCTGATCGACACATTGTAAAACTATATTCATACTTCGATCATGATCTGCGTTACAAACATTGTAGGTTACACGCTTATCTTGGCTAGGTCGTAAAAATTGACCGAGATGTGTGAAAGACGAAAGCGATTGTTGTTTATACATGTAATATCGTTATACATATATACGATCACATCTCGTTGTTACCAAGGGCTGTGTCGTTAACTTAATATGTATACGTTTTATGTGTGTCAAGAGTCTGATAAAACGTCGCAATTATTTATTACATTCAAGCAGAAGCAATTAAAATCCTATGAGCTTATTGAACGTTAGACATATAAATTGATTGGAAAACATGTTTAAAACAACAGTTACAATAAGAAACAGTTAAGATCGAAAATTTAAAGAACCGGTAGCTGAACAAAAGTAATTTTATAACAAGATAAAAGGACGAAAAGATTGTGAACTTCAATAGGAGAATATTACTTTTGCTACTTCTAGCAAGTTCGAAACATTATCATAAATAGAGGCCTTAAAAATATCCAATACACTGCAATTTATAAATCAGGTTTTGAATAAATAATTTGTCGCCTGACGCTGTTTTAACCTTGATATTAAGATGATTGAAGTACTTTGTTTACAGTAAAAACGTTGGAAATATGTATTGTTCAGTAAAGTCGCAAACTTTATTCTTGCTTAAAAAAGTTGTCTAGCAAAATCTATTTTTTGATTGTCAAATATGGAGATGATGAACAATCTCGTATCTAGATATCACATTTTAAACAGAACACAAGCATTGTTTTAAGTCGATTGAGTGCTAGAATATTTAGAATTTATTGTTAAGATAAAAGTTGAAGTAAACACGAGTATTGGCTATGCTTGTTTGATAGAGCCCGCATAAAGCGCAAACCAGTTTTAATCAAGGTGATCTGGGATGTTTTAAAATATTGTTACAATTTTACACTAGACTACATTTAAAAAATGTCTATTCTGATAATCTGTCCAAGTTTTACGTGCATTTAGAAGTAAGTTTCAAAGCTAATGCGCAAAGTATGCAACAGGTCTTCATTTAAGGTCCGAGGTTCACTTTCATTCGGAATGTTGGTCATCTATGGGTGTCAAAAGCTGTGTCCTACATACGCAGTGTGTAATCATGAACTAGTAAACGTAGGTATCCAACAAAGATTGTAGTTCTTGGGAGTATGAAGGCATACTTAAGCTTGGCACGTGGCTTAGTGATTGCTTTTATCAATACAGTAGTTGCTGCCAATATTGATAGCAGCTATAAGCCAACAGTCAACCCTATCTTAAGAGTATAATCGCAGAGTGTTGGGTCTTTTGTTACCTGTGGTCCCTCCATTTCTGCATTACTATTAATGCTGAAGTGAAACGTAGCCTCGCCTGATGGGCCATTTCCACTGGCTGGCGCCGGAATGGAGATTTTCTGGAACAGAGATAGTTAAAAATTAATATGCAAAAAACAAAACGCCGTACTGCGTGTCAAATATACAGTAACATGTTATATTACCTGTTTTTTATTAAAATGACAAAGTCTTAAGCTAATGAATAGAAATTCTACGTATTCTTTATGAGTTACATGAACTCACGTAGTGCTTTCAGTCCTTATCGACGAGCAAATAAAAACAAGAGTCATTCAGTTTGAGCACGTGACTCTTGATTAACACATTCAAATATCAGTAAACACATTTGAATACAGGTTATAATATTTCTTACAAGCGTCCCTTAGATTCTTTAGATTCTTCAGATTAGTAAATCTACATATAATTAATCTGAACAAGACCATCTCAGTAGACCGTTACCAGTAGGTATGATAAAGGCATTCTCAAGTTTTTTTAATGCCCTTGAACATTACCTTACCAAGCGTCGCAATAAATATGTGTTTAATGTTTTCGTTTATAGAGCAAGGTAAATAGAGTTACGAGGAAATACTACAAAAAAGTGTAAAGTATGACGTAAGCAAATGATAAACATAATTTATTAAGGACTGATAAAGTTTTTCTGATCGAAAAGAGTTTAAAACAGCTTACAGCACGTGAATAATATGAAAAGAATCTGTATTATATCGCGTGTCTAAGATGTTAGGAGTTTCAACGTGGGAAATCTGGCACGAGATCACTGTGTGAATCACACAAATAAAATGCCAAATTACTATGGGGACGGTTTGACGAAACCCTGTATCATAGTTAATGAAAGACAAGAGTTTATTGTTATGTACTAAGCCATCTGCTAGGCAATTGTGAGTCGCTGATTATAGAGCTATGAATCCCATGAGAAATAGGTTGTTTCTTGTTACATATCCAAATAAGGCTGACCTGGGCCAGTAGGCTTAGTGCAATTGCACGCGTACTCACGTATGCGTCTACAGACGTACACAGCTTAAGTGAGTAATGACTTTCATCGTCTGGTATGGCAACGTCGCAGCTACGCATTCGATGAACGTATCATAGCGTTTCACTAATAAATGTGTGTTTGTAAATAAATCAAAATATTACAAACCAATATTTTGTTAAGTTTCTGTAACAATATTTATACTAGCATAAGTAACGACACTTGTCATCCAATAACACCCAACCGCAGATTACTTACAAACCCAACTTTCGGAATCTGTTTATTGAGGTCACTGCGAGTTTTTCATGGTTCGCTACGCCAGTGCCAGAAAAACCAAATGAACTCGATTTGTTTTGTCGAGACTTTTCACTTCCCTTCGAAAGACATGCGGATGACTTGTATTTTAGGAAGATGACTCTTTTTGTTACTGGTAGTTTATTGCCAAAAATCCGTTCTATTACAAAATAGTGTAACAACATCACGACTAGTGTCCAGGCGTGCCTCATTTGATGACGCGCACACCTACATGCGTGGCCGCGAGCCGCCGTAAGGTCGCGGCTGGCGATGTGTGCCAGCACCACAATGCCAGACAATTAACCTATTAAAGAGTGCTCTGCGAAGCGGACACCGATGGAGCAATAACCCGACAAGTCCCGCCGCTAACGTGTTAACCGATACTTTGATTATACCTTTCCTAGTTTCCTTTTTGGACGTTTATATCCTGAAATAAAGATGCAGAAAATTCGTAACATGATTCAACGGTATTTGTAAAGCTTATTATGGACATGAGAATGATATTTGATGTTCTGGTACGCGGAATAATGGGCTTTATTAGTACCTAAGCAGTTTTTATAAATAATATTCCAACAAGTTAGGTTCTTCCGTGCAAAGTCATATAGAATCTTCAAGATCATTCTATAAAAACTAAGTCAATAATGCACAAAGCGGCGACGTCCATCACGCGATTCAAGTCTGATAAACACAAGGTAAGACATAGAGTATAATGTGGAATTATGGAGCTAATGAGGAAAAAACCCGCTACGAGCGGTGCGGGCAGCAGACACTGCGGGGGAGTGCGGGGCGCGGCTTTCTCTGCGGCACAGTCGACCGATATAAAGAGCGCCTCGCGATGGAACACTTCGGCATTCGGTGAACAGCCGTCTCGCCCGCAACGCCTGTTCCTTCCATGGTTCCCTGTATTGTTTTGGCTTGCTGCTTTTATTGACCAATTTTTGTGATTGTCACTAATACAATAACATATATGATTAGATAGTTATTTATAGGTAAATGGTTTAACCATCTGCAAATTGTATCATGTCAAGGTCGTTGGTTTCATTGTGTCTTCTGATGAAGGTCGGACAGTGCGCCTCGGTTAGACCGGAAAATAGGTGTACACAAGGAAGTCCGTCGTCAGTTTTTCAAGGCATTATTGAAATGTCGCCTTTTCGATAAGTTTGTAGGTGCTTTATCAGACTTTGCAAGACAGCTGTAGAAATCTTCCAATTACGTCATTCCGTATGCGTAACGGCAGTTTTCAGATGGATTCTTTTCATATTTCAGTTTGTTGTAGAGTATTTCTTTATTGTGTATTGCTTGCCCATCGTGCGCAACGGCTGTTGGTTACCTAATTTCACAGCAAGCGGTGAGCGGTGCACAGACTTGCGAAGTGAGAGGCCGTCACAACCGGTCCGCTCGGCTTGCTCGATCAAAGATATACACAGCTACGTCGCAGATTGTGTTCTCGGCTGAATTGGTTTATATTCATGCGTTTATATAGTCATATGTAGACATAATAGCTCCATAGTTTTTAGAAAACCGTTCAGAAAACCTTCAATATAAATACTACATGTATTACAATTCCACGGGACAAACCCGGACGCAAAACCAGCGGTCGTGTGCCCCAGCCTCGAGTTAACGTGTTGTATCTTATTGACGTAACATCGCAGAGGTGGCACTGTGCGTTCGAGGCAAATTGGACTTTAAATATAGCTAGCTGTTGGTACAATATTAGTTCCACTGATGTCGGCATACGTCAGCGGTGTACGATAATAAATGGTTCACTTCAACACGAATCGTAGCGGGAAATGCACGCGACTGGCTTGTGATCGCCACCATGTTAATTGCTTACCGACTTGTTATTTTCTTTACTTCATGATTTATGATAATGCGTATTAGCAATAATAATTACTATGTTGTTTACAGTTTAACCTTGAACCGGGAAATTTCTGGACTAGATTGGCATTCTAAAGCAAGAATATATATTCTTGATGAGAAATGAAAAACTTTTGAGTTTTTGTTTATTGGCTAATGGCTATGCAGCCTTAAATGTTGAATGCAATTAAGTATAAACAACGTACAGGAAAATTGTTAATTATGGCTACTTCAGTTTTGTTTTGAAGCCATCAATGAAAAATAACTAATAACAAACCAAATAATATATGCGAGTTAGTTGTTAGGCGACTTCTAATACCAAAAAAGTATCTAGTATCTATCAAAAAATAAGGGATCGTGAGAAATCTAGGGCTATTTATAAATAAACAAATGAATTTTAACGTTCCAGAAGTTGACATGTTGATAAACATTGTTCTGTTTAAACAAGATGTTTTCCGTTTTAATGTTACAAACAAGAACTGTGTCTTTTAAGACAGGAAAATGTTAAATTTGCGTATGGAGAACAGAGAATTTGGCAATGCGTCTGCGGAAGAAATTGTTCTAACACAATTTACTAACGGTAATAGTCACTTTCATCGCAGCAGACACATTTAAAGGCGAAGTGAGTGGCCAGTTATTCGTGAGGTTTCTACGATACTATTTGCATATTCGCCGACTTTCTAATGGACGATGCGGCCGTTCTTGTCGCAATCGTCGGCAGCGGTGAGGTAACACCGATTCATTTAATTATATACTTATGTTGAAAAAACAGTGTTCGAGTCTCGCGCATTGTTGCCATTGAACAGTGTTGTGTGTGCCAGTCTAGCTTGGGTTTTTTCGCTCGTTCGGCGCACGCTCATTGGCCGCGGCTGACTTATTAAAAAGTCGCGTTCGAGAACCAGAATACCTTGTCTTTACGTTTATTCGATCGATTATGATTAAAGCAAAGCGGCTACGGAAACTTACTGGCAACATCGAAACAAATAATTAACAGCTTTGCAGTTTTCTGTCCCAACAAGTAAATACCTTTAGCCGCTGATAACGGTTGCGAAAATTTTGCGGTCATACTAAATCAAAGGTTGTAGATAAATAGGTAAATTCTATTTTACGTAAAGCTTCCATTGCGGTGAATGAACTATGTTAATTATTTGCTCGTGGTAAATGATTAGATTAGTACACCCGACCCAGGCCACTTGAACGTGTATTTTGTTATCGCAACTTCCTACACTAAAGATACCGTTGATTACGTCAAAGTCTGAGATTAATGTGTGTTAAAGTGACAAAATACATATTTTCAATGTTAGATACGATAAAACAATAAAGTCCATTAAATATTGCTATAAAATGTGAGTTGCATTGTGCATAAATATCACGAGCGTTGCGGTTGACGGGTGGGTCTTAGCAAGGATTCATTCTGGTGCCGTTCTCCTTCGCGGCGGCCGCTCGCGACCTTCCGTCAGAGGAGGGGCACCTCTCACCGGCGACGTGACTGCAACCACGGCCTTACGTCGCGAGGCTGTATCGAAACCTCTACGTAACGAAGCTCTTTCCAGCGGCGGTTACTCAACGCCCGATAGTTCCGTCGATACATACCTACATACACCTTACTGTATAAACCACCAACAGATCACGTGATTACCTTGCGTAACTAAATATTGCCGGCACACCTTTTGATACAACGTGAAATACATAGAAATCTTTCATTATTGAGACACATAATAATGGCGAAACTATTACTGCAATTACGAAATCAGAATTACATTATCATACTTTCTGATGTTTTATGCACACACGTCAGTATTTATTATAATAATAATATAACGGAGTATATGCGGCGGCTTGAAAACAAAATGAATGTCGATGGTAATACTGGTTAAGCGGTAAGAATGAAAACATGATTCTAGAGATCGTTTCATCCAAAACAATGGTAAGTAAAAGGCGAATGGATGTTCCCACTGCAAGTAAGACCATCCTATTGTATATAAGTAGAGTTACTTTTACTATTTTACAGAAAAATAACATATTGTTACATTTTAAAAACACATTCACCAACATTCGTAGACGCGATGCTATCAAAGGAATCGCTGATTGAATTAAACAACATACATATTTAGGGTCATTAGCATTGTTGTTTTTCACACTTAATGTTTTGACGTTCCGCACACAATAACAAGACTAGATAAAAATAAGGAATCTAAATTTTAAATGATAGGATAAAAAAGTACATGTTCTTGTACATAAATCCTTTTTCAATAAGCCTTTGAGTTCGAAATCACAAACTGTTTACAGAGCAGTTTGTGATTCGATAGTTTATGTCAATCCGGTACATTTGATTGACGACACAATTTCTTGGCAAGCGTAGTCGTCAACTTGTCTAAGGAGCAGGTCAAAACCCAAAATACATTGTTAGGAACAGAAGAACGCCCATACAACGCATTATTTAGACTTGACAACATCTATTTCTTATCGTCGTACCAGTCTTTAAAAAAACAGAAGTATGAAATGGGGGTATTTTCATAGACGACATACTTGAATTAAAATTTAACAGCAGTAAAAAATCTTTAATTGTAGAACAATTAATTAGAAAATAGAGCAAGAAGATTATTTGCACGATTCTATTGGAATTTAAATTCCTTCTGAATCGTATAATAAAAACAAATTCATAACAGGCAACAGCGGAGTTAAGCATCATATTTATGAGATTCAACGCTTCAAAATGTAGCATACTGATGCGAAAGGGTACTGACCGAGGTTATTTCCCCCAGGACACGGCGCCAAGAAAGAGGTTAACCGGAAAAATGAGTCAAATCAGTTCAAAAGTTAGATAACATCTTTATAATCGTTTTCGCATGATGGTTTGTTACCTTAAGCCTAGGTTACACTGTGCGAGCTAGCATGCGAGCTGACCGTGTCAGTTACTGAGGTGCAATAGCTCGCACTGTGTGACCGCATCATACGAGTAACTGTTATGTGCGAGTGGGACAGTTGCTCGCAAGCGAGTTACTTCAACATTTTTTGTTTTTACTCGCAACTGGCCTTCCCCCACCACGCCACTCGCACGTCGCTCGGTCGTCAACTCGCATGATTTCGCGAAATGACAGTAGCTCGTACGCTCGGGCCCACGCCGCCGATGCAGTGTTTTTGTAGGTTTCTTGCGTTGACATCAAAATGGCGGAAAGGTGGACATCCGATCAAAATATAAAGTTTGTGGAGCTATACAAGAATCAAACGAACTTATGGAATTGTTTGGATCCTAATTACAAGAACAGAGATTTGCGTAAAGCGTCGTTAGAACACATCCGCTTGGAATGCAATTTACAAAACATGAATGAAGTTACAAAAAAAATCAAAAATTTACGCTCAACGTATAACCAGGAGTTATTGAAAATTGAAAAGAGCAAAAAAAGTGGATCTGGAACTGATGAGATCTATAAACCATCTATCAAATGGTTCGATTCTATGGATTATATTATGAAAATAATTAATCTTAAAGAAAAGGAAACATCAAGTAATTTGGTAAGTATTTTATTACAAATTATGATTACAAAGGCACAAGGCACATTCCAAACCAGTCAGGGTCCACGAAATTTACTATACTTTATTTTTCTCTTCCCTTTTATATTCTAATTACTACTAGGTAATTATAATTACCTAATCATATAATTTTGCCATGCAACTGCTCCGTCGTCATTGAAATAATTTTTATATTTATCACGCATTTTCTCTGCTATTAATTTCGATCTATTATTAATTCTCGAGCGACGAATACTCGGTAATTCATTAATTTCGGACCTCCACTGGCCCTGAATGATTTGAAAGTTTATGATGTCTTCATAATCTGTAGTTCCTGGTGGTGTATAAGTATTTGATGCAGTAGTACGTAACCAGTTGTGTAATGTACAAGCACATAAGACGATCTTTATTGTAGTTTCCTCTGTAACTTGAATTGGCTTTCCCAAAACACGAAAACGAGATGCTAGAATGCCGAACCCATTCTCCACAATCCTTCTTGCTCTGCTCAACCTATAATTAAAAATCTTTTCTGCGGTAGTCAATGTATTTTTGTAGGGCTTTAGTAAATACGGTTTTAAAGGGAAGGCATCATCTCCAACTAGAATACCATTTTCAGGCAACAATAAATTGTTTTCTAGATAAGGATACAAAGAGCAGTTTTGGAATACCCCACCATCTGCGTTACGACCATATGAGCCTATATCTACATATCTGAAAGTATAATCGTGATCCACAACAGCCATGAGCACTATACTATTTGTTCCTTTGTAGTTATAATATTCACTGCCACAATTTGGTGGTGCTTGAATTGTTATATGCTTCCCATCGATAGAGCCACAACAATTAGGGAAATTCCACCTCGAAGCGAATCCTATTTGGATATCTTGCCATTCTTCCACATTCGGTATCTGAAAAATAAAAGAGTAATGTTAATTTCAGGAACCATATCATCCATCAACGTCAGGAAGCAACGTCGCATCAGCGTCAGGAAGCGAGGAGGCCACGAATAACGTGGACCTTGATGCTAGTGACAATAGCAACAAAGCTGCTCATATAAAAGTGGTAAAGCCACCAAAAACTGTAAAGTTAAAGACGAAATTATCATCAGAACGGTCTGACATTCAAGCAGCCGTAAATGAACTCAAAGAACTAAATAGTAGTTTAGTAAACGTGTCTGCCCCGATTACAAGAGAATTAGAAGATGAATGTGATGTTATTGGAAGACATGTAGCACTGCAGCTGAAACAGTTATCTTCGATTGATAGAATTGATGCGACAGATGAAATACAGGCGATACTCTCTAGATACCGTAAGAGAGCCCTCTGTGGTAGAATTGTGTACACACCTTCTAATTACAGTTCCGAATGTACGCCATCACCACAGCCTACAGTAAATTATGAAATGTCTGCACTCTCTATGCAAGTGGAACAATCTTCACAATCTATACTCCATAATGAATGTACGCTATCACCACAGCCTGTATCCTACCAGGTTGTAGAGGTCGCTACTGAAGCTAATCAACCTGTTGAACCTACAACATCTGCATTCTCAGCGCCACTGCTGGATCAATTTGAATCTATACCCCAATCTAATGATGTACTTGCTGCAGCAATATCAATCTGTAATATTAAAAAATAACGAAGTAAGCTATGTAGTACTGTAGTTATTAAGTATTAATATGTAAAGTTCACGTTTAATATGTACAAAAACTTTACAAAACCATTGTGAATTTGATTATGAATAAAAAAAATACTTACTTTGATATAATCTTTTAGACTTTCATTGATAGCAGCACACACTTCTGGTATTATTTTAATGATGGATGCTTTTGAAACTCTGAAAAATACCGACAATAGTCTATACGATATCCCAGAAGAAAGGTATACTAGGGTTATTTCCAACTTCACCCTCGCAGGTATCGCATCCCTCATTAGTGTATCATCACGTTGAATTTTTGGAGCAATCAAATTTAAAAGTATTTCCACTTGTTCCGTTGTCAATCTCATAACCGCTTTATATTCTCGGGGATCTTCATCATATAGCTCTTTAAATATTGAATTCGTTGCCCCTTTTCTTTGCAGCCAAGTCCTGACCCAAACACTTCTCTTCTTCTTCTTTTTTTGTATAGCTCTTTCAATTTCAACACAAAGTATTTTCGTAACTGCTTTTATAGTGGTATGCACTGTGATTAAACGTGTATTTTGCGACAACATTGCACGAGACATGATACAGACGAACTATGCGAGTACACTGGTGCAGTAGCTGTCTTCCTGCGACGCCAGCAGTTCGCATAGTGTGACCGAGCGAGGCGAGTCGAGCTACTGTCATACGAGTACACATGCACAGTAGCTGTCTACTGTCATATCAGCTGCTCGCACTGTGTAACCTATCCTTTAATTACGAGGATAGACTTGTCGAACATGACACCGTTAAATTATTTTTATGTATAATTAAATTTCAACTATTATACAGTACTTACTTCAAGGCAGTCGAAACTGTCGATGCAGTATCTGACGCACAATATAACGACGAGACCAGATAATGTCGCAAGTATTTAGATCAAGGTGCGAAACACGCGTTCGAGAGTCGAGATCGGATCCGAGGAATTTTTGTTGAAGATCACGCTCGCGCTCATGTTGAAGCGCATAAATTCATTATAAAAACCAAAGCGCAATATACACCAGTAGAAATTAATGTTAAATACAAGAAATTCACAAACGCGTCAATTGAATAATGAACGGAAATACATTTTACATACAATCAAATAGGAAATGCTCACCCGGGACGAGTTTAAATTGTATAACGTTTACTTTCCAAGAAGAAAATCAATCCTAAACCCTTTTAAAATTAATCAATGTTTTTTTAACTTTTAAATTAACAATCTTTCTTTACGTCAAAAAATTCTCGTGTATCCACTTTAGTAGATAGGATCATAAAAAATTCATTAGAGCAACAGTTATCCAAATATATCGACTTCAAGAAGTGCGAATGTAAAATACACTGCAATGCAGTCAACAAGTCTTTATCGATACTAGAATACGGAAACAAAAAACCTCAGTTCAATTTAGTCGGAGAATAAGTTGTGTGCTAACGTTGGATCCAGAACAATCCAGTGGCGCCGACGCGACGTGACGCCGGCCACGCCTCCGACGCTCTGGGTTTATATTACGTCTGGTAGCGACGCAATATTGATGTGGAAGGAACAAAATCCATAGTCAAGCCCTACTGACATTTACATTAGATTAAGGATCACAAGGAATTTGCAGACTGAGACATACGTAAATATACCCATAATACTGCGTGCTTTAAAATTATGGTCGATCCGAACTTAACAATAGGTTGAGCTAAATGGTAATAGCTAAGGTAGGTATATTATGAGAATTGGCCAAGTAGAACTAAAACAAAGGTGCACTGAGAAATTAGTAATCTTTGTTCAAACGAAGTTTGAAGAATGGTTTCTCGCTGTCATTTTGTAATATACAACTGCTAGAATTGATCCTTTCCGAGAT
This sequence comes from Trichoplusia ni, assembly GCF_003590095.1. Taxonomy (NCBI): domain Eukaryota; kingdom Metazoa; phylum Arthropoda; class Insecta; order Lepidoptera; family Noctuidae; genus Trichoplusia; species Trichoplusia ni. Next base: position 3,561,840 of record NC_039496.1, on the reverse strand, counting down.
ATGCTTAAAATTGATTTCTTGTATACTTCCTTTGCTACGAGAGAGAAACAAATTAGACCAAAATGTTTCTAGAATAATGACAGTTACACTACTCTTACTGTCAAAGATAATGTTTCCAGAAGATAATAAATATCTTGACCAGATGTTAATAAAGGAGCCTGTAAGTCAAATGGCGTCGGTATACAACACACACAATAAAGCAGACAAATTGACTGCGAAACCACGGTCGATAGCCGAATTCAATATGCTACCAAGTCGAGTAGGTGCGGTTTTATTGTTTCCAAGCGGATATGTTCCCAACCGTATTATTTAGTTTACCTACCTAAGACGGGAGCAAGGGGGTTCAAATCCTGTGAATAAATTTATCAAAACCTGATTTGCGTTGTGTAAAGCTTTACAAGTTTGACAATAATTGTTCTGTCTTTCATTATCTTTACTGTTTGTACAGTAGTCGGATTCTTTTCCGGTAAATGATACTTTTCCCATAGAATTGGTAGAAGGAGCCAACTACCTGTTAAACTGTACGAATTTGCTAAAGATCAAATTGATCTTTAGCAAATGCGTATGCTGCTATTCAGCCTAATTTGCGTTAAGTTGTAAAATTTTCACTCTCAGTAAACACAACCGGACACTTAGGTGCTAATTTATGGTAGCTGTAAGTTATGCGAGAAAATGAGTGAATGGAACTGTTCGAAGGAGTACAAGACCAAAAATGAATTTTCAATGAATTCATGTTGAACAGGAAGTCCACGGGGCATGGCTAACTGTTGGCCTCTAGTTTAGCTAATAAGATTTGTTGTATAACGGGCATTACGACTCGAGCGGCCAACAGGGCGAAAACAATCGCGGCCAAGACCGGTTTCTCACTAATGCCGTATGGTGTCCGTGTCAAATTAAAGATAGACTCTTAGAATGTTATATGCAAAGTCATGTTATACGTTTTGATAAACTTCGTAATAGGTTTGCAAAAGAAATAAGGCAACATTAAGAAATTCAATCCGAGAAAGGATGGTGACGTAAATCGGCAAAAAAGAACTTTGTCAAACAAAGGGAATGAGCTCGAGAAAAGAGAAAGCTTAAACAGCTCTCTGATTTATAAATATATCTGTATAAATAATTTTCGCTAAACAAAATTTCCTTCAAAATACCTAGTTTCTTGACAAATAATAGCGGCAACGTGATTAAATACTAGCTTCTTACAGACTAATAGAATAAAATATTTTCTAATGTAAAACAGTTCTGAGTCTAGAATTGTCCCAGCTGTTTGTTCCGAACGTCATAGCGGATTGTAAATGTAGATATCGGTTCAATATCCCATATTTTACATTCAAATCGATTGTATGACGATTGAGGCTTGTCTATAGTACTGGGTTACCATTTTCCATGAACTGGAAACGTATTCAGAAGTCTTGAAATTGTACTTATAATATTATTGTTTAAAATATTGAATTTGATCAGAAAACTTGGAATTTCAAATAGCCCAGTACGTGTAGTGTTGACAACAGATACAGCACGTGTCATTAAAGTAATGATTTCTAATATTGGGGCTATCGTTAATGAAGGCTTAAGCAATGCAGGTTTAGTCAGAATTGTTACGTGTCATACATTCATTAAAATAGGTTTTGAGGTGAAGGCCACACGTCTCTCAGTAACACTGGCTTTTTTGGAACACAAAACAGTTTACAGGTCACTAATAGGTTTACTATTGTTTGCTCAAATTGTTGGTCCAATCAATTCTTGATTATGTTTTAGTATAAGGCTATCAAATACCTACGATGTCTTTAATTAAATTAATAGTAATCCGACATATCTTAGAACATTGCAGTGAATCAAAATCTTTACGAGCAGCAACGTCATCTGTTAACTGTTAAGGTAGCACCTGTTCTTTTTTGTCGTTAATAATACGCGTGATGGTTACAAAAAATCCAATTGTCTGGTGACTGCCGACTACTCGGATGAAGTTTGGAATAGTGCTACAAACGAGCGGTAACTTTTACCTGGGTTACGTAATACTGCCAGGCACAATTTATTATCGGCTCCATTGCGAGCTTTCGTAATATAAGCCAGAACAGCTCACTTTATGTCTACTTGTCCTCTTTCCGTACACCCGGACGTTTTTGGCTTCAGAAAGACTACAGTAGCACGCGATTGACTGAAGAATTGAGAAATTATTTCGACTAGATGGAGTTACATTCTTATTAAATTATTTAAACAATTTCTATATCAAGTGAATGGTCTTGCCATAAAATATATTTACTGAAGTTGAGTGAAAGCTAAAACTGTGTGTCCATTTTTTTACTTGTTGATTTAATTTATTTTTGCAGTGACGAAAATTACGTTTTCTATACAGTAACACATTATTAGGCTATGACTACGTGATCGATGCATCTTAAAATTTTGTATTTTTTCCTCCTTTTTTGTTAGTAAATGGTTTTTTTTTCTTAATACTTCGATTTAGATTCGCTTATGCTTTCAAAGTTGAACTTATAACACAAACTTGGAGTCCAATATTGAATAAGGGTTTGAAAATAGCTGCGACGGTCTACAGACTATTTAAAACGAACGATTCGACCGCACTGTTACATATTCTATGTGGAATAAGACAATAAGTAGAATAAAATAAATATATGCTAATGAAGTTAGTGAAGTTGGTAATATGTGACGGATATAGGCCGAAGACTAACAAGCGCAAGCATGATCTTTGACCTTTTAGCTCAACAATTGAAAAGCAAACATAATCAACGGTATTACATGCTAAAATACAATGAAGACCGTTTAAAACTAAAGGTAACAATATTTTTTTAAATCAGCAGAGTATGTACCTTATGCATATCTCAATAAAACTACTAATCGCAACTCTTACAAAGACAAAGATCATACATGTGCGTAATTACCTATTTGTTATTCAACAATAACAGTGCAGCCATTATCAGCGGGTTATAAGTACAAATGGCCTGTGAACTGATTCGTGGCCATGTATCTTATTCCGTAGGAATAAGGTCGGAAATGGCAAATAACTTGGAGCCACGGTAAGTTAGCTGCAATGTCACATTGCACGCATCATTGCATATAGTGATCTCATTCACAGCCAAATTAAGTAAATGCTGCAAGTATTCTAGATTGAGAGTTATACTAACTTAATTTTATAGGTTTTTATTCGAAGAATCTTTATGTTTACATGATAGAGGTAATTAATATTATACAGTTATAGGGGACAAAAAATATGTTAATGTAGTTCGGGTCTTGCCAAAAGGGCGTGTCTATGAATTTATCATGTTTAACATCTTAACGACTCCTGTAACAGACACAATTTATCTTTTCCTCTATTTTAAAGCTAATAAATGTATTTGTTGTCATGATTTTTTATTGTGTCACTCAGTTATTAAAATTGTCCATGTAGCTTGAATTACAGATGCTGAAGAAATTATATAAAGAAATCGTGTAAAATGATGATAGCTTCAGAGTAGGTCCCTGTGTTCTTAAATGTACGTATTCATCACAAGTCGTTGACGGAAAACATCTCGAGGAAACCGGCATTACTGAGGAGAAATTCACTGCGTTTATTATAAGTAGCGACAGAGGCGCCACCCATCACTGGACATAAACACGGCGACATCTGGATGTTCTTAGTGGTAAATGTTTACGACTTCTATATTAGTAACTTCGGCCGCGATATTTAGCACAAAGATGCGTGACTATAACGCCACATGTATTAAAAATAAACCGGACACTTTATGAGTAAACAAACGATCACTAACATTGATGTTAACTGAAAAAGTGTGGTATTTACTAGTTTAAGTGTACAAAAGAGTATTATTTTCACTAGTATAAAAGAATGCAATAAATAATACTCCGTGTTATTTACGCATTTGTTGACTTTAGCGTAGAAGACACATAAGTCAGTGCATTTGAAGTCCACTTCCTCGTTGGGCATCGAAAGCGGTATTAGCTATGTATGATGGACACGCGGCGTCGGCGCACACGACAACTTTCCCTTCTTTAATGGAAAAACGACATTAAAGTGACGGCCTTACGGATAAAACTCGAAAGGCACGAGCGTTACGCGTGGGATACCGGCTTGACCACAAGCTCTACTTATTCAAGGTGTAAATGTTTAAAAAACAGTCTTTCTAAAACAACAAGTTCAAAGACTGTCCCATTTTTCAAGATGTTTATCCAGGGGGAGTTTTAAATAATTCTAAAGAATATAAAGCAAAGTTTATACAAAGACCGTTTGTTTTATTGGAGTGAGCCAATCCATCACGACTTTTCGTATATATTTACATAATTGCTGTAGCGCGGATCACGCTAAGCCTTACCTGACAATCATTTCGACGAATCAGATGTTTGAAGCAAAGATAAAGCGCTTGAGATAGCAAAATACAGCATCAATAGATTCTATATCGATACAAAAAACTGGTATCTGATCAACAGCAGAGAATTACTGCTATTGCAGTGTCCTTAAGATCGAGCCGCATTTGTGCAAAGGTTGTTGATAAAGTGTGCCTTAAAATCCACGTATGTAGTAATAATGATCTTCGGAGTCCATGAAGTCGATTGAACAATTTTCAATACAAAAGTGAAAGCTTGAGAATGATGATCCATAATTTTATTATTATCGAGAAAAGTAAGTCTTTATTCTTTTCCGTCAGCATCATCATTGTCAAACATCTCTATCATCTCTCTAAGCACAGTCGGAAAATATCGGGAAACCAGTTAAAATCTCTTTGAAATCTATAATGCATTTGCATTGTTATCTCTACTATGTTACATAGTTTCATTGTCATCTTCACGAATGCACGAAAAGGGTTTTCCTAGGGAAGGAAAATATGTAAGTTTACTCAATGCTTTTGCGCAGTAGTTGACTTTTATGGATTCAAATCGTGGCGGCCCCAATTACGGTCCAAGATACGCCCAAATCCACATCGGCGTATGCTCGGGTCCAATAGCAAAAGCACGCGCTGCGAAGTGAAAGTGAATAGCGCGCACGTACGGCCGGCGCGCAGCCCCAATAAGACGACACCGCGCCGTCCGCATACTTCAGCAATTACCACGAGGAAATCAGCACCGTTCCGCCAAGACGCTCCCAAACCCTGGCTAAAGACGCCGTCGAAGAGGCCGAAACAGTAGCTGTACCTTGTACAAGTGCGTCCCATCTGTCTACCATTTTGTGTTACAAGAATTATGAAATTGCACAACTTTACAAATATGACTAAGCGAGTCAATATTTTCCGATAAAAAGGATTGTTTATGATGGAATCACCCTCTATCGTATCAGTGGTTTCTCACGTCATAAAATTTCACTTTATTACATGGAGATTTCATTTTTTAAGAAACGCATTTCCTTTCAGAAGAGTTTACCTAGACAATACTTTATTTTATCTATACGGGATAACAAAATTATGTTCTTCCAGCCCTGACCCCAAGGTTCTACGGAACACATTCTACGTACCGGCCTTAGCTATTGATTTTAAGGCTCCTCTACATTTGTTTAGTTCCGGTTCGCAATTGATCGTCGGTCTGAGTGTTACGTGACGATTAGTATCGTTGTTAAACATTGACCACAGTCCAGTCGATTTGATGGTTACTTTTATTGTATTAAAACAAGTTGCGTGTGCATGTCTCAAAGAAAATGGAAAGTATCAAGATTATATTTACGCGCGTATTTACTAGTTAAATTTTGTTATTAGCAAAAAACAAAAGGCGGTGATTAGTGAACAGTCAAATGACGTCAATTTAAACGTGCATGTTAATTTATCATAAAAATACGTAAGTTGCGCGTCATAAGTTAGCTAAACTTTACTTAAACTAAGTTATCGAAAAACTATTAGTTTACTGTAATAAACATTGACGCACATCTAAAATAACTCAAATGATTTCACGCAGACAATCTGAATATATAGCTGGACAAATGCAATCGCATGTTTTAGAAGTATTAGCAATTATCATATTGCAATTTAGCGTATTTTTTTCGGACAAGGCCTCAACAGAGTGGGCCAAGTTTATCGCAAGACATAAGACTTTAAAAACAATAGGCCCGTATTCGAGATCTTTATGAAGTGGACGTAGGTACAACAGGTCGTCCTTGTAGCTAGTGTAAACACTATTGTTTGATCACGTGGCTGCACCCATTATGATCTGATAAAGGGGTTCACGCCAACACACCTTTGTTCTATAGTTACTTTGGTAACAATGTCTATCATAGAAACGCCTATCGTGCTTACTGAATTTGCATTATTTCCAATAAAACTCATTTACAACGATTTTATCGAAGGCTTCAAAACACGTAGGTACTCGAAGTAATTATAGGTTTTTGATTTTATATTGAATATATGTAAATAAATTGAGTCAGTGTCACGTTTCAAGTCAAACAAGGTCCTAGGGAAGGTTATATGAACAAAATCTATAATGAGTAAGCGAAGAAATCGCCAATTGGTAGCAGCTAACCTTCAGTAAGCCAGTCACGCATTACTACAAGTTGAATAAAATGTGACGGGCAAGTTGAGATGAGGAGAGACGCTGGAAGATAGTAATGCCAGTCAGTAACTTTAGCCTAGAATTTAGCCCCCGCAAAATTACGTCACTGTCGTGTTGCTATGGTGCGACTTGGCCATACATTGACTATGCTATATTAATTCCATGTAACTAGTTAAAGTACGTGGCTTACGTACAACAGTCTGAACAACGGTATATATAAATTTTATTTTAAGGTATGTGTCCAACACGTGAGAGTTATCTCTATATCAAAACATTTTGGACACAAACAATATTCGATCCTGTTTTCAAGGACTGCAATAATGTTCCGTAAACCGTTGGTGAAGGTAGTGAAGTGTTGAGAGGACAACGACCTGACCGAGTCAAGACGTATACCAACTTACAATGTGAGGAACATTCAATTTTACAATGCAGAATTGGGTTCAATGTACACAGTGAGGATGATTCATTAGATGCAATGATAACGCCGATACTAGGGTTACTTGTTTTCAATCGATTTGTATTATGAATTTATGATTCAGGCTATGAAATATGCGAATTTTAGATATTTTCAGGACAAAACTAGTATCAAAATTTTTGCAAATTTCTAGATTTTAGTGCTAAAATTACTGAAATGATGTGTAGGAAAACCTAAGTGTTTAATGCGCGTTTAAGACTATCGCAAAAGGGGACAACGGCCGTCGCACCTGTGAGGTGCAATCCACATGTGCCCACTAGCGACTGGAACTGTTGCTATTTTTATACACTCCACTCTATCTTATTTACTATTCTGGTCTGCGACTCATTGAATTGTGGTTATTATGTGCAAGTTGGATATGTGCCAGCAAGTCTCGGACTTAACACACCGATACAGAGATATTCAAGGAATGATGGCGAAGCGTTTTCAAAGAAAAGCATTTATCCCGAACATATTCTTGGGAACAAATAAAAAAAAGCAAAGCCAAGGTTGGCCCGTTATTAGGTTTAACAGTTAAACAATTTACATAATATATTCGTAATCTTCTACACAAAATGATAAACGATATTGCTCTGTCATAAGTGTCTAATATTTTTAGTTTAATTGCTATCAGTTGACTTATTATAAAGGTAGTAGTTTTGAAGCTTGACATTTTAGATTTCAAATAAGGTTGTCGGGGTCGTTTACATTCGATACGAGCAAGTGACTCTCGACGAGCAACAAGAGAAGAGATCACGTCAAACCGGCAGGCGAGTCGAGTGGTGGCAACAAGCAAACCGGTCGAAGGCGCCAGGCGTCGGGCGCGGGGATCGACCGGGGATTAACACCTTGTAAACAAAATTGCATTAGCCACGTTTTTTGCAATGAAAGAACGGTTTAGATCATAAGTTTTATATTGACTGCGGATAATCGAACCAAACATGGTTATCAACGTTCTCTACTTTAATTTTACACGGCTTTGCACAAATTTGCTATCCCTTCTTCACGGTAAATATGACGTAATTTATCGACGAGCCCCACGCGTCGAGTTTACGATCAAGACGCAACCGATTTAAGGAAAAGTAAAATAACGGCGACTTTGGATTGTGTACTTATACACGTCACCGGTTGTGTTAATTGCTTGACAGGCTTAGAGTTCGTGGTAAGGATAAAAGGAGAGTTCTTTTGAGAACACAGACCCATAATCCGATAAGAATTTGTTTACGAAAATAATTTAGAGTAAAAAAGTGTAATAGACCACCGACCGCAGCGTCAAGCAGCAAATCGAAATCGCCTAAGTAGGTCATCATATAATTTCGCAAGCGTATCGAGTGCCGCAAGCGTTAACTGGTACGCTCGAGCCGAGTCAAGGCCTGTGCGACGATGAGGCCCAGATCCTGACTCCATCATTATACAAAAGGCATCTTCACTATAAACATATCCACTTAGCATGGTAATCAGTTTACTTAAAACTACCACTCAAACAAGAGCGTATTTGGTAGAGCATAGTTAGGAATTGGTATAGGTGTTTTTTGCACCTGTCTTTAGAAGATACAAGCTGTTTATGTAACATGTCAATCGCATGTTTACCCGTGACAACCATAGCAAGATACGCATGTTGTTATTAATAAAATATTTCTTAATGTACGCTTGAAACGTCATTAGTGATAAGGTCATCGAATTATGTAAAATGTATACAGATGTACGTGCAAAACAGACAATTGTTATATCAGATTTTTATATTGAGAAATCAAATGGAATAAAATGATTGAATGTATTGGAAGCTTATCGAAGTACGTTTTTGTTAAGCAAAATAAAATAGAATGACATCAACAAAATCCACGTCACATACCGTTTATTGCGAAAAAAGAAAATATAAATTGAGAAGAGGGTAATTTGAAACCCTACACTGAACTTGACTTTTTACAAAGCGATTGTATAAAGAAGGAAAATATTCGAAGAACAAAGAAACAATCGCGTTTAAAGGAACTGGCGGATTCTGGGTAATACACAATATTTTTTACGTATAAAAAGCCTTATAAAGTAATACGGCACCGCACCTATATTTAACTAAGGCAGAGCAATTATTCGAGTACTGTAAATTTTATGATACTACTAGGATATGTTAAGTAGATGGATAAACATAAACACAGTACCGTTGTAACACTGATATCTAAACTTCCGTTAAAGATATTACTTAAATTAGGTAATGGAGTTTAGACTTACCCCTTCATTTCCGGGTAGGAACTGTATTTTAGGTTTTGCCAATCTGTCCTGGAAAGAAGAAAACAATGATTAATAAACAAAAAAATGCGCGTAAATTGTTGAATCCACGTTATTGAGAACAGTTTAAGAACGACCAGTCATCTAAAAACACTTTGAACGGAGGAGGACGTAGGTAATTGAAGTTTACTCAATTCTATTTATAAAATTACGTTGTTTATCTAGCTTACATGTAGCGACATCTGTGGAGAGTCTATCGACATTATTTAGAAAAACGTTAAGCGTTGATATTTTTACATCCTTATAGAAATGCTGTTGTGATAGCTGAACAAAAATCTTATTCAGGCTTTAAGTAAACAATCAATATTATTAGTTACATGTGTTTACTGTAAAATATTAGACAGATGCGAATGTATTGACGTAAGGGAATAGCAAAACACAATTTACGTAGAAAATACGTCATGACGAATCATGGCTCAGGTTAATAGGGTAAAATAATGCAACATAATATTGAATTGTGACTCAACTTTGTTGTAGGTTCACAGTAACTAGGTTATAAGACAATGCATACTATAAAGTTAATACTTTATACCACGCATTAATATAATAATATTGACAACAGTCTGATTTCGTTGATGGACGCAAGCCAGCGTCTGTTATAGAATGTAAATGATATAGCTTTAAGGTTGCCGCATAGGAAACTACGTCACCCCAATCACTCAAAATTAATATTAATATGTAACCTATTTTGGATTTATGCTCAAGTCGAAAATTTCCACATAATTACACTGCATAACCTAATGAAACGTCGTAATTAGACGACAAGAAGCCAAACTAGTTGGGCAACGAGTCGGGTTTGCCACAATAAGCAAGTGTCGGCAAGTCGTGGCGTTGCACAACCGGCGATGGTCGAACGCGAGAAACATAACTAGGCTGGGCGGCAGTGCTGATGATGTAAACTTAAAAATTGCTTTACTTGCTTACTTAACCACTAAATTTAATGAGAAATTCAAAGAGTTTCAATACTGACTAGACTACTGAGATCTGGAAAGGGATGACCTGGAACTTGCCATGGTAAACACCCATGACCATGATCTATCCGCCAGGGTCGAATGATTACGAAGGCAATTAACCTTTCTTGTACTTTTACATTCGACATGGTTATACATTTATATGTATAAGAAAAAATTAAACATAGGAATGCTTTAAATATGCGATAAGAAAATCGTCTACTTTGATTAAGATTGAAATCAGTCGCGAATGTCAAACCAGTTTCTACTGGCAAGGTCATATAAGTTTTATTAATTTTCCTACTTAGACTTATATGTTTAATTCTTTGAAATTTTGTACCACTAGATGCTTTCGAGGGTGAGTAATAAACTGGACTCGACATTAGTTATTACATAAGTTAGTGCAATTATTCTGTTTTCTATATTTTCATCATCGCTGTTTTGTTAGAGAGACCTAAACAGTTTTAATTTAAAATTAAGTGATTAATGCTAAGAAATCACTCGTACAGATAAGCAAAGAACAACATTTATCGATTTCGCACTGAGCTTATAAACAGCTACCTCTAGTGCAGGTGTCACGTTCAGTAAATTCAAATGAATAGACCATTTGTAGATGATAAAGAGATAAGTATAGCTAAACTACATGTAGTAAATAAGTATAATTTTGTCGAATAAAAAATACAAAAGCAATTTTGGCCTTGCGTTGAATTGCTGCGTTGTACAGAGTGAGGCAATAAAATACCTGCACAAAGTGACCTTAGCGGAATATGCTGGTGACCTTTAGCTAAGTAAAATCTTTTATAAGTTTACGATTTTAGATTGGTGAAAACTGAAATTAAACGTCGATATCATCGGATACAATCGACTGCTTTAACGTATATTATAACTTTAATAGGCAAAGGTATTGTGCATGCTATACGCAACGAGGATAGATTAGATAAAAAAACAATTGCTCAAGTATTTCAACAGACAGGTAGACGCAGTTAGCGAAATAATTTTAATCAATAATAAGATAATGGTTCTTTATTATAAGTTTTCTACTCATTCGAATGTTAGGATAGATATCTTATAAGTATAACTATGTGTTACGATTTTTGAGCAGCTTAAAACGTTTAAACTATTAAAGTAACATAAAACAGCACCGTATTGAATTTACAGTTTTAATAAAATACACAATAGATTTGTTTCGACAATACTGTTATCAGTACGGTAAATGTCAGTTGTTAAAAAGGGGCATCTTAATTAGTAAAACAATCAATATTTTAATCAATGAGGGGAATCCTCTAATCTATTGTTTAGCTCAAAAAGAAATCCCCTTAAGGGTTTAATGTAATGAGCTGCTCATTCCTTAAAATGTCAAAATTTAGGTGGAACTTGTATTTGAACAAAATAACATAGGGTATTATGGAGCCTATCCCGACTTACGATTCATTTGATAAATTGGTTACAAAGATGTATTAGAAATTCGTTTTATCGACTTGACGTCAATATTTTTACTTTTCATCAACCGTCGACACTGACTCTCATTATCTCGTTATGTAAAGGAATAATTGTTAGGTGATGTTAATATAACATTCTGAAACATTCAAATTTATTGCCCGTGAATGGTTCCTTGCGAAGAATTTAATAATAATCACAAGTGTCTGGGCTCGCACCTGAGAAGCGGAATCCGAGAACTATAAAATGAAAGTTGTTCTTGCCTAGTTTTGTATTACGTTGTTTAACACTTAAAACTTTTTCCTTAAACCTGTAATTAACTGTAGTTTAACCGTTCTTGCATTTGTTGGCACGCATATGATAAATTATAACATAATTTGAAGTGTATTAAACCGACAAACTAATTCAGTTATCCTAGCACAAGAATAGAACTTCGATAAGCGTAAAACGTGAAAATAAAATCAAGAAAGTAGAATTTTAAGTGAACATAATACACAAAAAGAACAAGAATTTCATTTTATTGAACATAACCTCATTACAGTGAAGCCTTAGTAAACCTAATAGTCATTGGTTACATAGAATAGTGGTACTTAAGACTCTCAAGTTTCTTTTAACATTTACAAAACCTTGTAATTATTGAGTAGTATTGACCGATTTCGCTATAATGGTAGTGTTCGGTAAATTCAGACATTAAAATAATTTCTATCATCATTTGTCTGTATTTTAAAAGTACGCAGGACAAATTTTATGACAATCCAGATACAAACGACGGAAATCTATTACTTATTATCCTACAGTAATAAAACTCTTTCTTTTTGATTATTTGAACAAGTCTTTCTGGCAGCAGCTGATGGAACGGCTAAGTCGACATCAAGATGCATAATTCATTAGAAGGTCATGTAATTTCAGGTGTTTCAATCCAGTTCGTCCCTCTGGAATTGAACTTCACGAGAATCTCGTTTACATTCTGATTAGTATAGTTAATAGTTATAATTGGAAGCACATTGGTTGCCCGCAACACTGCTTGCCGGTTTCTCACACGTAACTTACGTACGTACGTTAAATATTAAACTTAGGAAAGTGAAATCACATATAATTTGAATGTTGTGTAGCATTGAAACGATAGTGTCAATATTAGAATGTTGATTTCTTTGAAATGACACTTCGAGATACATTGCAGGAAATGCATGGCCTTGCTCAGAGTCATCTGTTTACTTCACAGTACTGTGGTATGTAGATCATCTATTTGATGATTTGTCGTTGGAACTTTGTTGATAGTTCTGTAGCTCAGTACGATATTTAGAAACTTCCTATGATATCATTTTTATTTAGCTTTGATCCTGAAGGGATATTTCATGTCAGCATCTAAAGTATATTTTCTTCATTCGTCAAATACTATGATGCACACTGCGCTGTTGTATACGAGTTTAAATCAATTCATGTGACTACATAACACCATTAGCTTTCCTCTACTCATTTCGCACATTCTATTACATTTATCATGTAATGTTCACTAGAAACTCAGGAAAATAAAATCCAATGTAGCTAATGCCACCAGTAAATAAACACATGTCATAAAAATAAGTAAATTACATCTCATAAACAAAGCTGTCGCAACGTATGGACACTAAGTTTGACAAACGATTACTGTCCTTATAACGTAGTTATTCATTTTGACCTCATAGTAAGGCAAGCTATTCTATTTCAATATTAACGAACTAACTACACACACAAACAGAAATCTATTGTACGTTGACTCCAGAAGGTTGGCGTCCCTTAACCGCCCCATTTCTAATCGTCTGTCCTTTTCTAAAACACGTTGCCTTACCGGAGGGCGGCATTCCCTGTCGTAAACGATACGAACCATCATAAAACATCCCATGATACGTAGGATTCATTTTCTCAATTTTACTACCGTTTTATGCCTTTATGGGGCACCACAGTCCATCAACGCTTTATGCCTGTTCAAACAATTAAATAAACCCTATATACATGAAATTGCATCACGTATACTTCGCAGCACTTGCAGCGTCGATTGGCTGACATTTTGCAAACTGGTTTGTTCAACACAAGTAACGTTAGTAAACAAATTGTTGCTAAAAGCTTTATTACTTATTGGATTACTTGAAATAAACAAAGCATCATTAAAACTTCGAGGATAACTGAGTAGCCTTTAAGTTATAGTGAATATATGTCCTCCTCGTTAGTTTTTAGTGTTAAATAAATGAGTTAAGTAATGCAAAACTTATTTGCCGATCAGGAGAGCAGAGCATTCTTACAAGTAAATAACTTTGAATTTAAAATTAAACACAGTCGGCTGACCAAATATGTATGTATATTAGGTAAAATCTATTATGCAATGAAAGGATTTACATGGCAGGATTGATCTGATAAGCAGCTTGAATACTAAATGTAACAGGACCAACATTGAAAATATAAAGATATAAATAGAAGCAAAGGGCGGAGGGATTTCTCGAGAGAGTCTAACATCTGTTCGCGAGTACTGCTTAGCAAGGGACAACCAGGTGCCAAGGCTCGGGGGGATCGAGGGTGCGACGACCTCGGGCCCTATCGCTCGTGTTCACCGTCACGCATACGTCACGACGCATCTATCACGCAAAATTTTACTCTCTTCTAATCAATTTAAAGATCACATTCAAACACCTCCAATCTCTTCAGATTAGCAAATCTATGAGAACATCCTACATTTATTGTTGCAATTCTAAAAGTAAACTATTTTTATCGAGATATTTTCTAGCGGTTACTTTCATAATAGCATCAGACCGTTTTTATTTTACTACTCAGATGACCCTGATGTCAAAGCGAGATGATAAAATTATCTACATTGTGTGTTGCCAATAGGTGTGCTGCAAATAATGTGCAAAATTTTATACATTTATTGTATAAGATTAAGATTCTATAGTCCTAATTCTTTATTTAGTGTAAGTTAACCATTACAAAATGGATGTTGTGAATTATGTATGTTGTATTCCCAACGAAGCAATTATATGTTTGCTTAAAGGCTGCAACAATGATTTGTCGAAATAACCGATAAATTTTCTTTCAAATTCCGGTATCGCCAGTGCAAATATGGCATACATTGAACATGGTGGATATCCGGTACAGATACCTACTTTATATAAGCACGTGACAAATAAGTGCTTCTTTTAGAGTCGCGTGTCGACGATTCACTTTAATCAATTGTAATAAAATTGAAACTAATATGCACAGTTTCTTTTAAAACTATGATTCATTCAATCAAGTAAAGGGCCTTCTTTTGAAGCAATACGCTGGACACTCATTCGGCAGCGTTACAAAAGTGATTCATGGCTTTGAATGTATTCTATGCCCAGGAAAAAAGGCCAGGTGGCACGCTTACAAAGCAGCAACGAAAAAAAAACGGCCACCAAACCTGCCGCATATCACGAGAGAGTTTGAGGGACTTTCAGTTTTGTCTTTATAAAGAGAATGTTGATAATCGTCTAGCAAGTTTTAATAATTGTTAGGTGCCCGTGATCTTAGGCCGACAAAATAAATGTATCGTTGTTAAACACGTGCATGGGACTGGGGAGCCATAATCAGGTGGGCGACTGGCTTTGAGCGACGTTACAGAATTGTTTATATTGGCAACGTTCGAACGTATTTATCATTCAAATTCGCTGCTTTTAATACTTATTACACATTTTATAGCATTAAACTATTTCGTTACGTTTGACGTAACTCGTGCCCAAATAAGGAAATGCAGTTTTAAATATACATATAATTAGTATGCGAGTTACAAATAAATCTAATTTGTTTATTAATAAGAGGAAAATTAATGTTAAACACTAAATTCAGTAACATAATATACCTATGTATAATTTGTTTTAAGGACTTGTATAATTTTGAAGTAGAAAATAATGCCTCTATTACATTTACTTTACATTCAAGTATTATTTATTAATATTTACTTTAAATGCATCGATGACGGTTTATCGTTATTTATTAGTAATAAATAGACATTGCAGGTATCCTATTTTTTCTTTCAATATTAAGTAGACATAAATAAACACATTATTAAACTGTAAATTTCGTTCAATATTTTAATCGCTTTGTCATTCTTCAAGTCAGTCGTATTCGCTATCGTTTAAACTTGATAACACCAAGTAAATTCAATATAAATATTATGCAATATAATGATGTATTATGGGCAAAATATCTCTCAAGTATTGAACGTCACTGCCATAATTCTTAATGATTTAGAACGGTGAAGTTGTTTAAGAGCAATAGGCCGCTAATTATATTATCAACGCTAATGAAAAGCATAACAAACGTTATCACGTTCTACAAAACCATAAGGAACGGAAAATTCTCCTCCATTCGATAATTTCGCTTCATCATTTGATTTGATTCACACTCCTGCGATTAAGAAATGAAATGAAAGGAATTTATAGACGAGTATTTGCAACAGCCATAAGCACATACTTATTAGTTATACTACTACGTCATTAATTAATAGTTCTAGGATTAGTTTTAATTAAAATTTAAATCCTGACGTCATTTAACTAATCGCAGAGATTTCGATAATGATGTACCATCAATGGTAATGTAACAGATGCATGTTAATGAGCTGTCCTATATCACATAAATGAACGAGGTCATATTATATCTATGAAAACTAGATTATGTTTACAACTGTCAACAATGCTTTAAAGTTGAGAAACGAAAAATTACGAAATATTTAGTTAAATACAAAGAGTACGAAATTTTAATATGACAATTTTAGAAGTATTATACTACCAAGCCATTTGTCTATGAATGATTTGATACTTGGTTTGACGAGCAAGTGGGTCCATGAACAAGAGTTTTAGAGTAAAGATTTTTCGTTTCGATAAGTACCTAATCCGGCAGCTGTTGGTACTTTCACCTGCGCGGGCGCCGCCGCCCCAACATTGTCAATGCGGCTATGCACCCGATTCGCTTACCTAATATACGAAGTTTGCGAAACTGGGCCTAAACGGCTAGACACGCGCCGAATGCCTACGATTTAGAAATAGGAGCAATCTAATTAAGTTCAAAGTTTTTCAGAATTGTCTTGGTAAGTGGCAATTTTGGGATAATTCATTGAAATTTTAAATGACACTTAATTAAATACCAAATTGCATTTTAAACATTAATAAAGTTTCGTTCCACATAAAAGCTGAAAGAAGTGTTTATTAAATAGTGCTTATTAATATTCATTTATAATATCAAACTATTCAATTGCATTTTCTTCATGTATCTTATTAAATAGATTAGTTTCCAATGCATATTTGTCAAAATATTGATGTCATAGCTATCACATTAAGTAATGTATCCCAATAATACTAAACCTAATTACCAGTTTCTATTATATTCCTTGACAAAAATAATTAGTTTGCGACTTATATCATGTGATTAATGGCTTCAATTACAATCACTGATTACCTTGCAAATCAACTTCAATGTTGCTTAATAGGTAATTCTTGCAGACAATAAAGTCTTGAATTAAAAATATATTAGTACTGTTATTATGTACTAGACTCACAGAAAATACAATGTTCTTTTAAGTATGGCAAATGAGGTTACATTTAAAGTACCTATATAATTTTGTTGTTAGTTTAAATAACACATTGGTATTTCGTAGCATTATTTAATGTGGAAACACTTTCCCAATTTTTGAATGTAACAATTACAAATTGTATTGAAAAAAGTAAAATTATAAAGAAGTTACATTATTATAATGTTTTATTATAGTATAGATCTAATTCAGTGTATAGAATCTTTATGTTCTTTTTGGTTTTAAGTAAATAACTTTCACCAGCTGCTAAGTAGGCTGTATGTTTATTTCTTAACTTTTCTACTTCCTTGTGGGTCTATGCTAAATGTGCCCGTAATTTGTTTCCCACACTTCGTGCTAACTTGTCATTGTATGTTGAGCATTGTCAAATACGCAGCATAACTTACCAAAACCAAAATTCATTCTAAAACATACCACATAAGTCCTTAATATTTCAAATATGTTTTGAATGTAAAAAGATATTACAAAAATACTTTAGTAAGTTATCTTATCAAGTAAGAAATAATAGTATGAAAGAAATTACTCAGAAATTACAGTGATTTCAGGCTAGGTAAAAATTCATTAGAGGTCTCTCTACTATCTAGAAATTTAAAACTTAAACATGGCACAGTAATACTAGTTTACAGCCAATAACAAACAATTTATAAATAAGGATTTCATGTTATCAGTAAATTCTCAATATGGTTTTAATTTACCAATAAGCCACTCATTTAATAAACTATGCAACATTACCTTGTTTGCAACAGTTATGTGTACATGACTAGTTATTTGCCATTTAAAATGCATGTTCAATGCATTTACTGTCTTTCAAACATTCAAAGTGAAAGATAAAATACAATCTTTATAATGTAGTGGTTACAATATGGCACAGAGTAAAGGAGCATATGATTTAATGCTAATCAATATCTTTTAAACCATTCTGCTGTTTGTCACCTACTTGATGACCTCAATAGGTTTTAACATGCATGCAGGTTGATATTAAAATAAAGTTAATTAGGACAGGCATAAAGGATAGAGTTTTTCATCTATGTAAGCTGGCTGTACAGAACCAACAATGGCATCAATTTTATTTAGTTTATACTTACATAGTTATGTAAACAATAAGGCTTAAAACCTCTTTTGTCTTGAATAGAACATCAAAAAGTAAATTTATTGCCAGCAAGGGTATTTTATGATCTGAAGAGTATTGAAAGGACCACTTCCAAAGATTCAATCACTTCAAAAATTACTTTTTAAAGTGTTGCTATAACTTTATTTTATTAAATAGGTAACTGCAATATGGCTAAGTAAGCTTTTTGACTGAGGTTTTTTTTTGTATACTTCATTTTTTTTAGCATAATAATATCATAAGGAATTAGTATATCATCATGGCAACCAAAGTAAAACATGTAAGAATTTCATATAAAAATAATGGCAGAAATTTATTAATTACTTTTATATATGTTACCTACACCACCAGCAAGTAAACTCAATTGTATCTACAACGCATAAATAATAATTACTCAGTTGTAACATTATCATTAATCAAACATACAGCGCCATCTTTTGTAATAACAAAGGACTACGTAAAGTGATGTTGATTAGTAGTAAGAAAAAATGTTGCCTTGAAATATAATCTTTACTGAATAGTTGATGTTTGTTGTTTTCTAGTAATAAAAAAAAACTGTTAAAATTTAACATTTAATATGAAGTTTAGTAAAAGTTATACATCCTTTGTAATGATGCAACAGATTTGAAGTTTGTATAAAGTTAGTATTATCAGAATAACAAGAAGTACAGCAATATTTTCACACATTGCATGATTCTGGCATTGAGTTTGAGTAGTCAACTCATTTGCTTTTTCAGCTATTATCAATATTACACAATGTATAAATAAAGATAACTTTTTAAAATTAATGTACATTCTGGAATCAAGAATTGAAACCTCTGTACAGTTTTCATGTTAAGAAAATCTTGTTACTATAATAATGTAAAGTTATAATACATAACACAAACAGTTTTTGAATTAGTGGCATGAAATATGATATGTTCCACATAATTTCCAGGTCATAAATTCTTTATTGAAAAAAAAAATATAATGTTTGATAAATCAATCTAAATTGCAACGTGAAATATAGTAAATATTCCCTTACAAACAACTTGTTGTGCTATGACCTGTGGTAATGATAATGCATAACTGATTTCTCAAAATACAATATACGAATTTTTATATCGAATAATACTATTAGAATCAATTACATCGACAAGTATTGCGTGGTGTTTTTCCAGTAGGTAAACCAGATAAGTAAGACTTGATCGTCTTGAATGTTTTTATTCAGAATTCAATTGAAATCTCTCGGATGGGAACAATATCCCCTTACGAGAAATGATAGCGAGTAAAAATGTACGAATTGTAACATAACTCCACGGTAAACGTCCAATTCCGCAACAATAAGTCCGAATTCTCTAATTATAGCCGTATGAAATGTAAATCTGTGAAAATAACAGAGCAAATTTTCTACATGTTGACGTGGCGTGACATTGGAGAGGAGTATATATCGCAATGCTACCTACATAAACTTGTTTTGAAGCCAATTATCATAATTAGAAAACTGATTTGTTGGATTAAAACTTCTAAATTTGCAGTTTCATTTCAATTACTGTAATATAAGTATGGCGCCTGACATTGTTGGCTTATCTTTATTTTGGTCTAACAATATGGCGATTGGACTTACCCTATTATTTCTAAGGAAGTCTTCGATTGCTTTCAGCGCTGAATCCGTTAATTTCACAAACACTAGTTCCTTGTTTTCTTTATAACTAGACTCCGATGATAACCCATACTGAACACCTGCTGGCAAGGCCGCCATTTCTTATTCACTATTCGCACTGTGGACCAGCTGACTCCTTTGCTAGTCGTCACGATTCATATCATTCACACATTTTCTTAACCGTAATCACAAATTCACAACCTATATAAAATTATAATTACAACAACAAAAGGGTTTTAGAAGTCCAAATTAACAATCTTTTTGTAACCCCATCGACTCGGCCTTTGTTGGCAGCGCTCTCAGTCTGCAAGGCCGCACTGACTGTCATGCGCAATGGCGCTTTTGACAGGAAACGCGAGCATTCACTGCGACACTAGCGCCAATAAGCAGTTGGTAACAAGTATTTTGGATTATTGCTAACTTCAGACATGTCAAAATTTACAATATTTTTTTAATTTTTACGAAATAACAAATGAAAATCTGTGAATTAACAGTAATAAATGTAAGCAGATAGTTTACTTTGTTCGTTAAACTGCATTTTAACATAAAAGCATTTGTTTTAAATACCTTCTTGCCGTACTTAACTTTGGAGGTTATGTTTCATCTAGTTTCGTAAGACTGAGACACCTCACATACGTGTACGGTGTTATTGCCTCTCATATCTGTTCATTTCATATATGTAATTACAAAATATTTATGATTATAAGCCTAATATATCAATAATATACACCAAACACTGTCAAATCCGGTAAGTTCTTAGCTTTAAGGCTCTATCTTTTGTGTTTATCTTTTCTGCATTGTTCCAGATTTTTCAAGATTCTAACCTACATTCTTTTTTTATATATTTCAGAGTTAAACTCGTTATCAACAATGGGTACCTTAGAAGAGAAGAAACATCTTATAACACGCAACTTACAGGAAGTTTTAGGAGATGAAAAGCTCACTGAAATCCTGAAGCAAAGAGATCTTAAAATTTACTGGGGCACAGCTACTACTGGACGTCCCCACGTCGCTTATTTTGTCCCTATGTCAAAAATCGCAGACTTTCTAAAGGCTGGATGTGAGGTAACTATACTGTTTGCTGATCTACATGCTTACTTAGATAATATGAAAGCTCCATGGGAATTATTAGCCCTCCGTACTCAATACTATGAAGCAGCAATCAAAGCTATGCTACAGTCAATTGATGTGCCATTAGAGAAGTTGAAATTTGTTAGAGGAACTGAATACCAGCTTAGCAAAGAATACACTTTGGATGTCTACAGAATGTCATCTGTTATAACCGAGCATGATGCTAAAAAGGCTGGAGCTGAGGTAGTGAAGCAGGTTGATCATCCTCTACTGAGTGGTCTCCTGTACCCTGGCCTGCAAGCTTTAGATGAGGAGTACCTGAAAGTAGATGCTCAATTTGGTGGTGTTGACCAGAGGAAAATATTTACCATGGCTGAGAAATACTTACCTCAACTTGGATATGCCAAGCGAGTACATTTAATGAACCCTATGGTACCTGGTCTTACTGGTGGTAAAATGTCAGCATCTGAAGAAGACAGCAAAATTGATCTTTTGGATAATCCAGCAAATGTAAAGAAGAAGCTCAAGAAAGCTTTCTGTGAGCCTGGTAACATTGCTGAAAATGGTGTCTTGTCTTTCACCAAGTTTGTAGTTTTTCCTCTGATGAAGAGTGGTGAAACATTTAAAATTTGTAGGGCACCAGAACATGGTGGCAATGCTGAGTATTCTAATTTTGAAGACCTAGAAGCTGCTTATGCTAAGCAGGATATTCATCCAGGAGATTTAAAAGCCAGTGTAGAGCAAGCCATCAACAAGCTTTTAGCACCTGTTCAAGAAATATTCAAGGACCCTAAGCTGCAAGAACTAGCTAAAAAAGCTTACCCTCCACCGACTAAAGTTAAAGGTAATGCTTCTGCAGCTGCAGATGAAGTTACTCCCGCAAAACTCGATATTAGAGTTGGGCGGATAGTTGAAGTTTCTAGACATCCTGACGCAGATGCTCTCTATGTTGAAAAGATAGATTTGGGTGAAGAGGAACCTAGGACTGTGGTTTCTGGATTAGTCAACTATGTACCTGAAGAGGAAATGCAGAATCGAGATGTAGTTGTTTTATGTAATTTAAAACCAGCTAAAATGCGAGGTGTTGAGTCAAAAGGTATGGTGCTCTGTGCCTCTGTTGATGAACCTAAGCAGGTTGAGCCTCTCTTAGCCCCAGAAGGCAGCAAGCCTGGAGATAGAGTTGTCATTGAAGGGTATGAAACTGGAGAACCTGATGATGTTTTGAATCCCAAGAAAAAGGTATGGGAAAAACTGCAAGTGGACTTGAAAACAAATGATGGACTATTTGCTGTTTGGCAGGGCAATAAACTCATTAGCAAAGTAAATGGTAATCCTGTTACTACTAAGTCTATGAAAAATGCGCCTATAAAATAGGTGGCTTTATTTAGTTTCAAATATTGTTATTCAGGGGAATCTTTTGCATTGTATTTGCATTTTTATTTCTAATGTATCAGTAATATTCTTCCAACACACCTGCTTAATTTATGATTTGAATGTTAATAAAATATATATTTTTAATTGCGTTACTTTTATTTTTGTTTTAGACTATAATAATAAATTGAATAAAATATAAATTCAATGTGCCTAGAATTTGGTAAAAGCAGATCAGTATCGCCATCTTTTTGAAAACTTTTGACTAACTGTTAAATTCGATGAGTTGTCATAAGATGTCGCTATTACGAACATGGTGCAGGGTTGCAAACTTAAAATATATCATTTTTAATTAAAGTGTACATTTTTTCATGTATTTTTACAGATATCATTATATTGATGCTTATAATGAAAATCACTATTCCCTATTCCGTTTTGTAAGATGATACCTTGGGCTTCACTCATTCAAAGATTACTAGAGTAATATCATTATTTGATGATGTAGTCTAATGACAATTGTAGGTCCAGACAAAAACAATTTAGTCTTCTTCGAATACATGTTTTGTTTAATACATAGAGTAAAATAAAAGTTAAATATCTAAGGTTTAATATGTAATAGAAAAACAATGATAAAACATGATTTTCGTTTCATGCACTCGCTTTACTAATTAGTCTTACCTACATTTAGCCCCTACATCATGTATTCCATATTAGTGTTACCGTTTAATGGTACTCGACATTGAGAATTAATTCAAACCTTTATTGGGACTTCTAGACAAGCCATATATATTTTTCATTTTAGAAATTCTTACAGAATACACTTTTTCCCTTTTTCTTGTATAAGAAAGGTATCACTTTAACTTACAACTGACATTGTAAAGCGTAATCATTTTTGGCCATAAAGTATTGTATGACGGACAACTTACGCGCAGAAAAATTATGGTTATGATTCTAACGGGTTTACACTGCACTTCACTGCAGCCATACCTTCTTAATTAATATTTGCATCTAATCAGTAATAGAATCTCGTGTGGCACAAATATTATTGTCTTCATAAGTAATTTGCTGATTCCGTGACGTATACTCGAATCTGACTGCATTAAGGATTCAAAGATTTGATTTTTTTAAGTTGCTTTTTATTATCGCTTTTATTGTTTAGGATTTTGATATTTTCAATATTCTGATAACTATAATGAGATACAATTCATAAGTCTCACTCTCACATCTAAAAAAATGTCGAGGCAGTTAGTTACGTCTCTTACTATTAGCACATAAGAATAATATAAATGAGCATTATATTTGAAAAAAACATTAAACAATAATGACGAGCATTCAACATATATTACTACAATATAAGACTAGATTCTAAAATAGCCTCTTCTCAATCTATCATAATGATCGGAACTTAGGGAAATGTCAATGTGTAATTATCACCATGCATAACGGTTATTCGATCGCGGTTCCTGGGTTGCCACCATCACCTTTTATTGTGAGAATTTGAACGTCGTAAAGTGACGCTGCCGCGCCGTTCTATGTCGTGTTATGTGCTGTCTCGCTTACACAATCGCAACAATCTAACTTTTTTAGGTAGTGGTTGGTCCAATACAAATACCTACTATCTTACAGAACAGCTAAACTTACTCTGGTTATTAGTTGAAACTGAAGAAAATATAGAGATGAATATTCCAATGTTTTATGTATTTCTCATAAAAAAAATATATATCGACGAACCTTAAAATCTAGATGTTTTTTAACAAATTGGAGCCAAACTGGATACAAATATTAATAAATAATAATACTTAAACGTTTGTGTCAGAATACAATATAGGTTGTGGAAACAAGAGCTCTTTATTACGTGCAATCTAAAGTATCGAAGGTACTTCATACAGTAAGTTCAATATCAATGCTATCAGGTACACAATGTCGCTGCACATAATATAACAGCATCAAACCATAAAACTTATCTCATTATCACCAACTGTACATTACGACTCTTTTAAACCGTTTGGAGACTGGTAACGCCATCTATTATTTCAGGTGTAAACTAAGCGGCTTTACTTTTGTGACAACTCGTCGTCATTAGTCGTAATTTACAAAAGGGGCATCCCGGTTGGTCGAATATGAGGAAAAAGGCTTAATATTAATGAACGATCAGATATATTTTGATAACAACAAAATGTACAATTCAAAATATTTATCTAGTTGAGCTTTTGGTTAATTTCTTACATGTTACAAATATTGTAGAGTCGACTACTATTCGTACTTGTTACTTGTTTTTTTAAACTATAATTTAAATTAATACTGTTAGGTATGTAGGAAAACACACTAGATATAAGAAGATTACTTAAGGGGTATTCATATTACTTTAGTAAGGGATTGCATTTTTCGTCTCTTCTTAAATTTATTGCAAACTTACGGATTACGAAAGTACCCACAATGTGAGTGCGCAAACTACTTTATCAGCATCAAAATAACTTACACAAAGCCCATAATATAGTTATTAGGATAACGTGCTACCTATGTATTTTATATGAAAGTAGTTTGATTAGTGGTTGTGGAATTAATAGGTAGGTAAGGGTATCTATTGAGCGAATAAGACAATCAAATGATCACCTAACAAGCTAAGATACAGTAAAAATGTTTCCGCATATTAACAAATATAGTATACAGATTATTTTTAGGATGTATTTAGTATCACGCAGTATATAAAGTCAGTACCTAGGTATGTATATAAAGTGCTGGCTTATAAGGTGAAAATTTTGGTACAATAATTCAGTAACAGAAATCAAAATAAGTAATTCTTATTAATTTTCAGGAAATCAAACTCCCCGATGAGCTACTATGCACAATGGGTAATCGGTGTGTATGGGATATACATTAACACTTAAGATATCTATAACAGGTTTATCTATTTTGAATTGTTGATCGAAATAATAATAAAGAAAGATCATAACGCTCATGATAAAATGAACGAGACAAACAATTAAAAATTAATTGCATTTATTTGTGAATCGAGATTTAGGATTCCTCAACCATAGAAATTAAATTGAATACGATAAAGATAATCGTTTTTTTTTCTTGTAATAGATATAAGAAATACATACTATGATTTAAAATCATTCTTCGTCTCTATACGAGGGTAGCGTTGGGCCTTTGCTAAGAGGATAATAATAAAACTAGGCCATTAATATATGCATCGCAGTTGAATACAATAAATGCATGGCGATAAAATTAGATATTCAATAACGGGAAGGGGTCGGAGGTCCGCCATTTTGGAGCTTCGGTCAGACGGGGCTACGGGCGAAGGGGGACGGCGCATGCGTACAGCTCGCACCCGCACCCTGTTAGGGCCGGGACTTCTGCAAGTGCCATGTCAAAAAACACGTTATTCTCTCCCCTAATTCTACTAACCTAGTACGTCTTAATAAGTGAAATTAATCACATACGCCCTGATTTACGTGATTCCACAATAATACGTTATCTCCGACCGGCATCGAGGAATCGCGAAGAACTCTTGAAATATTTATCAGCCCCAACAATGACAGGGAACGGCTGATTGGACAGTGATTCATTGGTGTTAATATTTATGTGGGAACATCGGACATCTTTCGGTAAAAACCAGTGAACGATTTACAAGTGTTATAAAAACTATATTTTAGTAAACATAGTGGATGTGCAATCAGTGACAACTGTGACAAGTGACTCTCTGGATCTGAATTGCAGCGATTAGTAAGAATAATAATGGGATGACATTAAATACAGATGGAAAAGGTTTGGCGTCGGGTTGGTCTCCATTCCTCTCGCAAGAAGAGGGATGGAAGCGGAACTAGCCGAGAACCGCCGCCGCCATCCGCACCACAGGAAGCTGAATACCAGAACATACATACGCTGAGAACAGCTGACTTGATAAGACAAAGGCAGGGCGAGGAGAAATCGACCCTACGCTCCTCCTACATTATAAGGAACGGGGATAACTTTATACTGGTCGAAAGACGTCGTCGTCGGCGTCGTCGAAGTGGAACCAGAGCTTCATCTGGCAGCCGACATCATACTCCACCTGTGGAGGAAAACGCTCGCGCGGAACAGAAGCGACGCCCTCCAGCCAGATTGAAGATCTTCGGCATACAATGGCCATTACATTCCAGCGACTCTAGGTAAGCCTTCATCATTTACATTAGAATAATGCTGGTTACTTTATCAGCTAGGTTCATTATACTGCAATACGGTAGATTGCACGACATGATTACAGCCTGCCTTATGTAAACTTGCAGTTACTCAGAGTCGATGCAACAAAGCAACAAGCGATCAAGGCGAAGTAATTTATAGTTTGAGCATAAAAAAATAATTGTAGGCCTAGGCAATGTTGAATGATTAAATGTAAATTAAATTCTTCAATGATGCAGATCTTTGATTCTTACGTACTGATTATGTACTATGTTCTTTAGGATTATAAACGTATTTGAGGTTAAATGTACATTCTATAGACATTAAGTACACTTGAATCATATCCGTACCTACATAAAAGATCAATGGCAGTTCCTCTCTCTTTCCTTGGGTGTTGTTTAGGGATATATGTACCTATATCCGTATCATTTCAATGATGCTTTGTGTATATCCTATTATACATATTTGGGTACCTACAATACACCAGTCATTCCTAAACATTGTATACCATGTTTTGTCTTTAGTTCTTTTTTAATAATCACCCTGTTACTAAGGCACCACTGTCTGTTGTGATGTTTGTCAGAAAGCTGCATTTCATGAGTCGAGATAAAATTTCCACACATGATACGAGTACCTTAGAGCTATAGAGCTTCTAGAATGATAATAAAAAATCTAGCTAAAAGAAGAAAGAACGGTATATATTTCTTTCTTTTTACCTACATACTTGTACATAAACAAATTGCAATACGCGTCGCGAATAGCAAAGATAAATAATAATAAATATATATAATTATAAAAAAAATGTTTATTTCATAAAAACATGAGCACATGCACTGTTATGTAAAGAAGTTTGACGATGTTTTTTTGTTTTCATGCGCTGATTATAATTTGATTATATCAGTCAGTGGAATCTATACGAAAAACATCGACAAAGTATTCATATCGTTAGAATCATACACTTATTATATAAACCTAGTTGTTGCCCGCGACTCCGTCTGCGTGGACTTTAGTTTAGCGTTCGGTGGTCCTCGTTTCCATGAAAATATATCCCCTTAGTGATCTTATAGCTTTTACACATTTTTTTCAATTTTCCCTCGGGAACTATTTCAGAAATCGGGATAAATGGTAGCCTATGTTCTTTTCCATGTCAATGGCTATGTGCATGCCAAATTTCATCCAAATCCGTTGAGCCGTTTTGGCGTGATTGAGTAACAAACATCCAAACATTCACACTTTCACATTTATAATATTAGTTAGGATTATGTTTATGAAATATTCTTACAGTGAAACTGGAAAGATTCACGTGCTAACTCACGAGTGCTTATCCCGTTGGAGATAAGAGTCATTATTTATTGATTCAGTTTTATAACAAGTAATTACGATAACAAATTAAAATGTGATACGATATCGTTGAATATTAGAATTAGTTGGAACTGTTGTTACGAGTCTATGAAGGATAATTTCAGGTTTTTCCAGCAAGGATGAGTAACGAAGGATGGGTTTTTAAAGAACCGATACTTACGCTTCATTTCTTTAGTCTACGGAAGAAAAGTTCTAAATAAGCTAGGTAAAGTACGCTTTACCTAGATTATTTAGAACTTTGTCTTTTTTCGACAAAACGATAATTATTTTTCTTAAAAATCCCATTGAAACTATTTGGTATAAAGTTGTGTTTACTTTTTTGTTATTTTTTGGTCTGGATTTATGAAATAATAAATAATATTAGCACATGTTGAGTAATAAGGAAAATAAGGAAATAGATTAAGAAAAGTTCAAAATAACGTAACGTAGATTAAGATTAGATAATGATTCATTAAAGCACTCTCCGCTGAAGCAAAATAGTAATTAACAGTACATAAACAGTAACTTATTTAAATTAATAAGAAACAAAATGTTTACTTAATGTAGATCAATAACGGTATATTGCAAAACAATAAACTAACACTTTTCTTTTCCTGATTTCCTTTGTGCTTTCCTGTTAAAAAAACAATTGTGTACCATAAACACTAGATGTAGCCCAGAAAAATAACTCCCTAAAAAAGCAGTTTCTACCTTCAATCAAAATCCAGCCGCAGGTTATGACGAATCGATTTGTTTTGATAAAAAAGACAACCGATTGGCTGCTATCCATATGATTTAATAATAATTCAAAATAGACTCTTACGAGGTTGACCGAGGTGGAGGTGTCGAGAATATCTGGGCCTGTGTGCCCCAGGTTCTCAAATCCTTCTGTTAGTTATGCTGTGCTACCCTACCAACTTGTGTGTAGAACACTGCAAGTAGTATATTCTTTTTCCATAAATCGCGCGCTCTTGTCAATGAAATACATTTTTACGTTTCGATAAGCGTCAGTGGATGGAGACTTCTTAACTTATCTTAGGAGGATTTTCTACTGTACTAAGCATTGTATCGCATTACCATACACTGATACGAACACGCGGGTGACGCTGAGGTTTAGGTTTAGTCAGGAAGAGTCTGACACTACCCGTACCCTCCGCCGCGCCGAGGCAGCCTATGTCCATGAGGAAAAAGCTTAAACATTTTGATTCTAAATAATCTTTATCATTATTATTTTATTGCCAGGCACACGTCAATAACTCGTCGATTCTGTCGCGGGAGGCGCTCCCGTGAGGACAACGAGCTCTACCGCTCCAACAGCTTCAAGTTCGAGAGGTTCGCCAGGGAACCGCCGGCTGATGAGTTCGCTTCAGGATCACAGGTATGTACACTGCCACCATCATCCTAGCCTGTGCCCAACTATGTTGGGGTCGGCTTCCAGTCTTACCGGATGCAGCAATATACCAGTGTTTTACAAGGAGCGACTGCCTATCTGACCTCGTCAACTCAGTTACCTGAGTAGCATGATACCTCTTGGCCAGACTGGTTTTCAGATTTTCTAGATAAACTTGTGTGGGTATATCTAAGTCACGAGCTACACAGCCAAACATTCTTAGTAAGAATAACTACGATTAAGTTTTGTCAATGACGACATCGCCTGTCTTACGACTCACATACCTTGAGTTGAACACAGACACCAAGTAGATACCTCTTAAGACTAGAGAGGGATGCTTTAAGGCGGGAGAAGGGGTGCCCTATGAGTAACGGAATTAATGTAATTAGTTACAATAGTTATCAACCTTTGTTCTGAGCTGGGATTTCCAAGATTTCTCTAAATAATCCAGTGAAGTTGTCCAAGCGTGGGCTTAGGCTAAATGCATATATACCTGAAAAATACGAGGCTAAAACAATCTTCAGTCAAAATAAAATAGAAAGAAACTTGAAATAAACTAATATATGAAAACTAACGAAAGACTTATTTATCTGTAAGATAGAGACAATCTGACCCCACGTAAGCATACGTGCAATGCCTAGTCGATGTGTACGATAAGTGTCTCTATTGCGTAGTTCTTCATATAAAACTAAAAGCCTGCGTTTCATAGTTTGCATATGAGGGATGACTTTGAAACGCCAAGACTTTATTAATTTTATCTGTGGCTACTCCACCCTTCAGTAAGAGAGATAGTATGTGTCATAAAGGACGACTAGCCGAGTGGTAGATGTCGTCACCACGTAAAACGCACTGCGCGACGTGTCGTTAGTTCGATCTCCGCTAAGGATAAGATTTTTGTTATCCAGAATTCTTGCCGTGTCTAGGTGCGTGTGACTTGTATATGAGAAAAAAATTTAAGTGCAGGCGTAGCTTAAAAAAATGACAATACAATAACAAATTTTAAGTGTCATTAGAACAATATTGTTATCTCATGTTGCATCTAAGTACAATGTCCAAATGTTTATCTAGGTAGAGCTGATAAAATCTATAAACTAATGACTTGCAATACTTTAATATATTGTGAGACCTTACGTACGGATGAGAGGGCATTTTGTTAAGACAGTCATTCAATATAGATTCCATCTTATCAAGAGTGACTCGAATACAATAATACTAGTAAACTTATCCTTACTTCCAAAAACACCGAATTAAATCAGACTTGCATAGGTACAGTTAGTTTTTGAAGGGGTAACAAACTTATCAAAATAACTGTCACTGAAAAACCAGTTATAACAATTTTTAACAACTATTAATTACATTTGTCTGTTAAATAATAAATCTACTGTTGGAAAATGCAAATACTTTTGAATTTTTAAGAAGTATACGGTAGGTACCTAATGTACCTATATTTATCTATATTCACCTGCGGCGTCGCCTCTGAAACGGCGCGAAAATTAATTTTGGCGCCGAAGCGTTTCCCTATCGTTGTTAAATCGAGTTCCTTAGAAAAGCCGTCTGGAGTGTCAAGGCTCATATGATACGGCCTCCGTCGCCATGAAAGCGTTACCCACTTATCTAGATGAACCATCTTCGCCACAAAGGACCCACTTTACGAAGTCTGTCAGAAAGGATTCCCGGTAAAAGAACGCCATTGAATATCAACAACATCAATGTTTTGAAGAAATTGTTTTAGAGTTTGTTCGGAGTTTTATCTTGTCAAAATTTCGTGGAGTTGGGTATCTACGTAATACATAAAATATACGATAGATTGTAATGTTTTCCTCATGTTTTCGTGGAAAACGGTTGAGAAAAATGTACACAACTTTTTGTAATATTATTTAACTGTTGAATTATTCATATTTAGTGGTTGAGAATTATATTGTTGTTTAAAGTATGCACGCAATTATGAAATACTTCTAGGTGTCTACACGTATTGTTAGAAAAATAATTAAACATATGTTTACTTTGTTTCAAGTAACAGATGGTTGAACCGATGAACTTAGTTGTCTTAATACGTAAAGTTCAGGAAAATTACCTTCTTTAAGTAGGTACTTACCGGCAATAGGGTGAATAGAGTATCCAGTTGCGAATAGAAAATAGTGTTTTTTAAGGGGGTTTGAATACGTTTACTGCTTACATAAAAATGCTCAAACACACTTTTTTTATAAAATACTTGAGAATTTTTATCTAATGTTTATATTTTGTCTTGTTAAACGTCCAAATCTTAATAAAACTCTGTATCTATCCACCCCAAAAATATCTCTGTAGTTCTTAAGAAAAGTTAAGCATCTCTACCGATTTACCGTATGTATGTGTTAAGTTACGTTAAAAGAACATGAAAATACGATAAAAAACCCGAAGGACAAAAACTTTTCGAAGTATCTATGAGTAAATCATGAAAAACATCTAATAAATTAAGCATCTAATTACAAAATGTTATTGCAACCAAGTTAGTACATAAATAATTTTTATACAATAACTAAGCATAGCCCCGTATTGTGTAACGCATTATTTTTCTGTCCAATGAACTATTTATCACGTGAATGGACGCTGTTATGCTATTGGCACGTTTTGTAAATACTGTATAAACAACCTGTGGATATAAACAGTGATGATTCAAGTATAACGATGACTAATAAATTGAGTATGAAAAACAAAATGTTTCATGAGTTTTCAACGAGAAAGTACTACTAGCGCCATCTAACGTTGGGTTTCAAACTACAAGAAGGGAAATGAATGTCAAATTAAGTGCTTCGACCAAAGTCTGTTAGATGGCGCTGTCATGAAATTTGGTAAGGTTCCCTGCTTAGTGTATAGATGTCGCTTTAGCATTTGTTTGGTGTTTTAAGAAAACATTCAGCAAAAGAAAGACGAAAAGTTATCTATTAAAGTATATAACTTTATTGCACAGCTTTTTCACTTCTATAATAAGCTTTAAAGTATTATCAATAAAAAATAATTCAGTGTTGTTAAAAATGGTCAAGATTTAAATTTAGCTTTGCTACTAAATTTTTTTTTAATTTAATGGAAAATCATTCAGATTCGCGATCACACCTCCGTTTTGCATTAAAATACTGCTGAATATTCGTGTACAGGGGTGGATGTAGTTAGTGTGGTATTGCAACATAAATTGTGTGCACACGTTGTGTGTGGGGGCGGGACATTAATATCATCTGTCCTATCAATTACAGTCGCGGTCACCGACGCGCCGACAGCCTATCGAAGGAAAATACGTGAAAAATTTGTCACACGACCCTAATTTATCCTTAGGATATGATGGTAGGGTTGTCGCAATAAAGGTTCTGATGAATTGCATTTTTCTTGTTGAGTTTACTTAGTTGTTTGACAAACGTAAAAGGTTAAATGTGAATCGTAATTTGTTTATCTTAAGTAATAATTAAAAAATTAAGTCATGGGTAACTATTACTGTACTTAATACATACTTCTAGAAATTGCGAATATGAGGCTTTCGTGCAAATAGGCTAAAAATGAATTGTTTTGAACTCTCGAATTGATTTGTCAGTCACCACCACGTGTATGCTTAATCTTGTTGTAAGTAATAGAAATGCACTTATCTGGGAAATATTTAAATTAGCTATAGCGATTCATAAGATGGAATCTGGTGATGAAAAGACATGAAAGCGGACTGTCAGCGTCAGTTTAGTTCCATTTGAGGACTTTAGACTGATTCACAAACTTTTAAGCAAAATTTCTTAAAAAAAAACTATCCGGTGCACAAACAACCAACATACACTAGTCACAACCACTCAAACATAAAAAAAAAACTATCTACATGACAAAATTGAGTAGCGACAACCCTACCCACGATATAAATCACGTTATCCCCGCCACGATCGCGATTGCCTCATCAACATACTAATGCGAACAGCAGATGCGCCGCCAGACTTATAAAAGTCTAGCAGACTTCGAAAATGTTGGAAAATGTTGGAAAGTGCTGGAGAATAGATTTCCTCGCGTCTCAGTCCCCGATAGTTTTATATAGTCGCATTTAACATACAGTTTCGAAGTATTATGGATATTAAAAGTTTGTTCTAAGACTAAGATACCGGGTAGGTTTAAGTTTCAATATAGTTTGATGTGTTGGATTGAAATACTTGCGTGTTTTAGTTGGGATAAACCAGTTTAAAAGGAAACGTTTCTATTAAAGTAACTAAATAGAAATGAAATTTGCTTGGTAATCTTTTTTATGGATTCTCTAATCAATTTCCAAATTGTCGTGAAGTTTTCTTAGTTTTCTAATGCCGTCATTTGGAGTCTGTGCCCCAAGAGGACATTTTAAAAGTGTCATTTCCACCACGTCATCGCTAAAGATGCTTTGTTTTATTATAATGTAGAAAATGTACAAAACTGGATATGAAGATTAAGACTTTATGAATCTGTGTATAAAAAGCAATTGGTTCGCGAGTTGAAATAATCAGCAAAACGTTTCTGTTAAGGAAAATTGACATGTATACAGTTAACATAAACCCAAATTAAAGTTTAGCGCGTTAGAACGAACAAAATCTTCAGCTCAATAATATTAGATAGCAGTATAGTACGTGCATGTCCAAAGACTTTTGTTGCTGACTGTACTTACACATAAAAAGGAAAGTCAACAAAACCGCAGTTCTGAGTTGAAACCTCTCCACTTACGTTATGAGAAAACTTGGGACATTCTGTGTGGGTATGCTAGTACCTGTGGACCTTTAAAGTTTACAAGTTGAGTCATTCTGATTTTCATGTCATTCATAGCTGTTAAAAAATGTGATGCTGTAAAGAAATATTGGTTAAATATGTTTGGTTATTAGAGTTTCGTAGCCATGGTTTGAAACGGAACTGTTTTAACCCCAACTGTTTTGGCCCCATCAGTCAATCATCAGTCTGTATCTCCAGAACCGAGATAGCTAAATACTTGTTTTTTTTGGGTATCTCCGATTTATCACATCACAAGTAAAATCTAAAATACGCAGTTCGAATTTGCAGTGCAGGGTTGAAAATGTGATGGGTTATATTTTCTTTGAATATTAGTTTTTTAGCCTGTTTGTATGGAGCTCTCAGCGTCTCGAGCCCGACTTTTTAACGAAACACTCAATCCAATAAACACCCTAACCACCCAACCAAAAATACTGTTAAATCTCTTTAAAATCCGTTAATCACACGACTGGGTAGTTTTTAACTAGATTACAAAATGCGTATGAAAATCGCTCGACTATTCCCTTCGGCTAGTGTAATCAAGTTTTGGCTGCGGGTTTTAATTGAAAATGTTGAGTCGTACGATGTTCATTTTCCAGTAATTAATCGGTGTGATGACATTGCACCGTCCCCCATACCCAGGTCCCTTGGTAACTGCGTATTGTTGCGTGCATCTCGTTTGGGGGATCGGTAATTTTAGATAGATTAAGCTGGTGCGATCAGGTTAGACTACATAGGGGTAGGTTTTGGTAGAAATGGGCGTGAGTCTTCGTTGTCCCAAAGGCGGAGAAAGTCCATGAGGATTTACCCAGGTAAATAAGGTAGAAATAGAAAAAGAGTTTAAAATATGTTAAAACGATGTATAAGTTCAAGGATTAACTGTTTAAACAGATGAAATTTTGATTCGTTTGTACGAAACTTTCGACTTTAAATTAGACTGAAAATTCCGTGTAGGCTAAAGTCAAATTAACTGAAACATATCCACCAAATTAGAAAGTAACCCTTACAGTACGAGATTGCATTGATTACTAAATAATAAAATAAATATTTGACGTTTTAATTAGCAAACATGTTGCTTATTCGACACGAAATTTATTATATTCGGTGTTAAAACATTGTCTGAATATTAAATACTCTTTCATACAAAAACACAACTTAACCGAACAAATACACGGCTTCACACGAAGCTGGCCGTTTGAGGTTCAAGTTCACGATACGTTATTCTAATTTACTTTTGTCTTTTGGCGTTGACTACAAAGATTTTATCTTACTGTTTTTGTGAACGGACCTGTTTTAGTACAGTCATCAGCAGAAGTCGTTTAATATAATATTATTTTTATGGTTTGGTTGACGGTGTCAAAGTTAAAACGTCAGTGAACTCTGTGCAGTTGTTTAGGTAATGTCCTGCTTTCTGAAGGAACCTCTCGCTCAACCCAAAGTGGGAGGAGCTATTTCATGGTTTCCATCCAAAAAATAGGTTCACACACAGATTTTAGTCATAGCAACTGTACATTTTCAAATTTAATAAGCTGATGTTGTGCTATTAGATAACAAGTAATACGCCTGCTATTAAGCTTGACACCTCACACAAAACATCAATTCATGTCAGTTTTTAAGAGTTCGGAGAGCCGATTGGTTTTGGTCACCCTGTCCAAACCATATGGTGCGTGTCTCGGGATCGATCCGCCAGCAAGCGTTTGTGTAATCGATGAATGCTTGTCCTGAGTCTGGGTGTCTTTAAGCATGTGACTTAAATGTTTGTAAAACCCCCGCAACACAAGGATTAAATTCCTTAGGGTAAAATTCTGTCACTTAGTCAATCGGATTATGTTAACTGACTTCTGTAGCTGTCTGTACCTATATGCTTATGCGTGTATATCTTTGGTTCGTAAGCTAAGT
The DNA here is from genome assembly GCF_003590095.1 of Trichoplusia ni. NCBI lineage: Eukaryota > Metazoa > Arthropoda > Insecta > Lepidoptera > Noctuidae > Trichoplusia > Trichoplusia ni. The sequence goes on along the minus strand of NC_039496.1, from coordinate 3,525,944 downwards.
GGTGGTTGGACTTTTTGGGACTTTTGCATTGCTTTTGTTTTACTAAACTCTAACCAAGGTATTTTGCAGTCAGGATGTTGGTGGAGTTAAGAGTATATTTTTCACACACAATTGTTTTTAATGTCTCTACTCTTCGATTTATATCTAAGAACTAATCCGAAACAATATATTTCTGGTTGTTAATTAGATGAAGGTTTTTTAACTTAAATAAAAAGGAGTATTTAAACTTGCATTAACCCTGGAAACATTTTCAGTTTTTTTTAGATGTCCTACGAACGTTATACAATCGATGAGAGTTTACAAAAGAAAATCATTCAGAACGTGTTTCGGGAGAAAAAGAGACGCCGCTCTACAAAACATAGTGTGCTGTCTCTTATCTTCTTTACAAATAGTCTACCTTACTACGTCATCTTAAGGTAGACTGTCGTACGATGTTTATCTATGCCTGCTTCAGTAGCGAAACAAAAAGCTGTCGCCAAAATTATATAACGAACAATGACAACGATTATAATCAGGAAGTAGTATATTTATTTTCATATTTTTTTATTCTGTTATCAAAATACTTCGAAACATGTCACGATTTGAGTTATCGTATTGTCTAAGATAAGTCTTATTAAGATTAGACATTTGTGAGAACGCATTAGATTATCTATGGTTCCCATATACATCACTGCTATTTTTAAAACTGGTCGATCATTTGAACATTTCAAAATGATAAAGGTACTAGGATACTAGGATAGATACTTTCTTAGAATGGTAGATTACAAAGTTTTCCGACAAATCTTAGGAACTGTCTGACATAGAATCCTACAGTAGAATAGCCTCATTATTTCACAAACGTAGTTTGAATGATCCCTGGTAGATGCCCCATTTCATGATACATAGATAAAACAAGGCCTCAGCATGTTGGACTTGTGTTGCCATGCACGCTTTTCAAAAAGATCAGGTCTTTTCCGTTGAAGACATCCCGAGAATGAAAATAGATACAAAAAATAATAAAAATTGCTATAAACCTTTTAACCAATAATATAAAATCTACTGAGTTCTTCTTCTTGTACCAGAATCTTGTACCATATTATGTCAAAACCATAAACCTACAGCTTATACATAACATTATAAACAACCATTTAATCTAGACGCGATCTTATTACGATCACGGTAATTCTCGTGGGAGTCGGATTCGTGTTTGAATCATTAAGTATTTTGACAGTAGCTGAGATGGTTCGATCGATATAGCTACTAAATTAAGTTATGCTCGCCCATCAATTATGCCAGATGTGTTATGTCAGAGCTGATGGAGTGATAACTTATATAATAGCACGACCTTGTGTCCATATTATAAAAAGTTGACTTATGACTTAGTCAGTATGGTGTTTATGAGAACCTGGTGTTATAAATTGTGCTTATTCTTTGAAACTTTAATTTTATTGTTGATAGTTGTACATATAGACAATGTGCCAGCTACTTTCTGAGATTTTGTCTTAACTAGCTGATGTATCCTTTTTTTTTAGCCTAAGAACCTTCTAAATAACGTGTCGATTTAATTTTTAAAAACGGTTCCTGAGATACCTGTTTTTCAACGACACAAATATTGGTATAACAGAGCAATACCTAGAATTTCTTCTTGTTACAAAAGAATAAACAGAGACAATATATGCAGACACGTCACAATAGTACACAAAAACAAAATTCAAATCCTTTATTTATACCATGTTTTTCAACAAAATTCAATAAAGCTATCGAAGAAGTCGCCAAAACCCATTCATTTCAAATTTCCGACGCAGCATCAAGCAAATCGATTCGTATTTGTTTAAACAACGCGTGTAAATTGATTCGGCCGATATTGGTAAAGTTTGTTCCCGTAAATCCCGGGCCGCGTAAATCTGGCTGTAGTAAGGGGAGAAGTCACGACATAGCTGACATGTCCTACGGTATTTGTCAGTTTTGTTCTCCGTTTGTTTCTTACGAATAATTTGGTAGGATCACGGATTGCTGCTGCTGTTTATTGCTTGAATGATTTTAGGTTTCGTTTAACTATTTAAACTGATTTTTATTTTATTCAAACGGTTCCCGTTTTAAGGAGTTTAATCCTTGTGTTGCTTCGGTTTTCGCAAACATTCGAGTCACAGTCACATATGTAGATACCCTGTCTCAAGACAAGTATTTGAAGATCACACCAATGCTTGGCCTAAGCGGAGATCGAACCCGCGAAAGGTTGCTCTCTAAATTTTTTAGCCCAAACAATAAAAGCAAGATAAATAATTAAGTACCTTTCATTATTCTTATTTAAAAATTGAGTTATAATAGGGACTCTCTTTTATAACACCTAAAACTTCAGCCAGTTTCCCAACCTTATATATTTCTTCAGCAAAAGCGGAGAATTTGCCAAAATTATGTGGTAAATCAGTGTAAATACCTGTCGACACGACAAAACCACATTACGCAGCCTTTGTTGAACATAACAGTTATAGGCTAAGTTTTCTCGCTCCCATACCCTTAATGGGTTTAATGATTAACAGTCTATAAACCGGAATAGATTCTTGTTATAACTGAAAACGGTCCCTAAAACTATTACGAGCCTTTCATTTGTATAGATAAGGCTTTACAAGGGATAAGTGTTATTGTGGATACATTTTGATACCTCGTTTGATGTTTTTGGGTGTTTTGCAAACTCATTATTGTAATTATGTTTGGAATAGATGAAAACGTTTAGGTGAATGGCGAATTACTGGATTGTGCTTGTTAAGCGAAATTGTTGACAATTTTGTTACGTCATTATTGTTAGCTTTCAAGTCCCTTACTTTGCAAGATCAAGACTTTATAGGTTAGGATTTTTAATTGTATTTGGACTGGGTTTTCTACGGTATGGAGTGAAAGATGAGTTTTTGAGGGTCATTCGATACGTAGTTGCTTTAATGGAAGTCGGAGTTAGTATGCGCTCTCTTTTAATTTCTATTTTTCGGAAGACATTTTCTCTGTCGAACATGTTTAAATCGAATTGGAGTTTGGTGTTTTTTGACAAATAGGTTCAAATCAGGACTTCTAAGACTGATGCAATGGTGGTGTCATGTCAGAAAAAATAAACTTTCACAACGCTTAATATCATCAAACTACAGACTTTAAAAAAAAACGAAACCAAGAGGCTAGTGCAAGCACACAACAACAACTTTAAAAGCGTAGGAAATGAAGAGGCCTTTCACAATCTAAACAAAAAAGTCCGGGGAAAATCAGTAGGTTTCCGCGGCTTCTGAATACTTTGATCTTTTACTAGCATTAAAATTTACATATTTTCCATGTGTATATTTGCTTTAGCACTTTGATGTCCTTTGGAATACGGCTCGCGTTGAATCGATGTAGGTTTGATAAAATGTTGTTTATGCGATGTCGGGACAACTAAGTTTATAGTCCTTTGTTTTGTTTTTTCCGCTGGCTTTTATGTGATCTCGTGTTTGAATTCTTTGATGGTTTTGTTTGAGACTAGATACTCGTAAGTGTTGAAAGAAGTGCTGAATTTTGAAAGATTCTTTCTTATACTGTAGCTTGTGCAATGTGCCTTTTCAAAGTAATGTGGACTTTCTTTATGATTTTGTAAGTTAATGTCTCTTCTCAAACTATTTTACCCACCAATGTTGCAATGTGGCTATTAAAAGTAAAAAAAAATATACCACTTTTTTTTATTTATTTGCATACATGGAGATGAATGCTCAACTCTTCTGTATATGTGTTGAGGCTGGTAGAGGGATAATTGCAAGCTACAATTATAGTGTCAAACTCTCAGAAAATCTCCTAACTTTGTGCCTCAAATGAGTCAATAGATTATCTACACAGCCTACTACTCAGCCCTTATTATCACTGTTCAATACCTAGCTAATAAAAAACCTTCAGACTTGAGAAAATCGCTGGTAGAAAAATCTTAAATTAGCTGCGTCTTTGTACATCCTTTAATTTTTCAGTATTTTCTATGTAGTTACACGAACTAATAAAACAAACCGATTCCCAGTATTCTAACTCCATTTTTCCATCTGTAGTCTAACATTACCGTCTGGGCCCATGATTAGAAGACATCTCGCACAAACAAGGTTTGCAACACACGCGGTGTAATTTGCGTTCAGCTCGACGCAATCAAGCGCGCGTATTGTGCGACATCCTATGTCTGCACGATTTCCAAGCCTTTATTTATCCGAGCTAATATTGTGAAGGCGAAGTGAATTTGTCTGTGATTTTTGTATGGAAATATTTGAATGTATGAATAGGGAGAGTGTTTTGTAAAGACGTGTAAGTCTGGATAAATGCTAGATTATGTGTAAATCTTGGTTATAAACCATCTGTGTACTAAGTTTCATCTAAATGTTTCGTAGTTTTTGCGTGAAAGAGGAACAAACATCCATACACGCATACATCCATAAATACAAACATTCGCGTTTATATTAAGAAGGATAGTATGTTCTATTTTGAAAACAATTTTACTTCACCTCATTTATTTAATTTTACTCTGTGCAATCCACCTCCTTTATTTCATCTACCATTAATCGATATCAATAATGAACGTGGTCATGTCATTTTGTTCACGTGTATCGATGGTGTAATAATCCTAAAAGGTTCGCTCGTTCGTTTCAGCTAATTGGTTCGTTCCCCACGAACGGATTAAAATACCACCTGACTCCGTTTCAGCAGATGCAAGCGATGCGCTGATGTTATTGAATATCTACGTACTTTATGTAGCCGACGTATGCAATGTACGCCATGTACAGTACGTACACTACGTACAGAGAGACTGGGGTATAATAAAGTTCAGAGTTTATTAAAATTCAGCGGTTTGTTTAGTTAGCTTTGTTTTTAGCAAACAGACAGTATTGCATGTTGTGATCTTAAAGCAAAGTGTGTAATTAGTTGGCGCTATTGTAATCGTTATATTTTTTTACCAAATATCGTCTAAATGAAGTTTGATATGAAAACTTGTTTCTTTGGGAATAATTTAACATAACCTTACTTATTAAGTTGTACCATGTGTGAATAAATCTTAGCAATACCTACATGGTATTGCTAAGATTGGTAGTCTAATTGATAAAACATTGATTTACCTTTTTGAAGAATTTTTTTTTCGGTTACCTGTCGTTTTAATATCTTTGCGCCGTTTTCTTTACTTTCATCTTTCCAAAACATAAACAACATGATCATTAAGAAATAACAAATGTTCAGTCCAAGACCTTACAGATTAATTTAAATAAATCATAAGTCCGTATGAATTCTCCATACCTTTTGTTAGCCGTCGAAAAAGGTAAACTGATACAGCAAAAAATCCAAAATGTACTTTAACACTCAGAACTTAGAGTGCATTCTTAATAAATTAACTTATTAAAACAAAATTATGTAAAGTTTCGAAGAGGTTTTATGCGAAGTCGAATGTTTAATGAGGAGGTAGATTTTTGTTTAATTAAGTTTGAAATAAAAGCAAAGCAACGGAATTTGCATTACAATAAGAGTTTTCGGTCGCTTGTTTGAGAATTCCGTTCTACTGATTAGCGGCTGGCTTTTGTTTATTTACATAACAATTGTTATGATTTATTTTGTTTTCGACAACAGACGTTATATTTGTGTATTCTTCAAAGTATAATTATTGATTTCATAAGCTTTGTAGAGCTCACACAGTCTAGCTTTGGGACCTACGACCACCATTTTAAGAAAGAAAATTGTTGACGTGAAAGAAAATTATTCAACGGGAACAATTGAGATAATATCTATCCTGTGTCTTAATCTAGGTTATAAATCAGTTTCTCTTTCCTTTCAGTGATTATTTCGTGAAAGAGTAACAAACAACCATACATGCATACACATTTATGATGTAAGTATGATTATTAGGAAAGTAAGATTTGTTAACCATGGAAATTCAAAATGTCCAACAAACTTGCAGACGGAACAAAATCATGAGCACTAAAAGATAAATTAAAGGATCTTCAATACAAACTACAATAATAAAGTTGTACAAACTGAGATAGCGAATTGGTATCTACAGTTAATATAATTCTATCTCAAAGCTTTCAGCAACAATGAAACAGAATGGGTCTGAAAGACAAGTTAACAGGGTTTTTAATAGGTTCCCGCCACAATATAGACTTCTATTGTCCGAGGATGTCCATTTTATACAATACTAGCTGACCCCGCGAACGTTGCTTTGCTATATCAATTATTTCTAGGGTATACAACAAAAACATACACCTTCAAATAAAAAATTACTGACCCCTTTATGAAAAAAACCTTCTTTGTGAAGTCTGTTGAAAATTGAATAGTTAACGGTTCTCGAACCTAAGATTCATAAAATATCCTAAATATTGGTCAACTCCTTTCTGAAGAGCATGGTTACTAACATTGTGACACAAGAATTTTAGTTGTTCTATATAGCAAGGTCGATGATAATGTTACCAGTCACAATAATGAAGATAACTCTCCACTAGTGCGCCTTCCATCTTGAGGAGAATAAATAGGCATCCTTGATTAAATTTTTTGGAATTCAAACGTATGTAAAACTCCTTCACTAGATGTACTTTTCTTAATATTTTGTAAACTAGAAATAAGAAACAAAAATTGTACTATGTGAAATAACATTAGCAAGTGTTAATAAACTTTTCCTTACCGTAACATTCAACAGATTAATTGTAAGTTCACTGAAATCATTGGCAACTGTCGGTTGGTATTCCCAAGTAATTTAGGTGCGGTGATCAGATAACATTAATTCTTAATATACGGAATGGCATCCTGTTTGTTTAAATTAAGAAAAGATAAAATTTTTATTAGTCATAATAATAATCAGCGTACCCTGAACAAATAAAGTGTGTCATAAAGTGTTTTAACTGCAAAATATGAGCGTTTTTAAAACTGAACGGTATTAATGATTAAGGACTGAATTATATCTTTCAAATATACAGTTATTAATTCTGTAACTTTAACATAATTGAAAAACAATTACTCTAGACCAAAAACAAAATCAACGATATATATGTCAATGCCAGTCTGACATCAAACCAGACTTTTTGCTACTTCCGTTGATTTACATGGACGACAACTAAACCGTTCCACCATTTCCTTGATTGTCTGCCGCAGTCCCACATCAAATTTCGATCTACACTTCTATATCTATACTTCTATACTAATATATAAAGCTGAAGAGTTTGTTTGTTTGCTTGTTTGTTTGAACGGGCTAATCTCAGGAACTTACAGGTTAAAATTGTCTTTTTGTGTTCAATAGACCATTAATTGAGGAAGGTTTTAGGCTATAAAACATCACGCTGCAACTAATAGGAGCGAAGATACAATGGAATATGTGGCAAAACGGGGAAAAATATTAATCTTCGAGGGCTTTCATTCAAAAATTCCTGACTTATATCTTCTAACCACGCGGACGTCGCGGGCTAGTAAGTGTATAAAAAATAATAAAAGTGCTCCTACATTAAAATGTTTATCAAACATGCCTCAGGACATTCGCACATAGTATAATTCATCTTTAATACAAAAAAAATCTAAATTGTATTCGCTCAATCCGTTCGCTACGACACGCTACGTTATGATGCCACAGACAGAAGGACACGTAAAACTTTACCACGCCACTATGAGTCGGGGGTTAAAAAGAAAATGGCCGTCAATCCCGAGCGTAATGTATCATATCATACTGCAAATCAAACGCACTAGAAGATTAATCCTCATTCTAATCATCAATTAAGAACGTATGATTCTTAGAAAGTTTTTCTCGTTACGCTTTCAGTACGGACGGTGAGATGATGCATCTGAGATGAGCACGCGATCTTTACTTATGCTTTCAATTATGCTCTTTAATTCTTTAATTTTGTTTGAATTGGTTAGTACATTGTAGGTATACCTAAGTTACATGTCTTGGTGCAATATTACAACGAAGAAAATGAACTGACAGGTAGTGTAGTAGAAAATGTTTGGCTTTGTATTTTCCAACTGAATGATAAAAAAATATATAATTAGATGTGAAATAATTTCTGTTAAGTGTTTACCAATGATTTCATCACGCTTGCTACTCAGCAGTTGTTTGGCTTTAGATTTCATTCGATGTTATATTATAAAATGAATTCTTTATTTTTCCCACGTAACTTTTATTTTAGATACTTAAACTAATAAATGCACGAAATAAGATATTTACAAAATAAATTTTAAAATAACGAAGCATCTAAATTAATCACAGGGTTTCGCTAAACGTAAATTGGCGGCAGGTAGCTTTTCATTGACGGACCGGCGCGGCCTAAAGGTGGTAGATTTACAGTCTTCATTGGTGGGGGACTCAAATTTCGTCTAAGACCATCAACATCATCTTGTTCTTGGTTTGAATAGTTATTATTTCTGTGTAAAACTTTGTAATTTTTGATAACACCTCGTAATTCTTCCTGCTGTTGCATGGTACGGTGGTTTCTATTATTATCCTGTATTACGTCTAAATCTTCATCAGGCGCATAATAATGTACTTCGTTTCTTGTCTGTTTGTAAGTATTTGGCGCCTGTTTCGGTTTTGATTTCAACTTGTTCGATTCGAACTGGTTTCTTGTCATGTAGTTAAGTAGTTCAGACAAATCTATTGGCTTTTTCTTCGCTAGTTTAATCTCGTGTGGTTTAGCTTGATATTGTATGTACTTTGGATATTTATCAGCTTTTGTATCGATTGGTTTTACTGGAATAGGTTTATTGTCTTCCATTATTTTGTTACCTGCGTCCTGACTGTGTTTAGTGTGAACGAATAGATTCTTTAAGAATACGTTTTCTTCAAATGCGTTTTCCATACTAGATTCTGTTGTAGTTGTGGTAGTTTCTTGAGGTGGTTCAGTGAATTTAAACAGTGGTTTAAAGTCACTTTTACCTTCAGGTACTATAAAATCAGCGAATTTGAATATACTACTGCTGGTTGAATCTACAAATTTGTTATTACTGGCGGTAGTAGAGTCTATAAATTTAACTGTACTTGTTGTAAAAGGTGCTTGAGTTACAGTTATTTTAGAATCACTCTTTCCTTCGTCAATTTTAGGCTTCTGGTTGTATTGTTGACTTTTTTCGTAATTTAAGGGCAGAACATTCAAATGCATATTCTCATGTAAATTCGAGGCATCAGTATTTAATATTTTGGTTCTCCTTGATTCGAAATTGTCTTCGTCGTAATTGTACGATTGAGTAACAGTTTGGCTCTGAGGATAGAAGTCATGTTGGGTGATGAGTTTTGGTCTAGAAGTTACACTGCCTTCATTGTATAGCTGCCTGGTGTGTTCACTTGAATTTTCTACATATTTTTTATTAACGTCATTTTGATTTCTGTACCAGTCGTCTGGGTTAGAAATTCTTTCGGTAGAGTATTGATTATTTTCACTTACTTCCAAGTTTGTTTTAATGTTGTCACTGTTAATTTGGTAACTATTTCCTACATTAGAGTTATAAGAATTGTAACTATTTTCTTTGTTGTATGATGCCTCTTGAGCTTTGGGCTTTTCAATCATTTCTTTCGTGCTAGGTTCCAGCTGATGTTGTATCATTTGTGTGTACTGTTCTGGGGTCATGTCATTAAAATTTATAACAATATCGTCAGCGCCAAACGACCTTGAGATTGAATTTTTCTCCATATTTTGATTTGCATTAGCATTTAAACCATATTGCCATCTCCATAAAGCTTTGTTGCCCTCTTGGTCGGATTCTTTAATGTTCGCTTCATAATTTACCAACTGAGGCATTGTTGACTTCTCAGTTGTGAATATTCTACCTATTGTTTGTTGTGGTGTGTTCACAGAGGGAACGTGAGCGCCTTGTGAAGCCAGAAAAGTTATTTGCGGGGAAATTGTTCCACTGTTTTGTTTAGTTTGCATTTGATCTCCAAAATCAATAGCGGTTTGTATCGGAGTTTGCGAACTAGCTGCGGCTACTAAATTATTTTGTGTGTTCGATGCTTGTGAAAAACTATGTGAAAACGAGGACGGAGTTTTACCGGTAAATAAACTGCTAAGTCTCGGTGGTTGAACTGCAAACTGATGGCGTTTCTCACTCTCGCTTACTTCGTTTTCTTTGTCTTGCTCATTCCACGATTGAAGGTGGGGTGGCTTTTTGGATTCCTCTGCTAAGTTGTACTGAACCGCTCTGTAAAAGTAAACGAAACATAATTTTGAAAAATTATAAGATTTATATAGCTTGAATTTGTTTAAAAAATACACATTGTACAAACCTCTGTATTATTTCTGGTATAGGTGGAGCAACTGGTAAATGGTCACCGCTCGCTCTAAAACCATTTGAGTCTGCAATGTAGTGGACTGTGTAAGTCTTTCCATTATCTCCAACATAAGAATAAGATCCTTCTACCACTTGCTCATCTTTGCCAGGACCAGCGTTTTCCATGCGACTATGCTGCACATAATGGGTCTGATCTGCTCCTAAAGCTCTATAAAAAGGAGAAATATTTTTTATATATTCTTGACGCAAAGATAACATAAGATAAGGATTTAACAGCATTCAATAACATCTTATTAACTTACTCGTAACTAAAGCTTCCATCTAAATCCATTTCATTAGATAAACGGAGAATGGGAATGGCAGTTTCTGTCGTAGAAGATACAAAAACACCTGGTTGGGGCACGTACTGTAGTCCCGGATAGCTGCCTGATGCCTTCATAGGATCGACGTTATGATCTCTTTGGAAGTCCGAAATCATTATACTCCGTGATGTTCCACTTTGCGTCGAAGGTTCTGGGCTAGTATTAAACTGAAACGGCATTTTTGTATCTATTCTATCTAAAGCATGTTGGAAACTCTTTGGTATAGGTCTCATTTCTCTTCGCTCTGCTCTTTGGTTTTGCATTCTTTCAGTGTTATTTAATTTGTTACGTAGGAAGAGTGGTATCGGGGTTGTTGGCTTTTCATCTTCGTCGTCATCATCATCGTCATGTTGTTGTGGTCTCATAGTCGATGACATCATCATGGTGTATGGTGACGGATACCCAATTGGAGCGGTCGTAGCGGATGCAGGTAGATATGGAAACGGCAGTTTATTCATATTGCTCATAGGAAAGTATGGGTGTGGTGTGTGGGACTGTGGCGGCAGATAAGGATTTTTCTCAGATGTGAACATCCCGGAGTGAGGCGTTTGAAATTGCGGTGGAAAAGTAAAATGTTCATGAGCTTTACTTTCCACTGCCAAACTTATCGTCAAAATTATTAGTGGTATCTGAAAAAGAACGTTAAAAGTTTAATGCAAACACCGACTTACGTTTTTACTATCCATATAAAAATCCAATTTCACTGTAACAACACAAACACTTTCCACTTACCAGCTTCATTTTTCTTGAAGCTGTTAATGTTTTTGATAACAATTTTCACGTCACACTACAGCACTTGTGGAAAATAGACTGGTAATGAAAATGAATTCCGCATATATTTATACGCACGCGAGATGTGTCCAGGCATTCGTGAAAGAGATCGTTTGGACAACGTTTCTCTTCGTTGATGCACGCTTTTTGCTTCGTTGTTGTTTTTATCACGTATCCGATACTCGGTCGACTCTGGTTGTAATTACTGTTTCGCAGTAAAATCTTCGTTGAACGACGTTTGATTGGTAGGTTTGACACAACTGTTTTCGTAAATAGTATTTATAAATGCATGTTCAGTTATTCACCTGTATCTCGAAACTTTTTATGAAAATAATTTGTTAGTCCATTGCCTCGAAAATAGTATACTGCCTTATATCGGTGCATGAAGCGATGACACTTGTTTTAAAGCTACTTAATTATGTACGAGTATGATCTCCAGATTAGAAGAGCAGTTTTCTCTTGTTTTTCTCTCAATACAATTTGCGATATTACATCACACGCTACGGTTGATGCAAAACGGGTTTCAAACGGAACTGTGGAAGTACAAAAGGAACGAGTGAATCATGAGCTTTAATTAATTAAAAGGATCGAAAACCACCAAACCGAAGTCGGATGCAAAGGGGCAGCGTTCGATAAATGGGACGATAAATTGAAGGTTTTTATGCAGCCATCTCGAATCTGTATCGTAAAATGATGCAAGTTTGGTAATGGTCAAAGTCGAGTCAACGGCCCAAGGAACCGGTTCTGAATGGCCAAAACTGTTGGTTAAAGTTTGCCGCGGTTACATACTTAGTACTGTGTGCGAAATTTAACCTTTTCTCAGCGGACAATTATTTTGGTAACTCCCATTTTAAGTTTTGTGAGGAATTTATAGTACTTTTTTAGTCTTTTCCTTTAACGGTTTTTGAAGAATTTACTAAAGCAATCGTTACCGAGTACGCCTGCTTTATGTGTTTAAATGATACTTTAAAGTAGATTTATAAAACAACAAAGCTGAAAAAGGTTTCTTTGTAATGTAAGGTAACTTTACTAAAATATGAATTTTACGCTGAGATTATGTTAATGTTATTAAAACCCGGTTTGGCTTATTGTCTCATAAGTTGTATTTGCCTTTTATTTATTGTTAAGGACCTCGGGCAACAAAAATTATTTTGAATTTAATCTTTTTTTATTTCAAAGCGCTGACATGTTTTAAGAACGAGATGGGTTTGCCAATCTCTCTCTTTGCTCATTTCGACAGCATAGGTTAAACAAGAAAAGTGAGTGTATAAAAACGTGGGATAATATCGCGAATCTAACAAATATTTAAGCTTAATAAAACTAAGCTAATATAATGAGACACTTAACAAAAATCTGCCTACTTCGTTGTCAAATGGAATGTAAACACTATAGAACTTCATTCAGACAAGTAAAAACTTAAAGAAACCAAAAGGTTCACATATAGAACATTGGGATACAAAAAAAAACATGCTTATATATACAAAACTTATTTATTTATTGATTACCAATACATCACATATCATACTTTGAACATACAATACTATCAGACCTGTCGTACCCCGATCAGTAATCGAATTCACAATTCATAATCGTGACTAAGATCACTGACTTATAATCGAATCGATTTACATTAAATCGATTAGAGGTAATTCGTATACCTATAGAGCTAGGTGTCTTTGTACATAAAATTTATCGAGAGCTTACATTTCATTGTCATCCTGAATTAAATCGATTACTATCGATTCTAATACGTAATCGATTGAATCTATTATCTCTGGAAACGAGGAAAGTCTGTCTGATATTTAATGTACAAGACTGAGACATTTAAATATGTAAATTAAAACTATGGTCGTTGTTCAAATTAAATTTAAGTAGACTTACTACTTAATTGAAATTAAGCGTAGGTCTGTTGTTGGGGGTAGTACGTCTGTTGTGATGGGTAGTAAGTCTGTTGTGGGTTGAAAGTCTGCGGGGGGTTGAAGGTCTGCTGGGGGTTGTAATTCTGTTGGGGGTTGTAATTCTGTTGGGGGTTGTAGTTCTGTTGAGGGTTGTAAGTAGGTTGGGGGTAAGTTGGTTGGGGGTTGTATACGGGGGCCTTTGTCGGATAGTAGACTGGTGCTGGGGTCTGAGTAGGATAGTCGTTCTGTGGCTTGTTCTTCTCAGCTTCCTTCTGCTTGTCAAGAGCCCTGTAATCAAATAAATCAATAAATATTACCATTGATACGGTTTTCTTTAGCAACATTTTTTGTTTCCTATTACATTATCAACCATCTCAATAAGAATGATTGTCTCGTATAAATAATAAAAAAAAAATTGTTAACATGGATTTGACCTTAGCAATAACTAACAAAATTTTTACGAAGTCCCAAATCGGAGATCTTAAGGTTAAACAATTATGTCACCGGTACTGCCTTTTATAAAACGACGGAAACACTATTTTAATATTCAAGATAAAGCTAATGTTCCATAAAAACTAGCCTCGCTAGGTTTTCACCGTCAAACAGTTATATCAATATGCAAATACTATATCTATTATTTACTTCCAAATGAATTTAAAACTCTATTCAGTTGTTTGGCTGAATAAATAAAGTATTTTTGGCGTATATCCGAACTTAAAAAAGTAATCGCTATTTTTAAAATCAGTTGCTCTTTAAAAATTGGACGAAATTAAATGGAACGCCATTTTTCATTCTATTCCATTTATGAAAATGAGTATCAATCTCGAAATAAATTTTAATATGGATGCTTTATTCTTGTAAGCTTATTAATGGGACATTTTACAGTCACTTAACATTCTTGACCTATCCATAATGTTATGTTAATACAAATTTGAATTGATGGATTAAAACGGGCGGACAGATGTCGCTTTGTTAATAATTCTATCTTTATTTTACAAGCCATTTGTTATTCTGTGTAACTGTTCTTTTGTTTAGACTGGTGTTTCTATGCAAATTGACGATAGATTTCTAGATTCATTACACACTTACACGATTGGTATTGTTGTACCCTGATATGTGGGCGAATAAATTAAATTTGTGGTCATTTTTTAAGTGTCTATATGAACTACTCCATGCTTGCATTTTCTTTTTAATTTTAAGCTGAACTCACGGCATGCTAACATAAATGGTCGGGTGTCATACAAATATATTTTTTTCCTATCGTGGGATATAATCCTTAACAATTTAAAAAATATACACAGATAACATAACGGTACGAAAATTTGTGTTTTTGGGTCAAGATAATGTTCTACAATGGTCTTTGAACTGGATTTTTATTCCACTTTTGGGGCAAACGGATACAGTAGTAATATATGGTCACATTAACATAATATAATATAAAAAAAAGAATCTACTCTATGACTTTGAGGGAATGTTATGTTCTTTTTTTAATTTAAACTGTTTTACTCTTTTAATTTAAATACTACTTTTATCCGGAGATAAAATTTAGAGCTGTCTAGTTAATAAATAAGCTTCGGTACTTAACATTTTTTTTTCGTATTGTTATTTTTTTTTGTTAACCTTTTGTATAAATAGGCTATTGTAAGCTTTTCTTTCCCGAAGGAAGGTTTAAAGTTCCTTGCAAATTAGACTTATTGGATGAAAAACGAATATTTGTATCAGAATATTTTACGGAAATGGTACCCACCAATAAGGTCGTCATAAAAGTATTAGCACTTCATAAAGTACGTTACTATAATTCGTAACGGTCGACAAACTTGTAACTAACGTTAAATTCCCAATGTTTTCTTCGAGTTGTGTTTGTTTTATGTTGTTATTATTTGACGCCATTTGTTACATACAGTAACAAGTTGGACCCATAACTCATTCGGGTCCCTTCGTAAAAATAAGGGTGGCCCGCACCACAAAGTCCTCAACATAAAATTGATTCGCCGAAAAATAGTGGGTTTAATACTCCTTTTGTTTTCTGTTTATTTGTTTGCTTATAATTATTAATGTTGAAGTAGCCTAGACCTTGAAAGTTTATTGAACTTTGTTGCTGAGTTTTGTAGATTGAAACTGAGTTTTTTGTTATAAACAATTTTTTATATGTACTGAATAATATTCTTAGATGAAAGGGAAAATTGACGAAAATAATTTCGATCGGTGATAATCTTTATGGGGTTCTTTCAAACCATTACAGGTATAATTGTACCAATGCAGTGGCAATACTGCGAACTTGCAGTTTTATTTTTTTATCGTAGTTGTTCTACCTACCTCATTTGTTGAAGAGGTGTGCTCTGAAGTAAACAAGAATCCAGCACATATAGTGCCGTCAAGTAAACCACCCATTGTATCACGTGACTAATAATATTCAAACTTTTATAAGGCAACGTTCTGCTCACGCGCATGTACTGATCGGGATCGCCTAGAGTCAGAATTGACCACGAAATCTCTTATCATGGCTTTCTAAAGCTTCCAAAATATACTCACGCTTGGATAGCGGGGTGAGGGGTGGGTGGTGTGGGCAGATGGTCTCCCGTAGCATGGAAGCCGGTCTTGTCAGCCCAGTAGTGCACGGTGTAGGTCTTGCCGTCGGCGCCGACGAAGGAGTAGAAGCCCTTCTTGACTATGCTCTCGTCAGTCTGCTTGGGGTCCGTGTAGTAACCTTGTTCGCCGACGTGTGTGCCGTCAGCGATCTGGTATCTGGAGAAACAGAAATCATTAGTATTTTATTAGGTAGTTGTTTTGAATCAGTCCATTTTTATTAGGCAATAGTAATGTTTATTTGTCAGATTAACAGTTTATTTGTCATTAATTCAAAGATTTAGGTTCTCTTGGTTGAGGAACGTTATTCTCGACTGACGATGACTTATAAGTCAGATCTAAATTTAAATAATGCCGCGACGCTTCACAAATCTGTGGCAGAATATTTACGAAAAATAAAAGTAGCGGAGTCGCGTTATCTGTACCCTTTTCACTTGCTTCTCACAAGCCCTCAGAATACTTATCACACAACAGATTCTGTTCAACACGTGCACATAAAGTTCATGTACAGTTCAGTACAGTGATATTGTTATGTTCCGTGTGCTAGTTTTTTTCAAGGCCTGCCGCACTATAAAGATTGGAATCACGCGGGATGTGCTTACGTTTTTTATCAACCCTACTTATATCTTCCGTTACTTAAACAACCTATTTTTGAACAAAACAAGTATATTTAAATAACAATGAAGGGTTTTAGATCAATAGGTTATTCTGTTAATGTTTTGCGAATTCTGCATTTGTTTTTACCACGATGCGGAAATGTGATAAAATTAATTCAAATGAAGCCATCATAAAAATTATGAGTCAATAAATTTCGCGGATAGTTTAACGGTACATTTTAAATATATTTTACCTGCTGTTTGGGTATTGAACAGTTTTTGTGACCTAAAGGTGTTATTGGGACCTTTTTGGGGTATTATCGTGGGTCCAGTTTTAAAATGACGTCTGACGGTGATTTTCGGACGACCGTTAGGGTCCGTGTCATATAACAGAATATTTTACATAATATTTGCATTTCGCACCGAATTTTCGTTGTCACGGACAATGTACTCATTTTTTTATTTCTGCAGTCGATGTCAAAATTTGTTTGACAATAACGGTTGCAGCTGAAGGTGTGAGAGGTGTGTTTTATCAATAATTGGGTTATTAATTGTTTTATTTAGTGCTAAAATTTGAGAGCAATGTTCTTTTAAGTATTGTTGCTTTTTTTTAAGTGCTAGATACTTATACTCACCTACTTATCATTAGTATCATACAACTTTAAAAAGGTTTCGGTAAATGCTTCAACGCCTTTGAAAATGTACACATTTAAGAGGTTTACTCATATGAAAATGTTCTTAAAGTATATATGTAGAAAAAATTTACTTACTCGTATTTATAGTCGCCATTATCACCGTAGTACTGCTCATTCTTGATAACCGCTACAGGTGTGGTAGTAGTGGGTGGCTGGTATGCGGGGCTGGTCCACTGAGGAGCCTGGGTAGACCACTGGGGAGCCTGGGTAGACCATTGAGGAGGGGGCGTAGTCCATTGGGGGGCTTGAGTCGTCCACTGCTGTTGCGGCGGCTTGGTAGGCCACTGCTGGACAGGCGCTGGGTAGTAATGATGATGATGGTACTCATCGCTTTGAACCTCAGAGTGAACAGGTTTCTCCTCTTTAGGCGGGATCCAGTTGTTCTGGGGAGGAATGTAGTTCTGTTGGTTCCATTGAGGAGGCCTCTGGCTTGGTGGTACGTATGAGTTGTAAGTACTGGCTGCGGGCTTCAGATCAGCTCCTTCTTTCATCAGCTCTAAGGAGTCTGATGCCTCAGCTAGTGAGTCCTCGATGATCTCCCTCTTCTCTTTCGCGAAAGTGAACGCCAAGATGGCGGTGAAAATTATGAGCTGTAGAAAATAAAAAAGGTCGGTTTAGTAAAGGACTGTGAACTTTATGTCAACTGCAGAAATATCAAAATTAAATGTCGATATTGAAATTGACTGCACTGTATAGGTGACCAAGCATATCGCGAGTTAGATTCCCGCACAGGTCAGGCACTTGTGCGAATCCCCAAACGTTTGTTCCGACTCTGAGTGCCTTGGGCAGGTGAAGCCCGTCGATAAAAAGATTGAATTCCGTTCTGTAGAAGTCAGTTTTTTTCAAGAAAAAATAACATAGTACCTAAATGAGGAAGACTGACGTATTTGATGCTTCGGGTGGAAAATTAGCGTGTAGTCTTAGATTTCAGACCAAGATATGATATTCACAATTGTAATGTTTACATTGTTAAAAGCACGTTATAGGATGAGGCTTATTAATGTATATCCTTTTGCGAATTCCGTCCATTATTTTTTAATATATATTTTTAAAGTCATCATCATTGTCACTTCTTCTTGACAAAAAGTTCATTATTAAAGTACAGTACAGTAAGATACAGTACATTAGCAGAGCTCTCTTTTGCAAAAGAAAGAGTGCTAACATTTATTAGCAATCTTGCAAATATATTGGATTCGTAATTGTAATCGAGTACGAATGTAATTAATTGATGATACTCAGAACGGTCGCCATAATTTATCTTACAATCGTTTTTAAACTTTTACATCCCATCCTTTATTCAAATTGGTTTTGAATTATGTCATAATTTTAATTAAATTGAATGTTCATATTATTTTTCACGAAATGAAAAGGGTTAATGAAAATTGTTTGAATTTAAAATGAGTTACTTCGAATGAGATCAGTACTTACTCAATTAAAGGCTTTTTCACTTGTTTGTATTTTTTTGTTACATATTTGTAAATTATTTTAATTTTGATTGAATTTTGGTGTCTCAATGAAAAGTTTAGATTATGAATTTAAAATCTCTAAATTGAAAGTTAAAAACGCAAAGCTTAGTATCGAATTGAATTTAGAACACGATTGGATTTTTTCATAATAAATATTATAATTTCTACAAACATTATTTTAATGAATATTATTTTTTTTATAAATAATTCCCACAAACTGTTTAGAATTTAGAACACATTTTAAAAATTCGAAAAAAATATTTTTATTTTTTAATATTCGGTTTCACACGCACTGGCACTTTATAATTCCAAGGACTCACCAGCTTCATGTCTGTGTCCTTTCGAGTCAGATCCCCGATCGATACTGTGTCCAATGGGGGTCGCCTGACATTTTTATAGCAAAATGTCCTGCGTCCTCATGCGACGTCATGCGTTCGCATCTCCGCGCGCACAATGACCTCGCTCTTAGATCCTTCGTTATTTTATTAATAAATTCAATTTTTGGGTTATAGTTTAGAATTTTCATTTTTTTTTTGTATTTCCATATTTTTAAATACATTTTGAAAAATCTATCCATTCTTCTTTGCAGTGAAGTTCATTTTATTAGAAGTAGGTTACATTCTTCGAAGTTGACTCATATAAAATTGAAAACGGTTCAAAGAAATTTTATTGTTGTTACACTTTCATACTTAGGACCTAAAGATACCGCCATGACTAAGTAATTATAAGTAAATGTTAAAAAAATATCTGGTCTACGAGTATAAAAAATACAATAAATATACGATTTTTCTTACTTATTGTTATATTTTATAAATTCATACTATGATTTATCTATCAATGAACTTGAATAGAAGGCAGAGTTTCATTCATAACTCGTTGTGGGCGTTAGTTTAGTTAAGTCTTTTACACGACCTAAACAGGGTGATGTAAATAGTGATAATTGATCTAAAAACATGATTCATTTATTGTTACGTTACTGTTTGACCATGGGTTATGTAAAAAAAGGATTTAACAAAAAAAAATGGCCGTTATTGTAATACTGTCATTAGCCTTCCACAAGACCAACCTCCTCCTGTCACAAGCCTCAACTTCCCAACTATGTTGAGGTCGGCTTTCATTCTAACCGGATACAGATAGGTAGGTACTAGTGTATTACAAGAATTCTTAAACTTAATTCTCTAAAGAAACTGTTGCTAAGAACTATAATCTTTGTTTCAATTAAAACTTAGAAAAACAAGTGATGTAGGTCAAAAACCTATAATTCTACAATTAAGAATTGTATGAGGACTAAAAAACTGAATTCTCACGGTGTGATTTACAAGTCAGTAAACTATGTAGATAGGTAAATCAGTACGTATCGGTAAAAAGTATAATGTGCTAAATATATTCAGATAAAAAATGTGGACAGTGAATTGGAAAGAATAATCTAAGATTCTAAGCTTTTGATTTTGAATGACGCCTCATGTTAATTTATTTTTAATTTAAAAATTGTTCTATTTTCAAATGTCCTTCAAAAAAGGAGGTGCTGAATTCTTTAAGCACCGATTTGAAACAAGCGATTTCTTAAATGAAATATCGCATTCAGTTTTTTTGCCGAAATGAGTTTGGTATTAAAAAAGTATTGATATCTTTCTGATGTAGCCTTTCTACGCCATTTTTCATCAAATTCTTCTTTATATTTGTTCATCTAACTCTGTAATTAAATGTGTCATGTATTTATGTGTGGTATAAGGCAAGGCCATACTCATAATAATTGCATCTTTAAGCAAATGATCAAAGCGACCGACTTTATGCCCTATTGTACTATCTACATCATTTATGCATTTTTGACTTAATACAAAACAATGGGACGTGAACAGAATTGTATGATCTCATACAGAACATGTCATACATAATCTTCATAATTTCATACAAAATACTCAAAAATTAGGACTTTTGTATCCTCTTAATTCCCAACATTATGAGTAAAGGCATGCTAATCTGACATTAGCATATAAAGTAACGGGAAAATGTGGATTTTTATGATGTATTGACGTCATAAAAAATATGTTTATTGCATTAAGAATAAAAATTTAAGCCTTTTTTTTAACGTAACTGTTTGTTAGTCTGAATCAGCTGGGGAAATACTATTCTTAAAGAATGGTTTGAGTTAGAGACCGTTTTTCTGTGTCACCGTGACCAAACAAATATTTCTAGTAACTAGATAGGAAGTTACAAAGGACTTAAAGATTCCATTTTCCAAATAGTCAATTGGTCTAACGGAATGTTTTAAAGTAAGAATATAGTTCTGGAAGCGTGATAGCTGTTACACGTCGTAGAGCGCCATCTCTTTTCCACAGTTGCAAAAGTTTTAATTTAAAATATGGTATCACGTTCAAGGTCACTTGAATCCGTGCCAATTATTCGACATACTTTAAAAATGAATGAATCAGACATGGTCAAACTATGGATTGGTATAAAGCTTTACTTAAAAAGTGCCGAAAAAAAACAGTGTCTAGACAGAAATTGATATTGTTAATTGTTGCGGAAAATTAATATAGTTTATTATGTAAATATAATTGGGAACATGGCAATAAGTCCTATTGCGACTCTGGCATAAAAAAACATCCGTCTAGCATACAACGCAACGTAGCGTAGCTGTAGGTACCTACATACCATGCTCATGTCTCGGTTTTTTTTTTCAATAATATCTCAAGCAATACCTTACGAGGAAACAGGATAAATTAAAATTAGAAAAGAAGTGATTAGTACAAAAATGAACGGTATTTTTTCCTTAAATTTTCGGTCCGGAAAGGACAAAGTAAAAAGCGGCTATAATAAATTGACAAAACCATGGGATGCTTAGCAATCTTGATACAATCCGATATTCAGACAAAAATGATGCCGGGATTCCCAAAATCCAGTACCTGCAGTTACATATCATTAGGGATGTTATAGAGCTTCATAAACGTAACCGAAATTATCGGATATCCACTTAAGAACTTATCCGCAATTTTACCCGATGTATAAGTTTCGAATAATTGACGGATAGGGGTGGAGTTTAACAGAATACACAATGATAGTCTATTGTCATCCGAATTTTACAAAAAACCCGAGACGAATCGACGACTCCTTAAAAACGAACGAAGAAATCCAATACCGAGAATATCCAAATAAAGGCATATTTCGTAATTTAAATCTGTTACCTCAACCGAAACCGATATACTAATATTCGTATATTCGAATCTGAACATCCCTACAAATAATCGGTCCAGACAGCAAGCAAAACGCATTCGATCGCGAAAATGTTTTCGCGGTTTTTTGCGAACATGTAGGTTGAAAAATTCTGGGTTTATTACCTTACATGGCCCGAGAGACCTATCGCCACCTCTTAAAGTAAGACGATTACAAATGTGTGAAAGAGACAAAGTACTACACGTAGAGCTCCGTCTTTCTTCCACAACTGCAACGATCTCGCTTCAAGATATGGTTGTAGGGTTGTACTCAGAAGTATGAATCACAAATACCTTTTATAACGGTCCAAAATTTGTATAAACTTGAGTAAAGTAAAACAATGAGGTTGGATTACGCGCTAAGTGTAAGGTGAAGGAGTTTGCTTATGCAATTAAGGGCAGAATTATCAAATATTTATTTTGGTATTGTGAGAATTTAGTGGGTTCGGTTTTATAAAGCTTTTATCAATTATGAGGAACGGTCTGGACCTAATCAGACTTTTTATTTTAGATATATTAGAGATTTCGTGTGAATAAATGTTTACGGAATATATTTGTGTCATACGATGAAAGCATTTACTTTATTTGATTCGGTATGAGTAAAAACATTGATCTATTTTTCTACTAATACAAAAAAGACTATAATTGGGTGACCACTAATGATACATTTTTTATTGGTTACAGGTACTTACTTCAATTAATGATTAATACCA
The DNA here is from genome assembly GCF_003590095.1 of Trichoplusia ni. Classification (NCBI taxonomy): domain Eukaryota; kingdom Metazoa; phylum Arthropoda; class Insecta; order Lepidoptera; family Noctuidae; genus Trichoplusia; species Trichoplusia ni. The sequence goes on along the minus strand of NC_039496.1, from coordinate 3,503,427 downwards.
GTCAACAGCTAGTAAGTTCGTGATATTTCTTTTTTGATTTCAATGTTATGTGTATTTTTGATATATGTATATATTTTTTCTCCTTAATCTAATATGACATGACGTAATATGAGATACTTTTTGATAGCAAAATACTGATGCTGACACACGCAAAAACGTAACGTACCTAAAAGTATGTTTTCGTATACTGGCGTAAGGGAAAATATTTTATTAAGAAATTCAGTGAAGCGCGTAGTGGGATTTCAAAGGACGCGAAAGCCTTGTAAGAAAAACAGGATTACTTTTTAAACGTTTACGTTCTAAGTATTTTCGTATTTTTTGGTAGAATTGGCGTGTAATTAAAATCGATTACTTAGTTAATTGTGCCCTTTTGTGGAAAAACAAGGCTTTTAACTTGGTCCTTAAAAATTTCGGCTTTACAGCGTGGGATGGAAATTATGACCAAAATTTTAAAATGTTTGACCTTCGGAATCTTGATGATAAAAAGCTTACTAAGTATTAAATCAATGTTATTATGGAAATCTATTTCTTAAACGAAATTGGACATATCAAATCTATAAGCGTGTAATTGGGTATTCGGCTGAACCAAAGCTTGTCGTTTCATTATTGAAAACAAAAGTCAAAATAATATCCTTGGGCTACAATATCTAAATTATCAATTTCGATTAGGTATACTTGTCAACTTCGAGTCGGGCTCGTGATACTGAGGGTTCCGTACAAATAGGATAAACCTCCATTTTTTTACTATTAATTGTTATAGCGGCTACAAAAATACTCATCTGTGAAAATTTATGTCTAGCGATCCGGAGTCAATGAGATATAACTGGTAATAGATGGATAGACAGCGGCACCTCATTAATAGGGCTCCATTTTTGCCCAAAACCGGAATAAAAACAAAACACGCATGGGGTTTAATAAATACTTTTTCACTTATTGGAAAGATTGTTGGCGACTTGTTAACACAACAAAATTGTTATCCAAGCTTACTTAAGGTTCCTTGAAAATTTATCTAACTCCATTTCTTTATTGACCTTTCGTACAATTTGTCAAACAATCTCAACTAATGGTTTACGATGTGTTTTCACTTAAAAGTTTAATGTGAAATGTCACGTACCTTTACTAATGAAACACATAATTCGATTGTTTTTATCTCGAACGTAAGTGGATTTTGAATCATATCAATAAAAGGTCTCATATAAAGGATTAAAACGTCAATAAATCTGATTCATTGGTTGTGACCGTTTCGGTTATTAGTTATTACTCATTGTTTTTTTTAAAGAAATAAGTTGTTTATTTTTTTATGGAATAAAAAGTAAGCACCTAAATAAAATTGAATTTATGATTAGTGTTTGTAAAATAATTACTACATATTTTGTGTCGCATAGTTGTGTGGCATGAGCTGTTGTATTAATAAAGAGTCGCTGTTTGCATAAAACAGTTTTTTATGAGAAGTTTGCAGTTTTCCGACATAGGTATTTATTTTTTAAATTTGAAAATCCAGTTAAGCGTAAATAAAATACTTTTACAAATAAAATAAGTCACAAAACTAATATTGTGGAAAAAAGTGAAAGATATAAATACGGTAGCCGTTTCCAAGATTGTTATTTTAAAGAGTAGGCAGAAGACATTTCATTTAAGTTATTAGCAGTAACTTCAAACAATTTATAACTGCATCTAAGTTTGACACATTATTTAAATAACCACAGACTAATAAATATTGCGATTTAGAAGATTATTGACCCTCGACGTTTGAGAACAGTTTTTCGGCGCGTGAGTCACTTTTGACTTTGAGTTTAAAATCAATGGTTTATATCTTATATTAAGTGCTTATTTCCTTTAGGTTATGTGTTCTTTGTGAAGTAAATTTAGTTTATAGTGATTCTAATGCAGTGGTATATTTGATGTCAGTATCGTGTACTTTTAGCGATTTATAAAAGTTTAAATGTCAGTATAAAGCAATTTTTAAAATGAGCTTTACCGCAGCATTTGCTTAGTAGAGCTTTTCATTTATTCGTAATAAAAGCCGTGTAATAGTAAGAATGGACTTGCATTCTTCTACTTAAGTACTGATGAAATCAAGCTACTACTAACACTTTTCTATTATACGCTGGATATAGTTGCGAAGGAGAGAGGAAGCACCACACGGCCTATAGCGGCATCTCTTTCTTTAACAACTGCAGCAACGTTTTCTTTAGGAGCAGACCAATTAAACCTATCTTCTTATCATCTATCCAATTGAATTTCACAGTATATGACTAATATTCCCGAAGCCAACCTTAATGGGAAGAGAAGACAGTTATTCATTTGTCGTCAAAATATTCAATTGATCGAAACTTAAAAGACCATCCCATCAGTTTCGGAGAAATTTCAACTATAACAAAAGCTGACCCTTCATGGCAAGTTTGTTAACTAATGATTGGTTATTGATGTCATGTTGGTATATGTTTTTATAATCCTTTGATCTTTATCGATCGATGTTTGTTCAGTGCATACAGTCTGACCATTTCCTTTCACGCTCTGATATACCTACTTAATCCTTTGGTCCAGCCTTTTTCTTGGGTTGGAGAATGTAATACCTTTTTAAAAAAAATAAATCCTTTTATGGTTTTAGTTTCTGTAATAGAAGGAACTCTTTCGAGTGGCAACTCCATGGCTAGTGTGAATTAAGAAATCGAATGTGACAAGTTTCGCTTTTTGAATCTGGAAAACATAACTTACTGGCCATAAACCAGCTATGATTGAACACAAAAAAGAAATAATACGGACACAAATTAAATCATGACTGTTGAGATACCAGTCAAGGTGGAGGAAAGAACAATTTCAAAATTTTATTTACCTATCCATTCGCCCAGCTAGGTTTTATAACTGCGACCGGGAATTTTGAACGACTTCTCAGAATCAAAATGATCTACTAAAGGAATGCAACGGATCTGTGTGATTCAATATTCAAGGTTTTCATGACACAACTTATTTCATGCAATTTCTTTATTACGACCTAAATAATATGACGATCATTGCGTTTCTTGGTGTCATGCGTCACGAAACTGACAGACAAAACAATGTTATATAGTGAATTTGTTTTTTGAGATGACTCCGTCAAGCGATTGGCTCAATCAAATGCTTGTCCTAAAGAAAGAGGGATCGAAACCGTGCCACGTTACGCACAGTGGGTTTGGGGTGGTGACGTTCATATACTATTCAGCTATCCGTGCAATCAAGAATTGCAATGAAGTATTTGGGTATAACTTGTCAATTTAGTCCATTTTAACGATTTGACACTGGTGCTCGACATAAGAAATGTTTGCCTCTAAATTCACATCATTCTGCAAAGAGGTCGGATCACTTGATTAAATACTCAATAGAGAGAGAACCTTATTGGAACGTAATGTAGTTCCTCATGCGGATATAATTTCTCCATTTCAATTGGGTTTCCTATAAAAGGAAAGCTTTTATAATTTTGTATGTAACATGCGAAATAATAAAACATGTCGGAGTTTTGGGTTTTGGGTTATTAGATGCGTGGGGTCCCGAAATATGATTGAATTTTATATATCCTTGATCCTATAAGGATAAGCCTTTGTAATTTGTTGGTTTTATTGTTTTTGCGGGATTCTCGTGTTTTCATTATTATAAATTTTACATATAATGCTGATGTTCGAATTAAAAGCTTTTTTTACTTCCTTTTTTTATTTCCTTATTAAGTTCAGAGCGAGTTAGGGTTATTCGTATTTTATAATAATTAAACAGTTTACGGTGTCATTGTTTGTGTTAAAATGAAAATGCTTCAGTTCATATTTCACATTAGTGTAGAGTAGACAATTTGAAAGGGAGTTGAAAATATATATATTGTGTTTCAAATTATGATTACGCTTTTGACCTATTTGTTTCAACCTGCCGTTCCGTTAAATTCCGATAAAAATACTCTGAAAACGATGATATTAAACAGCTCATAAAAATATTTGCAAAAGGCAAGGAAACCCAAGCATGTTAGCACAAACATCGTAATACTTCTCGAGAGCTCCCGTTTTAAGCAAATAAAACCTTTTTGGGTTATTCTTTTGTTCCTCGAGTACCGTAATCTTGGGTTTCTTGGATAAAGGTCACGGTATTTAGGTGTACCGGCTACTGTACCTAATAAAAATACAGTCGGGGAAATTACTTTTACTGTAGCGTTAATGCGCAGGGAGAAATGTATGCGTAAATACCAGTTCATTTTTACAGGTAATAAGTACTGCGGAAGTCTAAGTAATGAGAGTACTGTTTGGGAAAATATATTTTTTGCTTTAAATCGGCTTTTTGCCGTAAATTTGATATTCAAGCGTGGTGTCAGAGTGTAGGCCCGGTTTTGCCCTTGCCAGGCCAAGTACACCGTTGGTACATTTTGAGGTGTATTGGTTTCCTAACGATGGTTTCATCACTCTATTTTAACAGGTGATCATTATTTTGCGATATCTACAGAAAATTGAAAAGACATTGGTGAGCGCCAGGAGTCGATTCTACAGTCCTACAGGGTTATACCTGCTTGTTCTAAATAACGTAAGCTATATTGAAACAAACATTTATCTTGCATATGTGAAAGCCTTCGTTAAAAAAAAGCAAAAGTAGGTGTGTTCAAATAACAAGTCTCACTAATTCCAATTCCTAAGTGCTGACGTCACCCCCGCCGAGAATGCAGTGTAAATTTTTCTTCAAATCCATAAATAATGAATCCCTAAAGAGATATATAATAAAGTGCGCCCACGTCTGGACGGAGATAACTTAACAAGTCACCAAACTTTGATATATTGTAGAACAGATGATGCCCGAAAACAAATAAATCTAAACTCCGGTTAAAAATGCGAATGTTTAAGAAAGTTGTGTAGATATGTTCCGGTAGGTGTAATTAACCTACTATTTCGATTTATAATTTGTATTTACATGCTTCTTAACATAGTAGGCGAATTAAGGAAATTTATTTGTATAACTACTTAAAACACCTATCTAAACATGTCGTGTCGAGCTGAGGTTGAGGTCACCACGCCAAACTCGTGTTGCGGGTTCGATCCTGCGTCCTCGTATAGACAAACGTTCCTGTGATCCAAGAATACTTGTTCTGAATCTTGATAGTTTTCCAGACTATCTTGTACTCGTCGCCTCTGAAACCAGTCAAGGACGACATCGTAAGGAACCCTGAGTTCCAAATAGGGGAATCTGAAGTTGCTATCCTACATTGAGCTATCGAGGTGTGCTCCAACCTTTTCTCATGTGGGAAGAGGCTTTTAGTGAGAAGTGCGACGTCTAAAGGCTGACCTATCTAAAAATCCTCTAAGCAAACAAAATATATAATATCTGACGTCACCGTTAAATTAATAGGAGCATTAATCTAAATTGCACTAAGTATTTTGAATATAATTTTATATCAGGTACCCTTAAATCATTTTGTCAACGAAGTGATTTTTTGTTCGTTCTTTTCAATGATTTATAATGCATTCATTAGCCATATCGCTCAGAGTGAATGATGAATTCGCTTCGATAAATAAGTAACAGTTCGTAAATTTTTACATCTTGCAAACTTGTCGACGGGTCCAATACAAATTCAATTAGTAATATCGCTGTAAAAAATTGTGTCCCTTGCGTTTATCATTGGATGTTTTTTATTGTTGCAAACCTTTTTAATTGTATATAGTACAATTGTGCATAAAGTACCTACGATTGTAGCGGATGTGATGCGATTTTGGAAAAATGAGAATTGAAAACTTATTTTTCTACCTGTCAATGAATAGTTCATCATTATATAGGTATGTACAGAAATAAATACAATTTGATTTTACAGTTTAATTTTAAACATTTTCCTTTGAACTAAAAATAAGTCGACATATCACTTGAATATTAATTAATTAATGAAACAAATTACTAGGAAACAATAAATCTAGTAAAAAACATGAAATAATATACACATTAACCTCCATACATGTATAGTTTATCAACAACTTCATAACTTGTAGACCACATACTGAGATGACATTAGACAAAATTGTGACCACAGAGTAAAAAAAGTTTCACCGTCAAAATGCCGTTACTTCTTGACCCACTCATAGAATATTGAATTCTTTTCTTACAAATAATCTACGAGGAAATTATTCAAATAGACTGTGGTTATTGAGAATTTATATCAAAGTTTGTCTGGGATTCGCGATGTACACTCAGCGATAAAAGTCCTAGCAGATAACTTCCACCACTCAGGCCCCCAAGATACAAGCTTCCAGCTTAGTTTAGGGACCATTGTCAATAATTGTAATGAACATTGTAATTTGAAAAACAATAAATTATTCTTATTCTTATTCTTATATACCGAATTATATCAGATTTAGGCATGAGTCTCTTTATATTAAAGCCATACAACATTAATACTAACTTGCCAAGCTTGATGATACTTTTATGACAGCTAATTCAATTTAAATGAAACGTATTGAAAACCTCCTTCTTTTTGAATACGGTTTAAAATAAAGTACCTTGATATTGTGACTGAGAAGGAAATTAAGACTCATTAGAGAGCAGATGAAACAGATTTCGTGTAACGACCGTTGATGTTGACCGTTCTTCATCCTAATGCAAATATTTACTTGTGTTTGTCCTTGACTTGGTTAGTTTTTATTGATTAGCAATGTTTTATAGTTCTGTAATATAATATGGTCCGCATTCGTGTGTTTGGTTTTCCTGTTTTCGTCTCCCGTTGAAGTGCTTTATAGTATATACCAACTCTGATCACTCCCTAAGATATCTATCAACAGTTGTTTTGATCTACAAGCTGATGTTTGGTATGTGTAAGACCTTGACCTCAAAATTGCTGAGAATATAATGTTGATGATTATTTTAAAGTAGTTGCTATTTTGAGCTTTAAATAATGACTTACCTAAACTACTGCCCTGTGTCTTGATAAACATTTGTTATATTAATTAATGACACGGCAGGAGAACACATACGAGTAGTTCTCGAGAAATATAATACCAGAACTTACGAAACAAATAGTTTCCTACAACCAAATTTCAGTGAATTCCCTGACAAAACAAACTTAACCCTAGGAAAGCTAGCGCAGGCTTTGCACATAATTAATCCAACATACAATTCCGGAGTTACATTATTAGGGCGGAACGGCACGGAACGGAACTGGCACTTCGTAAATCCCTTAGGATTATTTCGTAATTAAGTTTCCGAATCGAATGTACTTACGATACCGAAAATATGCGACGCCATCGACCCGTGATTTATATTTGCTCTCGGACCGGGATAATTTCTTTTAATTGTGGTTTCGTTTGCGGTTGGCGGGTACCCTGTTAAGTCTGGTTTGAAATATTGGATATAAATTGGATTAAGATTACATTTAAGAGAAGTGCTCTTAAAAATATAATATCTTCATCACGAAAATGTTTTGAGTAACGTTCGTTTATATTTTTTACCTTAATTATTTTCCAATTCATATGCTGTAACAGCTGTCACAATACACTTTAAAAATCGTTTATAAATCATTACAAATTTTACCGCTTATTATTCACAACGGCTCACGGTCTCACCTCCCCGTATATATGCACCAATTTCTTAAGTCTCGAGGCATTTTGCCACCATAGGGTTGACAAGATGAGTGATGTCTCTTTTAAAACAGAGTCGTTGACCTATTTTTTTCTCATGTAAATTTTAAACCAAAAAAATCCAGGAATAATGTCATATTTTTGACTAACAACCGAAAAAACATCCTCACGTTTTAAAATTATGGTGTTTTTGTAACTGGTTTCTTGTGTTAGTGACCCCTGGTGAATCATGGTGAACGTTTACCTTACCTCGGCGAATTCAGGGTTAAGAGGAGATTACGCCTGATTAATTTCTTATAGATAAGACCCATTTTAAACTTCTAAGTGTTAATTGGGTAAATCTCCTTTCCAGGGATCATTAAACTTACTTGTCGCAAAAAAGGTTGTTTTTCATTGTTGTTCTCTACCAAATTATCCCATTTAATATTGTGGTCTGTAATTAATATTGATGTAGACGTCTTTGTTATAGTTTTGGTAACTGCTTTTTAATTTATAGGTTCGTACACCTGCCCTAAAGGCTTTATTTGTTAAACCGGAGGTTTCTTAGAACGATTGTCTTCATTCTACCTTGATGTCTCCACCTACATTAAAACATTTTGTTTTAAGATTAAAGGCTTCGCAAATAAAATTATGGGTTTGAAACGAAAACAGTCCAGACTTACAGATTTTTTACATATAATCCGTCTTAAAAATAAAGCCTGGTAATCATTTGGTACTTAGATGATGGCTTATTTCACAAATAATGGGATTATTCTGCTTAACGCTTGTAAATTCAGGTATGATGCAAGCATTATCTCAATAAGAATTAAAACCAGATAAATATGAGTCCGATTCGCGACAGAGTTCCGTGCAAATAATTTGAAGAAAAACATTTTTTTTTACAAAAATGAAAATGCTCAGTCCAAATTTTGATGTCTATTACTAGTTGTTTTAGCGGCTTTAGAAATATAGATCCGTACAAATTTTAACTGCCTTGCTTTATTTGGGTAGTTTAAATTTTAAAATATGCACATTTTTGTGATACAAACTGATGAGAGACAGAAAGACAGATTGTTTTTATCCTTTAACTACAGAACCCCAAAAACGAACATAAGGAATACCGAAAATGCAATGGAATGTAAATAATATGTTCAGACCATAACATCTTTGAAAGTAAACTCGCATTATAAAATATCAAATTATATTGATATAGCAGGATTAAATTCAACTTGAAAATACCAAAATTAAAAAGTTCACAAATAAGTAAAAGGGAAAAGTTTGTATTAATTAAAAAAGGAAAGCAAATGGACAAGCAGAATGGACCTTTCGAAAAAATCTCACAACCAAGGTCATTTGATGTTATTGAACTTTGCATTAAATGTAAAAATAATATTCATTTACCTGCCAAAGCTGAATGTAAGTTGTTAAAGAGAGATAGAGAGAGATAGCTCTACATCGCGTAGTGCGCCGTCACGCTTCCACGCTTACAATTACGTTACTTTTAGAGTCAGCGGTGGGCCTCCATCTATATTACTATAATTATTTTTAACTAAATATTTAATTACCGCTAAAAATATTTGATTTAAGATAAGATAAGCTTTAATGAGATACGCCATCCCTTAAGAGATTGGTTAGCGAAGCCTGGTATGTAAACGTTGTTTTAATTAATTTATGAAAGAAATCTGCAAATAGTAGCTCGAAAACTTATTTTACTAATAAAAATATATTGCATCTTGCTTTAGATAAAAAAAAACTGTTATTTCCTGATTCATCAAAACTTTACGTTTAATTGTTTTGACATTTACAAGTATTTTTTGTGCATTCGTTTTTGATAGGCATGACAAACGCAGCTAATCGATAAAGATTATATCGATATTATTATATATATTACTTAATCGATTTCTTGCTAGATTGTCTTAAATATAACATCGATATTGTTAGATTTGTTTTCGAAGCCTCAATTCTTACAGATTTTTTTCACGTTAGTTCCATTTAGATTGGTTTCAAAATTGATTTCCATTTCAATGTCTTTATTTTAAACTTCTAATTGTGTGATGTGTGACGTTTGTTTTTTTTATCTGTCTCGTGTCTTGTAGGTAAACATTGATTCGATTAGATTTGGACACAGAGAGACATTTAATACCTGTAACCCACTCAATGAACACAATATCTTTATTCTGTTGATTCTGTAGGTTAAGGTACTTTGACTTTTCCTACGCTTACCTGCAGGTATAGAACAATTGCTCCAAAGATTGAACCAACGTTTGATCCAACCATGGCCCCAACCATTGGTCCAACTCAAACTTTTTCACCTCACTCTCGTCTCTTAGTTATGTCCTATGTCCACAGTATTGTTGGCGATGTAAAAAACATGGTTTACTTTGTAACCGCTTAGTTTACCGCTTCCAGCGCTGACGGTTTCCTGTTCATTTGCATAGGCTAAATGTAGGCCAGCGTTACGAATGCCTTCAACCATGAATCTCTTAGTATTTGTTGGTTAGTTGATAACTTTATGAATATCTTTAGTTCCATACCAATATAGTAAGTATTCCCGAAAAGAGGTCTCACGGTTTTTGTTAATTTTGTAAAAGTCTTGCTTGTCAACCCGCTTTGATCACCTGGCATTAGAAATACATATAAGCGTTAGCTTAAGGTATCAGAAATATCCTTGTTAACTTTTACTATAAATTTCATCGAAATAGGTCGAGTCGTTTAAGCGTGAAGAAGTAATATAAAATTAACATCACTCACAACCTTTCCCCTATTGTCCCCTATTAATAATATTAGTGTGATTAGCATGTCGATTCTTTCTGGCCAAATACCAGAATAAAAATAACAAAATTGACTAAAAGTAAGAGTTGTTTTACGATATATCGGACCGCCCGTAGTTTTATTTATTTTATTTCTACACTACGGCGATTAAAAGTAAAAGTTAAAATTCTAAACAACAGTTTCCAAAGAAAACGTAAAAAAATATTTCTAGATCCATTCGAATTCTTTTCTTTAATTATATCCAAGTTTTTCCTTAAACAAACATTAAACCTGCACCGTTGCGTTTTTATTTGTCGTAATAAATCGATGTCTCAGATTTAAGTAAAGATAAGACTACATTTAATTTTAACACTTCCTATAATTAGATTTACGTTAACGGTACTTGAAGCGTAGTAATATTTCATTTAATAATTGAATTACGGAATCTGGCCTATCTAAAAAAATACATATTTGACATCTATTCTAACGGTATAGAAAAAAAATGTGAAGAATTTCGTTTTACTGTAAAAAGGTTGATTTTGTTTAAATTATTGCAGAAATTGTTAGAAATGTAATGTTTTAGGTCAAAATAATATTTTGTGGTTATGAGAGAAAAATAATAGTTTGAAATACGATAACATTATTTATAGCCACTTTGACCAAAGTCTCTTCCAAGAAATTTCATATCAACCATACACACACAAACAAATTAAATTTCAATATATACACAGCGCCTAGAAGAACACAAAAATCATGCTATATGTTATGAAACTCGATCCATTGTAATCCATACCAATTCCTGAACGAATGAATTCTTATTCCGCACAATACGCTCCGAACATAATACGAGCAAATGAAAGAGGTTTTATACCATAGCAGAAAGCTAGACTTAAAGTTATGCTGATAACTTCTGGGAATAATGAAATGTTAGTTCGTCGAGAAAGAGGTTCTACGTAAATGTGCCAACGTGAATCTTGCATTCCTGATGCTTTTGAGTTTCAAATGACAACCGAGTACAAATTTATAGAGTTTTTTACACTAGCACGTAACGTTGACGGCTAAAGTCGTCCAGTATCGGAAACTTGCATTGATTCGTGTGGAAAGGGTCTTAGCTGCGGAACGAAGTCTAGGTATTTAGTTTGTATCTGGAAAACTATGATGTCATCTACCATTGCTATTTATCAAGTATTTCAAAGAAGTTTTAGATGTAGACTCTATTGTCAAGTTCAAACTTGGAAATTGGCAAGAATTTGTGGTTTGTACAATATTGAGTTTCGGAATAGATTTTTCTTTGAAAGACACCAAATATTTTAGAGCTAATATAACAAATACTGCAAGAACAGCTATACAATCATATTTCTTTATTTCCATATGAGACTTGCTCTTGACATTGAACAAGCAATCAATGAATCACCATAGAAAGAAACCATCGATTGTCATTTGTCGCATACCCTTAAAACTCGATATCGATTATTTAAATTACACCGTCGATGACATGAATATCATCTCCGTCGTAATTATCCACCCAAAAGCAATTTACTTTGTCATGTCAAAGTACCAGATTAAAATGCTCGGAGCTGACGTGACGAGATTACCATCCTATCTCACTTTCTTAATATTTCTAGACACGTAAGAATTCTAGATTGTCATCGGTGTTATGTGCTTGTAAGACATACATACATGCTTTGCGTGGGCTTCTGCAGGATAATAGATGCCCTTGGGGATTCGAGGCACTCCTACAATATGGGCTATCTTTAGTGGATGGACATGTAGAGAATGCCTGATTTTGTAAGATTCTTGTTTAAGTTTTATGGCATAACAGTATGAAGAATTATGCTTCTGATGCACTCATGCAGCGAAATGCAAGCAGAGTACGAAAGCCATGTTCCTATTTCAAAAACAGCATGTTTTCTTGTTAAAACTTAGTTTAAAAACATCTTCAAGGAAACGCCAGTTTCAAAGTCGCTTGGCCATTTGAAAACTCCCAAATTGGCAGAACCTCAAGGTACAGCGCGTTAATGCTGGTTGGCACGGCTTGATGCCATGTTATGCCTCTCTTGACACTTGTCTCGATGTAATACAGTTTTATAAGCTCATACGAAGTGTAGGCATGAAACATCTGTACCAAATTTTATAGCTGAATTAAATTTTGAACGGTCATGCATATTTGAATCGTGTTCAAGGTATTTCTGTATTGAGATATTTTATTGTTCCTCCTACCTCATTACTGTTATCTTGGTTTAAGGTAAGATGATGGTGCAAACTTTCGTTGTTATTATGTTCAGTATATTCACCTTCCAAATATGTTACGTGAGGATTAGTATTCCGTATTGTAACAACAGTTTTATTAGGAGAATGTGTACCACATTGGTTTGATTACAACTTTTATTTTAAAGGTCATTTCAGAACAAATTCTTACAGCGTTGTTACACCCGCACTGATCCAATTTAAAGAACGAACTCCTAACCTAACCGAACCTAATTGTTCTTTTTGTGCACGAACCTAAAATACATCGTTAAAAATATATAATTTATGACTTAGTATGTATATGGAGTTAATAAATATTTTACGACGTGCTAAAGATCACATTATTTATTAAACAAATTAAATTTCTTGCTGTAGGCAATATTCTACCATAACCATTTAGTTTATTGATATATTTTATAAAAACAGTGTAGGCATCACATTTTTTATGCTCCTTTTCAACCGACTAAAAAAAGAGGACGAGCTAAGTTCGAAAGCTTTTGTTTTTTTTATCGCAGAACTTCGAAATGGATGAACCGAGTTCTAATTATATTGATTATTTTTTAATTTAACGTAAAATGAAAGTCGGTTGTATCTTTTTCTTAAAAAAAAACAACTCTCAATTCCACTAAGGAATTGAATCCTTGTTGCATTGTGGAGAGCAAATAAACCATTGAGTATTGAACCCTTACGGAGACAGATCTTGTAGTCTCCGAAGTTCATGATGTGGAGAGGATTGACCTTGCTTTAACACAATGCCACGTAATGATGGCTCCATTGTCAACGAACTTTGGTCTGATCATCCGTACAAGAAAGTCTTATGAACCAATAAACCTGACAAAAGAGGAAAAACTACCTACTTATTTTGAAGAATCGATAATTTTCTCGGATGGATAGCGATTTTAACGGTTAATCTTAAGGTTTTTTTTCAATATTCTCTGATCGTTTTGATGGCTTTATTGAAATCGATTTTAATCGTTTAAATTGCTCAAGTTTGAATTGACTTAACATCTTCTTTGACTTTACTCACTGAAGAAAATTACTTTTTCAATAAACAAAAATCGTACTCTCTTATCTGACACGAAAATACATATTTCATTACTCGTATAGGAAACCGTTTTTATTGGACCTGTTTTTCTCTTGACCGTGTGACCTTGTGGCACAACGATAGGATTTATGAATCATATTCATAATAATAAAAGGAATTTGGGACTTATTTTATGAATAACGTCTAGCTTTCTTCATCAGATATTTGGAATAGAATAAATTCTTTTCAAGTTTGTCTGTATTACTATCACTGATACCGTTTTCTGCTGGCTCAGTGCCTTGGCCGTAACTAGGGGGTCAATTATCATGTCTTAAAGTTAGACTGTCGTAGTGCAAGTGAGATGGAACTCTACACGGCGTACTTACTAAGAGTTGGTAATAGGCCCCCAGTTCTTTATAAAGTTCTCGAATGTTTTTTTTTCATATTCCCATGACGTTGTAATTTTATCGATCGTTATCACTTACTTGTTCGCGTTTGCGTTTTGTTTGTTTAAGTCGCCGTCAGAGATAAGTGTGCTTTGATTTATCTGGAAATGGTTTTCGAACTAGATTTGTTCATTTGTTTTATTTTTGCTTTGTGTTGGTGGATTGTAATTTTTATCCTGTCACTCACTTTTTGTGGCATGAGTTGAGAGCAAAGTTATTTTTTGGGGTTTTTAATTAAATTTCTACTACTACGTGGCTATGAAATGCGAATCAAATTTAGAAAAACAGTTAATAGTTTAAGGTTAAATGTCTATTTTAATTAAAATCTTCAAAGATCCTGGTCAGTTAATGAATAAATTAAACATTCATATAAAATATTAAGTATGATCTATTCATTGGATACGCCCATACAAGTTGACAATTATGGCGAATCTACAGACTTGACAACGACTCAATAAACTATGCTTTTGTAATATGACACCAACGGTAACTGTTATGGCAATAAAAAATATATACGACACCTATTTTGATGGAAAGGATAAAAAAGACTGTTTTTCAAAGTCCTAAGATAATACTGAATACATCATTTGAGTGTTAAAATATTTTTCGTTGATAAGATCTGTGCGTTTACTATTAAACCTTAAAGCAGTTTTTTAAGGTTTGTTTCTATTGTGAGAGAGAGACAGCGCTATATCCGTGCATAGCCGCATTTAGTTTCGACAACAGAGATATTTTTTTCTCACACGGTTTTAGTATTCATTGCTCTTTGACCCTAGACGTATATGGTTTCACTTGACGACTTCTTGATTTACTACGGTTGAGATATGAGTAATCAACGCGTTTTAAAATTAAGTGGTAACGGTTTATTTTAAATGTACGCATTTAGCATCTTCGGTGAGATGTCGCGATGATGTTTTGAGTTATTGGCTAGTTTAATGCTTGGTAGAACAACTTTAAACGGTAAATTAATTATAAATAGGTGTTTAAAGAAATTACGGAATTATTTAATTAATTACATCGTTAGAGAACATTTTTTTCATGTTGAGATCAAATAAATTTCTTTAAAATGATGACTTTAATTAAAAACGTATATAGTGATTTCTTAGGTTTAAGCGAATGTTAGACAATGAAATGAAACTACTGTTACGGATTTTATCGCGGTTTAATTTTAGATTTTAGTTCCGACGTTTCGACACCTTTGCAGGATCACGGGAGACTGAGCTGGCGTCTGTCTTGATAGATGATGTTGCTCGTTCCACCTTCATATTTTAACTCAATAAAATAATTCAAACGTATACTCAATATGTATAATAAAGGGAATTAGTCTCAAATCATCACATACATATAGAACAGTTACCTTAACCTGTATTACATTTCCAAAACAAAACTAATATATTTTACGGTTTTAAGATGGCTACAAATATTATGAAAAACTTACGAACTGAGAATCTTTTTGCAAATCGTTTAAACATGACGTCATTTTACTACTGTTTTGAATAATTTTATTTGGGTTACAAGTAGGTTAATACCCTTCACGATAATGTTTATATTTTTATTTTACTGCAGGGTCATGCGAAGCTCAACATAGCTTAGATTTATCATCCTTATTTGACATTCATAACGCGTTGGGAATAACAAACAGATGATACATTTTATATCGCTGTAACTCGAATACAAACACAGAAAAGAATAGTTAAATAAATGTGTATTGTTCATAGGCTTGTTAAATACTAATTGAATGCAACGACACGTGCATTGTTTTTACGAAAATACCTGAAAAGGCCTTTTAGGAGTGTAAACTAACAACAAAAATATACAATAGACCTCAGATAAAAATAAACTGCTGAGCCAAAATTGATGATATGTTTATTTATGTTGTAAATACAGAAGAAAGGAGAAAGTCCTCTTTTAGGAAATCGATAGAAAAAAAAATACACTTAATATTACCCCTCATTACCTTAAATATTTTAAAGTATTTATGACGTATAAATTGCATTCCAACAGTTAATGATAAAATAAATCTCCGAGATTTCAGGGACAGCAAATTTTACCTTCTGATGTAGGTCTATCTATATACATGTCACTGTGTGTATCCTTTTAAGTCATACGTTTCACCATGATGTGTGATAATCATCACACATTATCATGGGTGCAATAGAAGACTGTATTTGACAGCTATTTTTTCGATGGCTATTTCTAGACGATGAATAATATCCACGTGTCATCGCTCAACTGGTTTTATGTCGCAATCAGTAGCGGAAATCCGACATGCATTTAATTGTCAAGTTGTTTTTAATAGTACAATAATTTTGTTTTATTATTGTAATAAAATAATAATCCGTTTCTTAATAACCTAACCTTTATTTTTTTTGTTTGAGATATCCTTCCTTTCCTATACAACATACAATGTCCGTTCATAATTTGTATCTAAGTTTTACTTATGTGCATACATATATAGATTTAGATCTATAAATTATTTAGGTTTAAATTTCATAGCAGCTATCGCTCGCAACTTAGCCCGCCTGGATGTAAGTTATAACTGAAAAAAATCCTTTAAAACAGCATATCAAAATATCTTGTGTGTTAATCTAAAGCGTCAGCTACCTCCATACCAAATTCATCGAAATCGATCCAGCCGTTTGAGCGTGAAGAGGTAATAACCATACACACTTAAAGAACTTACAATATTAGTGAATAGTGTGATGTTGAGTACATGTATGTATGTACATAAAGTGCAATGTGTTGCGGACGAAATAATTTCCATGACATCCGCAACACTCAACAGCTACGTAAATTTTAGTACACAAAACAAAATGTAAGTTTAATGTTAAAGAGTTCAAAAAAAGGACTTTAGCCAACAAAGTATACTAACTAAATATACTAGGTGTAAGTTTAACCGTAAAAAGTGGGTTACATTTATAATATATCTTATTTAAAAAGACTAATATCCTCCATCTTGAATAAAATAATATCTTACACGTAAACAATCATACAAAATTCATTTCTCATATTTGTAATTTCGGTTCCTGCCTGTGGTTACCGCAACAGTTTTTTTTTCATTTTACGCCTAATTATTTCCGTTGGAATCGGCTGAAGTCTCGCCGAGTGCGGGATAAAATTAATGGTATATTATGAGCGAGTTACAACCAAATTGCAGTGACGTGAATTGATGGCAGCAATATTGTGGGTTGTTTACCAAAATTTAAAATATATGTGGTTTTATTTTGTACTAAAGTAACTGTTTATGTTTATAAATAAAGTTAATAGGCATAAAACTTTTGGTTACATTAATAAAAGGTGATGATAAAACAAAACTATAGTTTTTAATGATGGTTCGAGTTATAATTTTTTATCTATGTGGCGTATTAGTATTAAGTGTAATTATTGTCTCTTTGCGTTTCTTTTCACTAAAGATAAGGAAACAAAAATCTAAAAATGATCGTTCTGAAAAAATAAAGTTCTAGAAATTATTTAGAATGCCCGATTTCGTATAGTTTACCGCAACGGTTATTATCAATCAGTGAACTTGCAATAATAAGGAATGCTTTCAGCCTTATTTATTATTTTCTTTTGGCGATCAATCGGTTCTTTTGTTATAAAGTCCCGTGCGATTCGATTCATCTGAATAGTGATGTGGCAACAAGTATTATGTTTGGTTATCGATTAGATCGGAACGAGATTGAATGGAGTTCCACAACTTTGTTTGTTTTACAGCGTTTTGAGTAGAACTGAATGTGTTATTAATTATTCAAAGTATTCATTATTCATGATTATATTTTTTATGAGCTATTATATTTTTTATTTCTTTAAGGCTTGTGATATTTGACGGCTACTTCAGACGTATTTGCTGAATTAAGACACTTGTGTACTTTTTTCTTTAAAATCCTCTCCACATAAAAGTCTGTTCCTTTGCCCACCTTTTCGATACGCTCGTGATGTATCAAAAACTCATTCCGTATGTCATACGGTACTTTAACTACATAATTTTCATGTTACTACACGATTTTATTACAGCGAATAAAACCGTTTACCTTTGAGAGCTTGTCCCGGATTTTGGGACCGGTTTGAAATATTTGGGAGAATTTAGTAATCCCTTTTTCGCGTATCCATCGATGCAAGCTAAGGCTTGATGTCCATTACGCTTTGTATACGAACATTGACTGTCATCATTCGCTATGTAAGCAGTAATGGATGTTGATGTGACATTTTTCATCGTATTCATTTGTTTATTTGTGGTTGCGGTAAGAACCGGGATAAAATCAAGATGTTAACTGTTCCCGCATCAAGTTCTGAGAAAATTTTAATAATGTTTTGACATCGATTTGTAAATGTGATTGTTAAACTGGATAAAGTAAAGTATGGAAAAGGAATACGTCAAATTAATGCCAAAGTAATCATGTTGTTTTGTTCCTCATTAATAACGATGTGAAGTTTGTTGCACATAATATAGTTTTGAATCTTGTACTATATTACAACAACTTAACACATTTTCTTATAAGTAAAAAGCATCTTGCAAATTATACTCTTTACGAATTAAAACTTTGTAGGTAATAGAAGATATTGTTAAGAGTTAAGATAAGTTTTAAAAAGAAAAAATGCAACCAATATTGCTATCGCTGAAAATGAACCACTTTATCATATTTAATTCTAGACACATATTAAACGTAGTCTTTAATAAAATTTTCTACTTTAACGACATGCAATATGTTCATTGTTTACATTATAAGGATTTCCAATATTTTCTGCCGCGCTTTACCTAATTGAGGGATAAAATTAATTAAAATTGACGCATCATGGATAATAATTAAGTATATCGCAGTGAGCGGATCTACGCATATGGACACATTGGAAAATTATGAAAAGCCTTTTTTTGTTGTTCGGGAAACTAAAATCCGGTATGAAAAGAGATTATTGTTCCTGCAGTACCCAACCGGTACATCAAATGGGCTATGAATGGGCACAAAGAGGACTACTTATAGGGATAATTATATCCTTTTTTAATTAATAAATGATAAAACAAAATTTATAGTTTTATTGGACACTGGCTTTTCGCCCGCGTCGAGATCGGTTATATCGCATTTCCAAGAGAACTGTTCAAAAGTCCGGGATAAAAACTATCCTATGTTCTTTCTCAAGGTCAACTCTATCTCTATACCAAATTTAGTTATAATCAGTTCAGTGGTTTAGACGTGAAAGCGTAACAGACAGACAGAGTTACTTTTGCATTTATATTTAGGATTAGGATATTAGTAAGGATTGTATCATGTTCCGTTTAACCAAAGAATAATCTTTTTGTTAGATGTGGGGAACAAATAGCTAGGAACTGAAAAATACAAGGAAGTTCGAATCAAGAATAGGGAATTTAACAAGCTAAAGGATGTTAAAGCAAAAAAATGAATCACCACGAAATACGTCATCACTTCAACAACAAACACTCGATTTTATTCACAAACAGACTCAGGTTTTGGAAAATGGTTCAATTTATTTATTTAATTATCACACTAATCTACCATTACAGGTTACTTAACCTAATGCGGTAGCTAGGACTAAACAAAGGTCTAAGTATTTATGTGAACTAGGGTTTCAAAAATTGAATAATTATGCACATAGTTGCAGGACTAAATTCCAGCAACTGTTTTAATATGTAATTTTCTGATAGCTCTGATATGCACAGGCAATAAGTTAGCCTGATACACATGCCCATCATTGCTCCTCCTGGAATTGCTTGTTGCTTCATCCACTTTTATAATAAAGTTAGGTTTTAGAATTAGTAGGTACTCTCTCACCAACCACGTTCTTTCGTAATCCTGCACATCTCGCGTCGAGCATAATAGAGTAATAATTTACGCTTTGTTTATTGAACCCTCAACCGATACATAGACGTTATGTGTTCAACCCTATTGTTCAGGGATGATAAATTAGCCGAGCTTACCTGCCAAGGATTAGCACCCTCGCGGACTCCATCGACACCCCTACAGTATGTAGATGTCGTTTGTACGTTTTTATTTGTATTTGTACGTTTTTATTGTTGATTAATCTGTGTTCAAACAATGGACGTTGTGTTCTACAGGTGGAGGGATTATAGAGGTTATAGAGGTAGGTGAATTGATCATTGTTCTGTTGTGAATGGACGTTTTTACGTGCTTAATTATTGGAGTCCAATTTGGAATGTGTGTTCGAATTTAAATAGTAACGGTACTTATCTTACATTCGGAGTGTGTTCAATAAGCATGCATTCTTTATTTGGCAATGTTACTTGAAATCATGACCTCTGTAATTTTTACAAATCAGGGGTGAGTAAGAGTTAGTTCACTAACAATTAGTTGACTAATGTGAAGGGCAATGTTAGTGGACTAAAGATTTTCACTAACCGATTTCCATAATTATATACAGAGTTAAGTACCTAGATATGCAGGGTTAGACTTTACAAGAAGGCCCAGAGAGAGACCATTCCATAATACCCAAAACACAAATAATTACATAAACATAAATC
Source organism: Trichoplusia ni (assembly GCF_003590095.1). Taxonomy (NCBI): domain Eukaryota; kingdom Metazoa; phylum Arthropoda; class Insecta; order Lepidoptera; family Noctuidae; genus Trichoplusia; species Trichoplusia ni. Next base: position 3,482,922 of record NC_039496.1, on the reverse strand, counting down.
ATCCTAATCTTTCCGCCATCTTTGTTAGGTCAGCCAAAACAGTTCCATCAAAATATCTAAAAACAAAATCTAATTCTTTAAACGCCAACACGAAGAAACGCTAAGATATAAAAGTCACAACAATTACGTCTCACTTATCGGCGTGTCTCGTCGAGTTTTTGCCAAGTGCTCGAGTTCTCGAGTGCTCGGCTCGTATGAGTTATGACGTCAGCTATCTTCGTCGAGCAAGCTCGGGCAATCTCGAGCCAACATTACCGGTAACGAGCTTCTTACCTTTGGAACTTTGGTCGGTAGACTGAAAGTAAGGGCTTTAGTTAGGTATCTGATATACCTACTTATTTGATGAATGACGGTGCATTTTAATGGTTGGTTTAGTTTCCAACATATGTATGTTACTTCATAATTGATTATTTGAGTCAAATTAATATTCGATTTTGGTTTTGAGCAAGTAAAAAGCAGATTTTAGTTTGCGTAAAACTTAAACGGCTTCGGGTTGAACTTTTCAGAGAAAATTATTCTTCTTTTTCTATATCATAGAGAGGTCTACGTGAAAGCTGTTACGAAGGAACTTTTTACCAGTTAAACTCGCGAAATCGACGCGGCAGTAGCTTCAGATTAAGGATTCAAGTTCTGTACGAAACAAGTCAGGCAATCATAATAAATAACCGTAAGTAAACCATTTTATTATTTAGGTGAATTTAATCTGACGTACTGGTATGTTTTAGTAGCAGCAGTATTTTGTCTAGTATCACGTGTTATTCTATATTCTATGCTATTATTAACCACTTAAAGTATTCTCAGATGGCTATTACCTGCAATCCTTATGCTTTATCTAAAGTTCCTTGAAAAAAGAAAATTATAAGAATTTTCTATTTACATTGTAGCGAGTTATTTTTCTTTTCGTTAATAGCTAACAATATGCAAAAGAAAATATTATAAAATATAGTGATTAAGGAGCCTGACTGATTGAAAAGCATTTATTGAGATCTAATCACGTTTCTATTTACCAATAAATGTCAATAAACGTCAGTATAATGGCAATCGCGTGCAATACAAGAATGCGTCAGTGTCAATAAATTAACGCCGACATATTGAATCTGATAACCGTCTCATAATTATGGAAAATTGTATTCAGAACGTTGTTCTGTCTGTTATAAAATATAGGCTAGAAAGTGACTAAGTTTCATTAGCCGTTTACTAATATTTAATTACTAGCTGTTGCCCGCGACTTCGTCCCCGTGGGTAGAAGATATAAGTTATGATTTTGTACCTGCCCTGTTTTTTTTCACATTTTTCATTGTATCTTCGCTATTATAAGTCGCAGCGTGATGGTTTATAGCCTAAAGCCTTCCTCGATGAATGGTATATTCAACACATAAATAATTTTTTGGACCAGTAGTTCCTGAGATTAGCGCGTTCAAACAAACAAACAAACTCTTCAGCTTTATATATTAGTATAGAAGAGTGCGACGTATCGCGGTTTATATTCTCGCTCTGGACAAGCATTTTTGTGATTCACAAATTTTATGCTTGTTCTGTGTCCGGCTTGTTTGTTAGACTTCAGATAGGAAGATTAAAATGCTTAGTGCCAGAGTCGTTTTAAAAAAGCAAATGAAATACAGACATAAAAATAATCAGTCTGACTCTGTCTTACTAAAGTAAACGATAGGGTTTGCAGAATGAATTACTCATTTTTAAATAGTACTGGTCTGTAGTCCCGTTATATTTCTTTTAGCCATCCAACACCCATTTGTAAGCTGTAATAAGTGATGTTTAATAATTCACCAAGAATTTAAAGAAACATGTTGAGATTAAAACCAAAAATGTAAACATAGTAGGTTCGAGCCCCAGCTCCAGACCTCCAAAAAATAATTTTAATTTGTAGGGGGTATTTATCTTTGCAATGTAACATCTACGTTCTCTAATAGGCAGTTGCTCTATAATAAATACAGTAAAACATTTCATAAACAGTGAAACTAAAGCTAAGACCACATATAATTTGAGAAAAAGACAAAGCAAAACCGTCTCAGATTTTTCCGCTCTTCACTTGTTAGCTTAAAAATGCAAAATTTTCTAAACCTATTTATAAGCTCGCTTATCCTCTACAACCTTATGTGCCAAACCATAAAGTTCTAATTCCCGTAACAAGGAACGCGTAATCTAATTTTAGAACAAAAGTTAGGTTTTGCAACTGAAATTTGCTCCTGCAACGAGCATGAAGTTAGTTTTAAAGTATGCTACGTACATTTGGTTTGCGTGTAACTTGTTACTATGTTGCGTTATGTAAGAATGTTGTTCATGTATGTGAGTCATCGTAGTAGCATAGCTACTGAAATTATGTGAAAAAGGTGCATTTGATTTTGTGTCCTCCGACGATAGTTGTAATGTTCAATATCAAAGTAACTTATTATGCTTTGATTTAGGAATTTACAATTAAATTTTATTTAATAGCGTTCTATTTTTGTTATTTTTCAAAACATTTCCGAATAATCTTCAATTATTTTATAAAATATATATCTTAGTAAATACATTTTGAATTCTGAATGAAATACTATCGAAAAAGTAATCGTATTTCATAAAGAATTGTAAACGATTTATGGTTTCCAAATTTAAAATCTCCATACTAATAAAAAAAAAAGTAATGATAACTTTTTCGATACAATGCGTGCATTCGCACATAACTCAGTATTGTACGAATGTAACAAAAAAAAAAAAACAGAGCACAAAGTACGAAACATCAACAAATACTCACTCCAGCCAATCACAATGCGATTACGATCGCTAGGCTTGAAGGGAAATCTGTTGCTAAGACGGATGGCGAATTAAACACAGCCCCTGTACCGGTGATCGAGTATGAAAAATCACTTCAGATCGCTATTCGATTGCCACTTATCGATCAACGTATGACGATTAGAATTAGATTGCGAATTAAGGTGTTATTTTGATTTTAGGAACATTTTTTTGGATTTTTGTTTGTGTTTGGAAACGAATTTTGGATGGGAAAACTCTACAATTTTGGTCAATGACTTTACTGATTGTTAACTATTGAAAAAATAACGTTTAGATACTAAATGGATGATATTTCTTGTGTAATTAGAAGTGTCCTGCAAATGTTATAAAAATAATTTAGAATCCTGTATCATGCTAACAAGTTAGCAAAAAGAGTCTTTGCAAGATCATACTATCTTGTACAGATTTTTGTTAACTTTTACGTTTTTATGTCATGTTATTTATGAACGCCATACAATATATATTACAAACAAAAACAGTAATAAAGTACCTGACTAATGGTGCACATCTAAAATGAGATATATTAATTAATATTTTCGTAAGGGCCTCGCTAGGGACGTACCCCTTTGCTGTTTACATTTTTTCTACTATAAAAAATATCTCGCTCCCTTACGGTTAAACATTTGACTCCGCGAAAGGGCAAATTAAATCATATACCGGTCGTCTCAATTATTCGAAACGCGCGGTGTACGCCACCGGCAGTTACAAAAAGAATGGAGGCGCTGGTCCTTTGAAAAGCCCATCGGGGGGTGCTCTCAAAGCTGTCACCCTCAGAAGCACTCTTCACTACGATCGTAAACATCGAAATCGGCAAAAACGCGCGCTCGAACATCCACTACGGCTAACGTTCCACGAGCGCTACGAGCGTAAATAACTAAACCAGCAATGTATACATCATATACCGGCGAAGCTTTCGGTGTCGCTCGCCGCCGAGGTAGAGGCGCCGCGGCGGCTGGTACGGCGCGCATGCGTGAGAAATCCCACCCCATTGGTCTAGGATGACGTCATCGGGGTGAACCCGTAGGTCTGAGTGACACTAACAGTCACCCCCGAGCCATCGCAGGGAAACCTCGCGTCTCCTGTGGTGATACAAAAACAAACGTTGAATGGACAATCTGTTACAGACAGTGTTATCGTACATTAAATTGTGTTGACAGTGATATTGGTATTAGTGATTTCTAAATAATTGAAGAGTATTGCTGGGAAAGCGAGTTCTTCGTTAAAAAGGTAACGTTATCTCCTGTTGTTTACAGTTTCAGGCCGTGTCAGTGTTCTCAATGATGCTAGCTCATGCATGACTTTGTGCGACGTGTTTTATCATATTTTGTAAATTTGCCAAAAGCCCGTTCAGTGAAGGCAACGTTCTAGAAACACTTTGTTCAGCTAGCAATGCAATTTAATCATAATATGGTTTTAAATTACGATATTTTGTTTATCTTCCTTGGAGTTATAATTTCGCGCGTACTAATAAATAAGATTGCTCAAGTTTCAAGTGATATAGTAATAAGAATAGACAGGGAAACTATGTGGGTGGAGATAAAAGATCGCTCTTGCAAAGTTTCGTCGTAACCGCTGTTATTGTGATGAGGTATTCTAGCATTGTTATTAATTATCCTAAGTTTATTTTTGATAACGACTGGGTAAAATGGGGCACTTCTATCAACCTCTTAGTCAATTTACCAGTCAGGAATACCGGGTTAAAAAGCAAACATTCACAAATGCGTATCAAATGATGTAGCTTCAGAATCTTAAACTACACCATATGCATAGAATTTGTTTACATATCTTCTTTTAAGAAGTCTTTAAAATCTTCCTACCCTAGAGATTAAAGAAAAAAGAGAGTCCTTAACAAATACTTACTAAGAAAACAAGTACTTTAGCATTCTACCATCCGACGCTGTGTTAAACCATAATCCTCTGGTGTACATAAATTTTAAATGAATGCTCTCGAATCATAACCATCTGCTAACAGTTGAGACAACAATTCTCACTCCTACACACCAAAAGTTGATTTCATTATAAGGGTTAAAGTGGAACTAAAAGTCATGAAATTTACAGTAAGTATTATGGCGTTTAATAGGCCTCTGTCCAGCTGTGAACTCTAAAGTGTTGTATTAAGGATTAATAATTTATTTTTGGGATCGCTTAGAAGGGAAACTGCTGGTATAACGGGTTACGATGCTCTATTTTAGTATTAGTATCACGAAACTAAAGGAAACCTTTTTGGTACTCGGAACTTACTATAAGATTTTGTACTTGGACTTTTATACCAATAAAAAATAAAATAATGTTAATGAGGTTCCTGCAGAGAATTTATATAAAAAGTTATTTTTTTATAACAGGAATAATATTATTTATTCCCACAAAATGAGAACAAAAGCATTTATTTTCAAATAATAACGACATCAAGCCGTTTATTTACTCAAGTTACATACAACAATGTCGTTACCAATTTGAATCAACATTGGGATCACGTTTTAGATATTGAGTAGACTCCTACCACGTAATCTAATACTTTACATAAATTAATGTCCCCGCAAGCGGATACATCTCCGATGTAACCAACCATTACCGGCTTTCATATCTTATTTGAATATTTAGATGGAACAAAATGTGCGGTGTAAAGTTGGCGCGTCGAAATTGTTTTTTGTTCGATAGACATGGCGGTTTCCAATGGGGACGGCATTTGAATAACCCTTGGGCCGTGGGGATAATACGACGCCTAAGTTAATTTGTTATGTGGTGAAATACAAGAGATATTACAAATTAAATAGCTGCAGATTTTAAATTTGTTTATTTCACATTATGAAAAAAATATTCGGACTGATTTTTAAAGTACTCCTTTTTATCTGTACTCATGAACAGTAATTGGAAATATTCTTTTAAACTGTTAATTTGTATGTTAAAACTTCAAAAACGTGAGGTCAAGGGGTTAAATAATGGCATCGCAATGAAGAAACAATAACTGCTTTTATAATTCTGTAAACGACTCTGGCTTAATTGATTTACTTTACCTATCTGGTTTAAAAAGAACAAATGATGAACAAAATAATGTGTTCTTCAAGATTAAATTTGAAATCCAAGCTGAGTAAGACTATAGAAATGTATAAGTACATATAGTGCAAGGGAAATGCAAGGGAGATGTTTACAATATGTATTAATAATATGTTATCGTAACCTTAGAAGATATTAAAGATTAATTATTTATTAAGAAAGGTCAACTGTAAGTTGGGCCGTACATTAAATTGTTGTAAACTGTAACTATTATATACATTACAGTAACGACAGATTTTCTTGACCTGATTTTGAAAGGACCTCGAGTTTCTGGCCATCTCATGGTGTTGGTTTTGTTCTTCACTATTTGGCACCGCTACCTATGATGAGGAAATCTTAATTTATTACGTAATTTGTTTCTTTGGCATTAATTTCTTCCCTGTCTCCGTACTGAATAAATAATTCCAGAAATGCATATCCAAAGTTACAGTGATATGTAAAACCATAATATATGGACTCTATATTAAATGAAATACAGACCGATTATTCTCTTCTAACATAAATTACGATAATATCAACATAAACTCAAAAATAAAGTATTCAAAAAAGCTCAAATCACTATAAACAAAAAGCACGAAAAACATAAGACTACCTAAAACAGTTTTTTATTTAATAAAACTCGAAACTTATGAAAAGAAATAATAAGTTAAGCGTTGTCTGTAACACAAGGGCTTGCGATTTATTGCGCACAGAATACACTCAAGATATTTTCTTGTTTCATCCTTGGAACGTCTAAGCAAACTTCAACTTTCACTAACACGTTTTATATGAAAACTCAACATGGGTGGGTCTAAATATAAACTGGGATCTTCTTAAAGATGTTCTCAGCTTGTTGTCGCGTACGCTTTACGACTGGCCTCCATGCTACGACTTTTCAAGAAAACATTCGGGTTGGAAGTTCTCAAGTATTCGCTTTAAACGATGAGGTGATAATAATGTGAACGTTTCAAGTTTTCCGTTTATAATAAGACTTGGATTTTATTCAACAAGATTTTTCTTTAAAATCACTTCGAGATTCAGATTCATTTCCAAATGCGAAAGAGAATTCTGTATCCATTTCTAGTTGTTTCTTCTCATCCAATTGCATTAGACTTCGAATTACCAGAGACCAATACACTGTAAAACAAACATCAATAAGCTATTTTAAACTTAATTTGCGAGACCACAATCCAATACTCTTCGAAACAAAGAGAAAACAATTCAGCAGAACGCTTGCTAAGATCTCCTGAAAGAAAGGCAATTACGAAATGGCTGGTCGATGGCTGGCCGCATGTGCGTCGAATGCCAATAATTGGAACTAATCACCGATACGAACTCGAAAAAGCTATTGGATTTAGTGGAAAAAATTGCTCCAGACCTAACCAAAGAGTTTGTAATAAATTGTATCTACAACTAGTATTTGTTTTCAAAATTAGTCTAGCGGGAGTCGGTTTGCTTATTTGGGAAACTATCACGAAAAGCAAATATTGGCTAAGCTAAAGCTTAGCGTTAAAATAAATATAATATGTGTCTTCTTTGGTTGTTAAAAGAAAAAAAAACACGATATCCAAGAATTAATTAATCTGACAAATTCAAAAAGGTATCAAAAATAATGTTAAACAAAAATCTCGTGTTTTAGAAATAAAACCTCATCAATTCGGTCTCTTACATAAGGCTTCACAAAATCAATTTCCTGATAACACAAAGGTATATTTTTACAAATTGTGAGAGATTACATGAAATCCCTGTGGCGATTGAGTAAAAGAATTTAATCCGTAGATTAGCTTCAGTGGCGATCGTTCAAAGCAAGTCCTGATCGGCATCGTTCGATAATCGTTCCTAATTTGATTGGCACCCGGCAGCTGGGAACGATGTGAAAACTCTATTACTCGCCAACTTTGTAGGGTTTTACGGACCATCAAAGGAAATTTAGTATATTGATTGGCCTATTTACGATTGCTTTAGTTAAGTTGCAGTGTTAGTTTGTTACCTGTTTATGGCAAGGGTCTAGATCGGGTCGCGTTTCAGTTTTGGGGAGTTTGGGGCTAAAAGTTAGCCGACGGTGTGGAATACATGTCGAAAACCTATCAAGTAAATATGAATCAATATTGATAGGTACATTCTAATAGGTATATGTAGAATTTTAATTAAAACATATTCAGAAACAAAGTAATTAGTTTCATTTGACTAATTAATTACATAAAGAGGTATTTATATCAATATTCGTACAATGTTATTAACTAAATTAGTGGCTTTTGTAATTACGCAAATTAATAATTTATTTCATTCATTCATATAAACTACCTAATTATTCTGATTAATTAATGATTGGAGACCAATGCATTCGAATATAAATTTGTAAAAAGTCACTCATTATAGCTAATGTTAATCGAATCCTTTGATATCAGTTGTTTGCAAAAACAAGTCAAAAAAGAAATCATATTATTGACAAATAATTTCGAACAAGGATGAAGTACTTGATCCCAAAAAAAAGCACATAATTTCTGAGATTTTTTTATACCTTCAGCCAATAGCTTTAACAGATAGAGTTAACTAGCTAATTAAGCATCGGAACATCGCCAAGTAAACAATGAAAGTGGTTTTTCGTGTTAACTAAAAGGGGAACTATTGTTTCCTTTTCACTGATTTTGTTAATTGACTTATACATTCCACAAACATTCGCTCAGAGCTTCGTGCTTGTGTATTTATACCGATTCTCGATTACTCGTATTTAATTAATCGATATTCTCTGGAAATGTTTGCTCTATTTTAGAATACATACTTTTTGGAGTACATTGTAATTGTTTTGGTACATATAGATATATTGTTCTCCTAGGTTCAGTGATTATTATTTAATATTTGGGCTTGTATCACGTTTTTACGTGATTGTAGGCCTGAATAATTATATACCATTTTATATTTGACGTAAGTAATTAAAAACCGACAATTTGCGCTTTGGGGTATTTTTTCTTGATAAATAATTTCTTCTGACCATTCAATCTAATTGCATATTTTTTTCCTTTAGTTATTTGAACAAGTATTTCTTGTAAAGATCTACAAAAGTCCCTTTCAACCTTACCCAGACTAGATAATAAACTCATTACACACGTACACTATACTTACACCATAAAATGAATATCAGATGACCTAAACATCCCCTGTTCAAACGGTAATTGTGATTTACATAGGGGCCTGGACACAGGACAGGGAACGTGTGTCCACTGTCACTCCCCTTATTGAAGGCTTTATGACTGTTTGTGTACACTTATACTTATAGATGTTGATTATGATGATATTTTGAAGAAATAGAAGCAACATATTCGTAAGATGTACTGAACATTGTTGGACTGAATATAGTTTTGTATTTTAATGTATTAGTAAAGGTAAGAGGACGTGAAAATTTTAAATAAATAAATTAGTGCATAATATTGTAAACAAATTAAATACTGATAAATTACTACTGATTAAATACTGGTAAATGAATGAAGTTATGGTGTGTTTTTGTGTCGGTTTTAACAGATCGCCAATCGCCTTATAAGTTGAACATAAATTAGAACGTATTTAGAAGCAAAGTATTCAAAGATAAAACTTCCCTTTTAAATCATATCCAATAAAATGAATTCTTAAAAATATAAAGATCTGGCTAAACTGAGGGTGACATTTAATGAACACCTAACTCTTAACTCAGAAGTCTCGCAAACAAAACATAAACGCAAACGTTGACGTAAACGTTAGAAGAGGGGTGATAAAATATAAATCATTTTTAAGTTAATGAAAAGAGAGAATATATCAATCTTTTGTCTCAAGGCGTACGCGGGGGAATTAAGACTGAAAAATGGCCTACCCATTATGGAAATTATTATTTGTTTCTAAATAAAACGCTGCATTTAAATAATGAATTAACGCCGGTAATATGTTCACTTTGTGGAATTAAAAAGATGGTAATAACTGTCATTAAGTTGTTTGGGTTTTATTTGGGACGAGATTACTTTGTAACTGTCACAATTTTCTTTGTCGGTGTTTTAGTTTACTAGCCGTAGATTCGATTTTCATTTAGTGTAAAATATGAAATGGAATAACGAATATTCAGACACTACAATTTCAAAATTGAAAGCTGGGTATGGGGTCTAAAGTAACTACTTATTTTCTTTCTCTTATTTTTGCTGCACTACGCAATTCAATAGCGCAATGTTATCTACTCTGGCATGAAATGATGACACGTACTGATTTTAGTCTTGTTAACTTCTTTGATGAAATATAGTTCTAATTAAGTACATACCGAAAATAAAAAAATACGTTTTTTTTTTCTCTAAATATATTGGCTTTTACCGAAATTCAGCTAAATACTATATACCGCAAGGAACGACTTAGAAACTAACCAAAACAAACTTTAGTTCTAAACACAAAAGAAACAATTGAACTTGTAAACAAAGTGTCAGACCGGCAAACAGTTTGATAAACTTCAGGAAGGTCCGTTTGAATAGCCCTTAATTACTCTTACACAGTAATTGTGTTGATGTATTCGAGTAAATTTCCGCTTCACCAAAGCCCGCCATTTTGCATCCTACGATAAACCTTTGGAAAATTAACAGCGCACTGTGTGCCCTAGATATGCATGTTTCAATGCAGCAAAAAGTTTTGGGTCGCAATAAAATAGTAAATTGAAAAAATGCTGCACTTTTCTAGTCGAAATTCAATTTTGTGTGAAGTTTATTTTTAAATCGAGCATTCCATTCAAACCTCACTTTTGTGCTAAATTATTTTAAAATCTGCTTTTGTATAAACTTTTTAAATTGTTGTCCAGCTTTGGAGATAAAACTCTGTTTTTGGTACACTGTGCACTGGTACGGGGATTAACGTTTCCAGCCATTAGAGAAAATCTTCTATGACGCAACGTTGCCTGCATGTGACCATTTTTACAAACGTTTCTATACTAGCGAGTTGCCTGTATATCTAAACATGAATTACGAATATCGACCTTATTACTTCAAGAATAATGCCAAAGATAAATAATTACTTCATTGTGACAAATTAAATAAATTCAATTAACATACCATAAATACCATAAACCTTTAAGGCACGACTGATTAAGCATAAATCTAATTAAAATCCTTTCAACCCATTAAACATTAATACCTCGATTCATTGCCTAAAAAACATAAGACACCTCATCGAACTCTTAAATTATGACTAAACATCCTCAATTTAGTGGGCGAAGTGCTTTAGCCACAGGCGATATGCGATTGAAAAATTGTAGCGAAGGCTTACGTAATTTGGTAGTGCCTGTGAGGTTTGATACGGGCGGAGTGTGGAGGTGTGTGGAGGCGAGTGGAGGAGAGTGACAGAGAGCCTCGGGCTGATGTGGCTACACGAGGGGTGATGGCTACACGCCTGGTGTCACTGAATTACTTGCAAATGACATTGCATAAGGATTAAGTGCCTATCTGTACAGATGAGTAGACTTTCGATGGGTTTCTAAATTAAATACTTTCGTAATTATGGCTTTATTGATTTTACATTTTGAACCTTTAACGTAAGCTATAGAAAGAGATTCAAAAAAGCTGATCGTGGGTCGCTAAAAAGTCGTCTTTATTTCTACTATTTTGGACGTAAGTATATCCATCATGAGACTTACCAAGTACCTTCCCCTCAAACTAAACTTCAACTGAACGTTATATTAAATACAAACTAAGTACGTAAATAAGATAGTTTGTGTAATAATTAAGTCTGAAACCCAGTTAATAGTCTCGGAGAAGGCAATGTAGTGCACATGACGTCAGCGCTTAAATTTGTCTTCCTGACTTACCTAAACTGGCTCTAGATGGTAACAGGTGATACACTGCACTTCGTTGACGGTATCTTAAGTGTGGTGGAAATAAATAACCCTTTCTGTTGTCTCATGCTATGTAAGCGGTGTAAGTAACTTGTGAAATGTGCAAGAGATTTGTAATGGGTTGGGTAAATCGGGATGCTATGACAAGTGACAGTGCTACCTGGATAGCACTTAAAAGAAAATATATTTTGTAAGATTTCCGTATATTCCATTCCATGAACTTTTACTTCTTTTGTAATGTATTGAATTTGGTTTCAAAATGTTATTCGAAACGGTCCGTTTAAATTCTCTATATAAAGAAGGCATTTTGCGGTATAACATGAAGTATGTAACCTTTTTCCCATTGCGAAGAGTCCGATAAACAAGAAAACATTGTATGAACTTTGTTGTGTCTGGTGGCTTGTCGATGTGCGATTCCGACTGCATTCGCATCGACGTCTCTAGAGAGAGCAGAGAGTGTACGAGAAAATACAAAAATAAAAACAAGGCAGCTTGTGGCCAGTGACTAAAAATACATTTGCTAGCTGTAAATGCTATATATATGGTCAAATTTAGAAAGGGAAAGTTAAATGAGGTTTTATTCCATTATAAGTGCCTCTCCAAAATGGACTATTCTCTTAAATTTTCAATACGCAGGCACCCTGATTCATCGCGTTTGGTACTAATAAAGGGGAATAGAATCGGATTAACTGTGGGCCAGTGTTGGTTGAGTGTACGGCGATACCGTGACGGATTTGCTTTTATTGTACACACAGACCACCCTTTCACCTGACTGCGAGTTATTTCGAGAGGTACAGGCAGCCCAAAAATATCTGGCCATTTGCATAATTAAATTTCAGTATTATTTCCAGTTTTGTGAGCCGTGAATGTTTGAATTTTATTGTACCTTAGTGCTAAGCTTAGGTGTTTCGTTATGAATGAAAATTGTGAACAAAGGTTGACGAAATAGGGGTCTAAAATTACGAAAATTAATTTCTTAAAATAGAATGGTTAATTGCTTTTCTCATTCGCACAAGTTCATTGAAAGTGGAGGTCATTCGGTAACCTTTCATCAACTTCCAAACCGTTTTTTCATCGACCGTTTTATACCATATTCATTGATCAATGTCGAATTTTGGAAACTTTATTTCAAACTGTGATCTTTAAAGAAACTTTTTAAAAGAAAACGTAAAGAATGTCCAACATCTGTTTTCGAATTACAGAGACAGACCACGTGCTCTCTCGGGAGCTTTGGGCAAAGCACACATCTTATATATTTATACATTAACACAACTCAAAGGGGCTTGCCAAAGAAATGTTTTGGCTTCTCAGACATTCTAATGAGGTGTTCTTAATGCAATGAGAATATTTTATGGAGATTTTCAACTATTGTTTTCTTGGATGTATTTCAAGTGGCCGTTGCCGAAATTAAAAAAAAAAAACTAAGAAGCCTTTGAATTGTTACTTTTGTCACTGTTCACCTAATCGATCGAAAAAATGTTCTGCGAAAAATAAAACATACAAAGAATTAAATCAACTGTCCCAAATGTAAATAAACCTAAATGAATTAAACTGCTCAACGAATCTGCTCCTTAAACAAATGAACTAATACGAGATTCCACTAAAATACTAAAGCAAAATCATTTCACGATCCCGACGTATCCAAAAACGTTCCGCAGTCGACCCCATGTTGGCTCCTCTAGTTTAAACAGTACACGTAACTTGCATGCAATATTAATAGGAATGCAGTCGCACCCCTACGGAGGGATGCCGGTATACCTACACTAAATACATCACTAGTATTAGCGGCGGATCTCTTTACTAGCCGGAGATTAATTAAATTTATTAATCGATACGTTGGAACTAAATATATGCAAATAAGCATGTCTCGTAACTGGATTTGATATTTCTGTTTGTCATCATTCTGTAATAGGTACGATGGGGGTATTAAGTTTTGTTTACTGTTTGTTTATTTGATTGTCAATAGTACTTAAAGCCTTTGTAGGTAAATAGTAAAGATTTTGTAACTTATTGTTGTTAATAAAAACAAGATTCGGAAGCTCCGCTTTTAATAAGGTTCCGAGAATTTTGTTGAATAATTTTCCAGAAATCCTCGTGTTCTTGCTTTTGCAAAATTGTTTTTCTCAGGATTAGAGCATAAAATGAAGTATAAATAAGTTTCTGTAATGCTGAATGAACGTTTTATTTAGTTCTGGTTAAAATATAATCCTGAATACTTGACTTGTAATCCTGTAGCTGTTTTCCAAACTTACTAAATTTAAGCTTCTGAAAATGAACGCGTGCTACCAAAAGAAATCGATTGAAACCGAGTTCGTTGAAACTAGGGCAGTAATTTAGACGGACGATGAAACATCCTGCTTGGAATCCGGTTCAAACTGCTCTCCAAATATAAAGTAGCTACTCCTTTCAAGTACTTGATCCCAGTCGTGTAATCATGCAGATGGTTTTCTAGTCAGTGTCGGCCGTAATAACCTAATCACGTAATTCACTTGTGTTCGCGTGAATGTGCCCTCTCCAAGCCACTCACTATTATGCGATAGTGATTGTAGGATCACTACAAGACTCATTAGCATCTGTTAGCCAAATGAATACTTCAAAGCACAATTTGCGAGTACAGACTAAAACCACATCTACGCGATGGCATCTCATCACTATTCAGTATGAAACGGTCCTCGCCTGTATTTTCCAACGGATCCTTCATCCAACCATCGCGCATTGTTTGTTTGGAGTGTCGTTGCACTGTTTTCATGATACATAGCATTAAATGTACGATAGGTAGCCGGTTTAAGTGGATTACACTCAGCATTGGACAATGCTTTAGTTTTTATGACCGTTTAAGCTCTGAAACGGGTGAGGGACGGATGGGTCGTTAGTACTTTTCTGTTATGTCCTGAGGGTGCAATTTACGACTATTGTTTACTTTGAGAGCGTTAGATCAGGATTTTGTTCAGAAAATTTAGGCATATATTCACTTTTGCTGGGTCGTTTGATCGTGTCAGCAAATTTATTTTAACACTATTTTGACTGCAGTGGTAAATTCTGACGCGGCGTGATTTTATTCGTGTTGATTTTATATTGTGAGGTTAAATTGTAATCAATTGCAAATATATATTTAAAACAGATTGTTTTTTCAAAACGATTAACTATTACCTATATGTTTACAAACTTTGTTACGATATACGAGTATTCTTAGCTTACCAAAATTAGATATTCTGCATCCTTCATTGCCTTTCCTTTGAATTTCCATTGACCCTTGAATTCAATAAAAAATACTATGTTTATTTAAATTACATTTGCCATACGTCTCATTCCTTTCAGTCCCGTCGTGTTATGAAAATTCATTCTGGTTCTTGGCAGTACGCCTGAAGCAGGCTTTATAATACAAATCTAGAGTTGCGCGACACGTGTCAATATATTTTATTCATGCGCACAGGGCTATGCAGATTGCGTTTTGTGCAACACCCACAGATTTCGTAGGGGTAGCTTTGTGCCCTTGTTGGGTATGTGATTGAAATGGGGTGTCGTGCTAATGTTCGGCTGTGCCATATGCGTTCTTGTTGGAGTTAGAAGTCGTTTTTTGTTTTTGTTGTTGTGTTTTTTTTCGTTCGTTTCAGGCGTAAATGGACTTTATTTGTGAGTGACTTTTGGTTTTATTTTGTGTATCAATTGAAGAAGACCTTTATATGTAAATGCAGTTAGAAAATTGCTTAGTATCGTATACAATTAGGCTTGTAAATTCCAGCAAATATGTTCTCAGAAACGGTGTTCTATAAAATGGTCATCTTAATCTTCCAAAATCGTAAGGCCTTTAATTGAAATTAATATTAGTCTCTAACTTTCTGAAAATGTTAATTTAGGTTAATGATCTCTTGTCCAATTTAGTCCTGACTTCTGTTTAGTGTCCGGTCCTCGAGACAATGTAGTTTTATGACTCAAATTATAATTGAAGCAAACCCAACGAGTTTGCGAGTGCTTTATGAACTAATTAGGACCTATATCAGCAAATTGAAGGACTCATAAGTAGGGACAGGGAACGTAATACGTCGGTAGTAACTTACAAAGAGCTCTGAGTTTTAAGACTACTTAATTCTGGCTAGAAATGTTCAGTGGTAAATAGGACAGTTGCAGTTTTATTAAAGCAATTCTAGCTTCATTTGTTTTAGCACAATTTTGTAAATTAAACCTCCTTGCTTAGTATCCTTGTCTCTGTAACTGGCTGGTTCGTTATTTGTTTGAGGCTGAATATTAACTAAGTTTAGTAGGTAAGTAGCTAAGGTAAATATGATAGCTGATATGTCATGTCAGCTGAAAAAATGGAAATGATCTGAATAAGTGTTGTCAACTTAAAAGGTCAACCTACATATTGAAAATAGAGGATCTAATAATGATTACAAGTAATATCGTTTTCTCTTTCACTCCTTTATAATCTATTCACTGTTTCTCCCTCTTATCTTTAAACGTCATAACACATTCTTCAACAAAATTTATGAACTACAGAATTGTGTTAGTGATGTTACTTTATGCATAATGAAACCACAAACATACCTACAACTTAAATTCGTATAAATAGTATAATATATCACAATATCGATTAAGATAAGTAGTTATCGGTTAGAATTTCTATGTTCCTTTCTAAAAACATGCTCAGCCCGTTATAACTACAGTAAAATGATGTTCTGTGTTCATCTTATTGATTTTTTTTACCTAGAAACCATTAATTTATATCCTAAGCGTCATTTAAATGTGTTTTCGATGTAATGATACGACTTTTTTATGTATTTCGGTTTCGCGGTCTAGATGATTTCACGTCAAAGTTGATTTTGGGTTTTACGATTTTTATAAATAATATTTTTTGACTTGAAAAAGGAGTGTGTCTGCTTTTATATCAACTATCTAAACTAAATAAATGCGGTAAACAATCTTATTTCTTTCCTCTATCTAAACGATATATTTCAGTGGGATATTTGATTTGGTTATGTTTATTGTTATTTTATATATTTTTCAGTCGTATTTTATTTTCCAGTTCACTTTTACCTAAAAGACACACCAAAATGTTTTATCTTTTTAAGTACCTGAATAAAAAATGAGTCCTGCTGAAGGCGCTACTTTAAATATATTTTTCAAAGCTTAATAACGTCTGTCTTATTCGGCGCAGATAAAAAACATAACTATGAATCAAGAGATTTTAGATTAAGATAAAAATTTGCATTTGTTAGCAATACCAAATCTATGTCAAAAATATACTACGTATGTATTTGTACTGTGTTATATATGTCAACTTGATGAATGCTAGTGTAAAGTTAAAATATTGTAATATAGACTATTAATGCAAATGCTTAAATCCCACGATAACGCCAAAAACATATTATATTCAATCAAAATGTTCTATTATACATGTCCGCTAATAAAGTCATTTACATAAGTGAGTTCTGAATCTTTTTTTATAATATAAATGTGGACTTCATTTGTCTTTTTTGGTAGGCCATGTTTTAGCGTTTCGTATCCAAAGGGCAAATGTGGAACTTTACTAAAGCAAAACTGTCTCTCAGTCTGTCTGTTGCCAAGATATGTCATGAGTCGTTATAGCTATCTATAGTTAAAATTTTCACTGATGATAATTTCTTCTGTTGTCGCTGTAAAACAATTACCTATCTAATAAATTAAATATTGAGGCAAGCATCGATGATAAGGTCATGTATGCCATGAATGATCAATTTTTTTTCTTCAGTTTATTTGTTTATGCGTACCACAAACAGTGGATGGCAAAAGCAATAGACCGGACAGAGTGGAAGTATCTAAGGGAGGCCTTTGCCCTGCAGTGAGAAAATAACGGCTAAAAAAAAAATTGTACGGAACCCTTAGTGCCATGGGTCCGAATAAAAAAAACTTACACATACACTTTTCTTGTGTTATTGTTATATATAGTTTTTATAATGATAAACTAGTCCCTAAATTAGTTTTCAAGTGTTTTTTAATGTCTATCTCATTAGGATTTTATGTAATAGTGATATATTAGTTTTGGCTTTTAAAATTTGCTTTATTTGGGAATGATTAGAGGAAGAACCCACATGTTTGTTAATTATGAGAAAAATATAGAAATGATTATCCTGTTTAAAATTTTATTGTGTCAAGTCACGAACTTAATTAAGGAATGTGTATTTATTTAAATAAAGGATTACCCTGACTGATACAAGTCTTGATAGAAGGCACAAAACTTAGTGTTTTCGTCTTTAAAAGGTGATAATTAAAAATGAGTTATACATTTTAATGTTGTTTTCATATAATGATGTCCGTTAACAACAAGATAAAGTCATAAAAAAGACGTATATCCATTTAGGTTGTTAAAAGATGGGTTTGGATTCATGGTTAAGTTAGAGGAGTAAAGGTCACGGCCAGATCTACGATACGCGACGTGTCGCAGGTTCCATCCCCGCATAGGACAATAATTTACGTGTGAAGCCCCCGCGACGCAACAACTTAATTTGCGGTAACCGTTAAAAAAACCTAACTGAAATGATTAATCTTAAAAAATACAAATTCATAAACTTTTTGAATAAACAAAAAATTGGTATAAGGAAGTCAAAGAACCAAAATATATTTCGAAGTACCCATAACATTACGAGTCACTCACTCACCAATCGATAAATAAGTGGCTAGACAGCAACCTTCGGATAGAACGTATCAAACCAATCCGGATCATACGAAAACTTTATAAATCCGTTCGAGTTTAACGAAAGACTCGAAGCAATATAAACGAAGTTTCAGTTCTGCTACAAGCTGCCTAACGAGCATGTGTAGTTCAGAATATGTTCCAGGTTACCTTCCGTAGTAAGATTGTTGATGTCGGAAAGAGATGCCGCTCTACGACGCATAGTGCGCTTTCTCGCTTCCACAGTCTATTTTCTAACTTTGAGAGTTGGTGGCAGGGCCCCAGGTAGTTAGGTCCTTGAGTCAACTGTATTCAGATGGCTCATTTGTATTTTAGATTTGAGTTTGTTGAATAGACGAGAGAATACCCAGAGACGATTGTTGTTTAAAACATAGGTACGAATCATTTTATTCATTTGTTGGTCTTAGTAACTAGCTTGCGTTTATTTGTATGTACCTACAAAGGTTTGTTGAATTGGGAATGATTAGAAAGTGTAATTCAAATCGAAAACAAATGTTTGTGTGATGAGCATGATCATTTGTTCTGGTATCTGGGTGTAATTTATCTATAACTAGCTGTTGCCCGCGACTTCGTCCCTGTGGGTAGAAGATATAAGTTATGATTTATAACTGCCCTGTTTTTTTTTCACATTTTCCACTGTGTCTTCGCTCCTTTTAGTCGCAGCGTGATGGTTTATAGCCTAAAGCCATCCTCGACAAATGGACTATTCAATACAAAAATAATTTTTCAATTTGGACCAGTAGTTCTTGAGATTAGCGCGTTCAAACAAACAAACAAACTCTTCAGCTTTATATATTAGTATAGATATGTATGTATTTAGAAATATATAAGTAAGTTTATCAGTTGTCTGGTTACCATAACACAAGCTCTGCTTAGCTTGGGATCAGATAACCGTGTGTGAGTTGTCCCAGGATATATTATATTACAATCATGTTACCGTATGACGTTTCTATGAAGCGCCTGATGGAAATTTAAGACAGAAGCAAATAAGTGCTGTTGCTACACATTAAGCCGCAGGCGCTCTTAAGCAAACTTTAACGTTCTCCTAGAGTAGGTTGTAAAATGGGGGTAGGTTTAAATGATGCCTTTACTTTTAAATTACAGTATTTATTATTTCAGTATAAATTAAAGGAGTATTTTTTTTGGTTAATAAAAGAGTTATTAAATAGTTCCATTCGCATCTGCATTACTCAGTTAAGAGTTAATAAAGTATTTATTTGTAAAATATTATTTTATTTATATCGTTATTTTATATTTGCAAAATTAATTTTCTCAAATTGAATTCTAGATAGGTACTATCCCAAGACTTGTTGAAAAGGAGTTAGTAACTTTAAACTGTACAGTAACAAGCTAAACAACCACTTATCCCGATAGTCTTGGGAACACGTCCAAACATAATTAGTAACAACGTTAGGCGCCGCCGGATGAGATAAGGGTCCGTTTGCGGCGAAACTTTAATATTGCCACATTCAGTCCTTTAGAAAACCAGCGAGGTTAAGCTGGGGTGCGTATGAGGTACAGTAAATCTTGTGAGAGGTCTATTGCTACGTCTTGAAGTAATATTATTGCTGTGAAAGCGTGGCAGCGCTTTACAAAAGCATATATCAGCGTCTCTTTCTAGAGATACACCTTCCGGTTCAGCAAGGAGGCCGAATTAGGACTTAGAACCTTATTAACGACTATTAACGAGTAACTATCAACATGTTTTGCATACAGTTTATTGAAGGACCCAAAGGAATATCATGTTAGGTATTCTGAGAATTGGAACTTCTAAGTATCATCTTGGCCTAGTCTGGAAATTACACAATTCCAGTTCTAAACTGCGCCCGCTTGATTAAAGTTTGTCCGTACTTAGTTCTTAATTGATTGCGTTCAGTTGTCGGCAATAGGTACTAGCAACTTATAGTAATGAAAATATAATATTATTGTGTCGAAAATATCTCAAGCTTCATATTAAATTTTAAGTAGGTAGGTAAACAACACGTCGTTTAAACAAAGGTTCAGAAAAGTGTCGAGCGTTTGAGTCATGTTGTTTACAGGCAGCGCCTGTTAAAAATTACAGAGCAAATCAACAAAAACTCGTTAATTTATTCGTGGCTGCAAGGGGCTACGGGGGTTAGCATTAAAATTTGAGCCTTGTCAGGTGCTAAGTCCATAATTTCCCCGGGGAACAATCCCGCGACCCGTTTAAGGGTTTTCATGAATGGCAGTTCTAATTTCTACAACCGGTCGTCTTCCCATTTGTTTTAAAGGCATTGTTTACATTATTATGACCCTGAAATCTTAGGAAGGCAATGAGTCGGCGTTTATGCTAAGTGTTTGCTGCTATTTATTTGGAGGTGAAGGAATAATGAATACTTGTAACATATATTTATGTTTTGTCTAGCAATATTGTTTCCACAGTGAATTTTGTGTGCATGGTTCACATCCACCAACTTTTTACGAGAATCCCTCTAATTATACACACAAATTCTATTATTACATGTTCTTAGCACACTAGCCTTAATTGTGTAACAGCCTAAACAAACAAAACAATAATTGTTAGAGGTACTTACCTATTTATTTTTACATAATAATCTTATAGCTTTACATCAAGAAGCTAACAAACCTTTTCTGTTTCAGGTAAAATAAAATTCACTACACAGCGTTTTGGTAAGCGCTACAACAAATATGTGGTTTTACGTAGATTTAAACTTCTATGGAGTCACGATTCTCGCCTCGTTTGTATGCACAAGTTTTACATATGTTTGGTCTCGACGAAACACATAGGAACGAAAAACGGTCTTAAATTGTAAAGCTACTGTAAACGAAAGTACCTAGGTACCTTAAAGTCACTTTTATGGAGACAAACGTTTTGCTGTATTAGGAAAACACTTCAAGTAGGAAATATTGTATTTTATTCTGTTCTAATTAACTGCTGCGGAGTTTAGGACTAATTTTATTTAGTTTCATCTATTCAATTCTGCTAAAACATTTGATAAGCAATAACTGTGTACAATTAACGCTATGAATTTAAATACCAAATAAAATGAGAGTATTTTGTTTAATCTGTTCCATGTTAAAAACATTTGATAAGCTTATTTGCTTACAAATTACGGATAAACATCTTCATATATTCCGGAAGTTATAGTTTCATGCTACAAATTTCGTAACAAAGTTAACGACTTGTGGTTTCAAAGATCAGGCCCGGATTTTGCATAAACAAACAAAACTCATACAGTTAGGGAACTAATTATGGTTTTAGTTAAGAACAAATGTCGTGATCATTAGGAATTTGTGGTTATTTGGGAAAAGAGATATAGCTTGGGCTAGTTCTTAATGAGTTATTGATACTAATATTACTGGATTGTAACCACTTTTCCAAAGGTCTATTAGTTATATTAAGCAACCTGGTTCTAGAGGGTATTCCTCTGACGTGGCTTTTAATACAGGCTAAAAAAACAGTATTACCTAAATGCAGTGGCCAAAAGCCAATTTAAGAAGTCTTAATAAAAGAAGTAACTGATAGCTCTGAGACGAATACAAAATAGAAAATTATCGACCTTGTTGTTTTATAGCAATTTTTCAAGCAAGTATTTTCATCATCATAATAAAGTGAGAGTCGACAAGCGATAAAGATTAATAGTTAAAATGTATTGTGGTGCATAGTATAAGGGGATAGGTGTAGGCGAATAGAAAAAAAAAACATGATTCCACCATTATTTTTTCGCTAATGTGTCAAACGACAACATTAGCATTTGATTTAAAAAAAGTGTTGGCAGAAAAACAGAATAATAAGTAATAAATTGAAAATATTCGTTCAATAAATCTACGTTTCAAATATTAATCTATAAGTAACCTTTATAAAACATAGCTATGCTATTCTTGTAAATGAAGAGTTTCAGGGAAAATAATAATTTAGAGAATTAAAACTTATCCCAAAACATCAGCGTTCTTAACAATAAAATGCTAAAAAGTTTTCTTTATTATGTCATCAATTTACAATAAAGATCTTTTCTATTGAATTATATTTTCATGTAAACTTAAAAAATACACTTAACCGTTTCAATTCTGTATTGATAATGTCGTATCCGCCTACTATACATAAACAATAACTCGATTACATGCTGTTGCCCATTATACTTTGACTTTAGTCCGTGCGGTCCGTGAAGGTTCGTTGCAGATGCAAAACTTTGTCGGGTCTCGATGGAAATTTTAGAAGATCTAACTTTGCTTGTCGTGACCACTAGTTCACCCCCCTACCATCATCGTTTAAAGTAAAACGATACCTGTAGGAGGAGGGACAAATAGGTACTATAATATTCCACAACTTTGACAGAATCCCATCTAGTGTCAAACTAAGTAAAGCTTATATTATGAGTGAAGACAACTGATAAATATAGATAATTATATATTTCTAAATACAAACAATCATCAGGCAAACAATCGTCCTGGGTGGGACTCGAACCCACGACCTCCGGTATAGCAGTCAGGGCCATTAGCCACTAGACCAACATGCCAGAGATTAAACTCTACGTTATGTAGCGCCATCTCGCTTTTACGAATGCAAAATGCAGGAATCTTACTTGAAGCATAGTGGAGGATCTTCTGAACATTTACTTAGTGTAATGTTAAACAGCTTTCTGTAACGGTTGCCCAACGATTCTACCAAGTTAGGAGTTTGTCACGCTGTCATGTTGGTACAAGTTTTCTTTTCTTCGTAAGTTCAATTGTGTTCAAGTTTTCAAGAATTCTTGTTCGGTAAACCTTACATCTATACAAGAAGTTTTGCTTTAGAATAACAACTGAATTGTTAAACTACATGTAGTTTGAGTCTCTACAGGACTTATTTAGAATTTTTTCCTTTCAATAGAGAGACAGAGTCTATATTTATTTATTTTTAAGAAAGCTACAACTATAAAAATATCATTAGAAATGTTAAGACAAACAAGCACAAAATATAGAAAGCACTTGTGAAAGATGCGAAAGTTCTGGTGAAAAGAGATATGAAGTATTTTTTACTTGTGTGCTGGAACATTTAATAGAAATTGTATATAGTCTATTTAGATGTAGTTATAAATTCAAAAGTGTATCTTTAATGTAACTATGGCATTGTACATATCTCCAATAAGCGTAGGAAGCGAAATTGAGAAACTACCTATTAGTAAATATAGGGATATTTGGTAACTCTATCTTTAGTAGTTTTGTAAATGTATATTTGCTTTCATTTCATCATAACATAGAGGTTTCAATATCAAATTTCCTTTTCATTTGACCTTCACCTTCTTCGATATAACAGTGCCTTCTCTCGTCCTTTGTATCGTTTTCCTAAATTTAATTTGATATCTTCTTATATGACTAAATCTCGATTCTCAAAGCTGGCCTTCTTAAATGAATACTAAATCCCAAAAGTACGTATAAACTTCTAAAATTGGTAAACAAAACATGTATTCAATAGTTCCAAGATTCACAACCAAGGAGGTTCATAATTACCGGTTATAATTAATTTGTTAGAGGGCCCACCGAACTGTGAAATGCATTGACCCGTTTTATCATCGGTAGCGATTTAAAACTTGGATTAATAACTTCCCTTTTATCAAATCAAACTTGATGAATACTTGGGCGACATTGCAAGGGGACGAGTTCCGTGGACCTTTAATTACTTAACTTGAGATATAGCTAATGAATTTTTGGACAGTTTTTCGGAATCAAAAAGTTTGTTCTCGAGCACTTTACGATTTGTTTTCTAAGAAATGAAAAGAGAGTTTATTGTTATTGATGACGATTCTCCAAGTTAAGATAAAGGGAATTGGGTTTTTATTAAGTTCAAATTGGAGAAAAGGGCCTTTTGATAATTGTAGGAGTTGATTTAAAATTGATTTTGTGAAATGTGATAAACCTCCAGAATATTGAAAATAGAGATTCCTTCTAATACGGGTATCATCGTCGTTGTTTATTTTCTTTCGTTTTCTTTACAAATCTGGCAAATACTCAAAAGGTATCGATGTTATTCAAATATGCTTTTGAGAATATTTAAGTTATCCAAAAATAAGGTACATGCAAAATAAATGCTTTCTAAAATCAGATATTGGAAGCGTAAGTACTTACTCATGCGAGGACTTACCGAAGATTCTTCAAACAGGCGGATGAATTGTCGCCTCCGGGATCCGTTGACGTCAAGCGATCATTTTAATCTGTCAATCAAAAACACGTGATTGAAATCGACTATTAATTTTATGGAGTATATTTTTTTTCTATTTAGTAGCAGGTTTTCTTCTTCTATATCTACCAATATATATTTTTTTTCAGCCGTTACCGTCCCACTGCAGGGCAAAGGCCTCCCTTAGATGCTCCCACTCTGTCCGGTCTATTGCTATCTACGAATATTGATTGATTTGTTTATTTCCGTTTGGGAAACAACAGATTAATTGGAGACTTACAGAATATTGTCTAATTTGAAGTAATCTATTTATTACAGAAGCTCATAAGTATGTTTTTCTAACCAAGAAAATATACATCTAAACGATACAAAGTAAATCCTATCATAAAGTGTTAGAGCACAAAATAACGTAACAAACATTTTTAATCCTAAAAAGCAATTCTGAACGGTTAAAACGTACCGCAATTTCGTGGTTCTAGGGAAATGAATGAAAGACTTTTGGGTACACATATACAGCGCACTAGATCGCTTGGCAGGTCAGACTAATTAACAAATACGTAATGTTTTAGAGAAATTAGATATTGGTCGTAGAGTCAATAGTATGTGTGTGTAAAACACTCGTTCGAGCTTCTTCTTTTAAATGGTTGTTATACAAAACAGTGTTGGAGGTTTTAAGTCGCTAGTAAACTTCTAGCGTGGTCTTAGAACACGCCGCTTCTCACACTTCTTACATTATTTTCAGTAAGCATTTTGGGAAGTTCTTACTAAGACACACATAAATTAAGAAAAACGTCGGTGCGTGAAATGATAAAACCTTCGGCCTTTATCTTTGCAGTCCAGCGGGCTATCACGACATCACTGATGTCGTACCATATCTTAACATCAGATCTGTCCGTCTATTCTGAAATTGTATTGACCTGTGGAACCATCCTTACAAGTTCACCGAGCCAATTTGCGTTGTCTATCTACTAGATGCATTTGTAACCGATACGCCTACGCTCTGGAGGCCAATTCTGCTATTTACAAGGGCCGATGAATGAATGAAATTTGGCTCACAATGACAATTTTCTTATTCTCTTAAGCATTTTTCTACGCAATAATTGTAATATCAGTACGGGGCGTTAGACCAAAGGTCAATGCAAATTACTTCCAATTATTTTATTGGCAAAAGGCTTAAGAGAATAGGAATAATTTCAAATTTAATCCAATTGCCAATCATTCATCGGCCATTGTAAAATAGCAGAATCGGGGCCCTGTATATGAATAGATCATTTCACTTTAAAATCTAATTTACTTCATTCCGGATATTTTCGCGAACACGTTAGATTTCATTTTAAATTTTACGAATATATTGGGACAGTTCGCAAATGAATTGAGTTCTCCAATTGGAGCACCTAGCTAATTTGATTTGTAGCTTGAATTTTGTTGCGGAAAATTGAATTAAATTCATTTTAAGTTACATATTTTAAAAAAAAGTAATATAAATTTATAAAAAAAATAGTATTTCAATTCTTAATGCTTGCACTTAATGATCAAACGAAACTAGAATGCTTGCATCATAATTATAGCGTCTTCATGTTAGGTGGAGTAAAAAAAAATGACAAAAAGCATTAAGAAATAGTGTTTCATACTTTATAAAATAATATTGTAGTTCCATAAATACAAAAGACAGTCATGATTCCTTCAATTTATATCAAGTGACGTCACTTTCCTTCACGCATAAAACCTCGTGTTAAAGAAACGATCCCATTTGAATATAGAACACATCGTCCTGATACGTCACTCTGGCACGTGCTCGCCAATCACAGTTTAGACCCAAACTTTTTTTTATATCTGGAAGCAAAGTACAACTTTACGAGATTCTCATAAAATAGAAAGGTTTCATTCTTCTATAAGGTAGCATTTTATTTAGGAGTGGGGCTGGTGTTTTGTTTATTTGTCAAAAAATATAATTTTATCCTTCGAAACTTACTTTTGAATCAAAATATATTTTCACAAAGAGCTGGTTGGTGATTTTTTTTTAATAAAACCTGCGTTTAAAACTTCTTGGTTCGAAGTTCGGTCTGTTTGGCTGACTGAGTGTTCTTGCTAGGTTCTAGACCAATGCCCAACTTAGAAGTTTATGACAATATTCTGCAAAGGAGCGCCTTTGTTTAAACAATAATGCTCGCATAATTTACGGCTGAATTATATCTAAGGCATATTTAAGTCAGAGATGAACTCTACATCACAAACTCTAAAAGCACGTCTTAGCTGTTGAAGCGAGACGGCACACTATACTGCACGTAGCGCTGTCTCCTTTACACGACTAACTCCTGCATTAAGAGATTATAGTAAAAGCAATGTTCTTGGAAATCTTTGTTTGTGATATCACACTCATTAGTGCGGCCTTCAGGCGTTGTTTGTGAAAGATAATATGAGAAAAGACATATATAAAACCATGTGTTTTATATTGTGAATGTCTATTCTCCCTATAAGAGTATTATTATTATCATACATTAGCGGTTTACGAAGATTGTTTTTATGACAGCATACAAACTTACTTAACTTTATGGCTTCCAAAAGTTATTTACAACCAAACTTCGGTATGGAAGATCGTCAGCTTTCATTAAACATGCCATGTTGAGAATATTAACGATTGAAGATGTGGGTGAAATACGGCGTCATACGAAGTCTGTCGAGTTTTCCCGAAGACGTATATTATACAGTTTCGTCAAATCTTACGTTAACCCATTTAAAAACTATTTTTTTTTAGTTTTGATTTTGATTTTAATAAATTTTGGATGCTTCAGTTTTTGTGATCTTTTACTTTTTACTTTGCGTGTTAAAAACAACTAGGTCTGTAAATGCCGAGTCACCTCGATTCTTGTTTACGTATAGTTTACTATGTGCAAACTGCTATCAGAGTGCGGGATATCCTTTAACAAAAAAAAAAGAGTAGAACCTCTGTAAGTCAGTGGCGTGCCATAGTTAAGAAAGACTTAGTGTGCTGATTTTATCACGGTGCTTTTTTCACCGTTTTTAACATGTGACAGTTAGGTACCTACTTAGTAATTACATATCAAGTTGGAAACACATTGTTGTGGCGAGATTCGGTAATGGTAACCGAATTCAGATCAGCATATTTGTTATCCACGATTCATAAAGTTTGCTAACACCATAATATATATTACAAGAGTGTTATAATAAGGTGGAGAGTAGCATAAAGAATACAGAAAATCCTGAAAGATCATATAAAATCGGTTTTAAACTTTACGTGAATACAAAACCAATGATTACTGACCTCTAACAATTGTCGTATACATGTTCGATGTTCATAAATTCCTGTACTCACATTGTATAGGTAAGCCATTTGAACGAGAAAGTTTGATTGTGTTTGTTATTCGATCACGTTGTTACAGTTGGTTGGTTCCGTATCGAACTTTAATTTATACGTACAATATATTCTCTGGTATATGGACTTACTAATTCAATTATGAAACATTTGTTTAGAACTAAAGTTTGATGTCAAACGTTTAATATTGTTCAAGTTAGGTGCTGTTGTGGACGCGGGATGATTGTATTTATAGAGTAGTATGCTGTCTTGTTTCTAGAAGGCCAGGTAACTGCAAGAATCTGTGGAAATATTCATGAAAAATAAAAATATTAAGCATCCTATCCTGATTAACTTTTAAAAGAGTAACTTTTGGAGTTTCTTGCCGGTTCTTCTCCATCAGAATTACACTTTTGAACCGTGAAACTAGAGTCACTACTGTAACATTTTAAAAATGCTTGGAAACCTGAAATTTAATCACTACAAAATATTTCTACTTCACATTAGATTCTACTTTACATTCAAGTACGCTAGAGAAATGTATTGCAAACATTCAGCATAAAAATAAAGGGTGACAAATCTAAGACTGCTTCCCATGAGGAAATATGTTAAGTATGGCAGGAAATGTGTGTAATGCACGGTTACCTCCCAGCGGGGAACATTCGTGTGTATTCAGAATTATCTCAACCCGTTCAGTGCTCGTGTTTGGGTCCATTGGAACTTCTTTATTTCTGTATTTCTCGCTTATTTTTGTACTGTAAGTGCGTATGTGAAAAGCTTCATTTTGATTTTTTAGTACTGAAAGGGTTAAAGGGCTCTTGTATTAATCGGTCTGTTAACATCGCTGCTATTAGAAAAAATAGCAAAAAAAAAACAAAAGGAAGCAACGGTTGGGACAGTCAGATGGGTGACCAATGTTGGTTTCACGAGGCCTTATCGCGCTCGTTTTAAACCAGTAAGTCTTCGACCCCGGAAATAAGGTTTCAGCAATAGAAAGTAGAGTTTTTTTTACATTTCGAGATTATTTGTTCGCTTTTTCTATGACATATAACCGCGCACAAATTAACTTAAGAAATAAATTACCTACATTAATGTCATAAATAAATTAAAAAGTATTATTAAATCTTTCGAAATCGAAACAAATGTCTAATCTACACCACATATATATAATCAATATTAACATAATAACATCACAGTCGATTGTTTCAGCTTGTAACGTGACAAGCGACACTCTCAGCGAACACTTACATAGTCCCAGTCTAGGTAGGCCCTCGACTTTGCCTAGCCACGCCGCTGCACCGCAAAGCCTTTCTCGATAGGTCGACGAACCTAATCGATAGAAAACTCTTTAGAGTTCAAACTATTTAAATCGTAATCGATTGTTTTTTTTTTGTAATTATTCGATTTATTTAATCGTATGATTTTTAGAACTGGAAATAGGTTTTAAATGCCATCGTAATTATTAGATTTTTTATCGCCTTAAAATCGCCTTATATCACTCTAAAATCACCTGATTAAATGTGTTATAGTTTTGAGTAGATATACAACTAAGAATAGATAGAATCATCAGAATATTTAAGGAGATATCGCAGTTGTAATATAACTCTACAGCAAAATAAAGTATCTGAGACCGGTTGGTTACTATGGAATATATTGTATTTCTTTTAATTGCACATCACTAGTCAAAAAACCATTTAACCAAAAATGTTCTGCCTCATATATTAACAACCACACGGACTCAGTCTCCAGCAAAAGTTTGTAAATAATAGTAGTTGATACAAAAACACTGGATAAGTTTACTCAAATAATAGATACTATTATTATTCCAGAAACAGTAAATTTTATCTGACTTGAATCGTTAGGCTAATTACTCTAGGGAATATTTCTTCTTGAATCCCTTTACACGAACTCTCTTATAAACGAAATTCAAAATTTTGGACGAAATTTCTTCAGGAAAATAAAAGTTAAATCAAGATGACCCATTTATTAAAAGGATCACCTTTAACCCACAATCAAGTTTGGAAAAATGTTTTCGTTTTTAATATCAGCTGTAACCGAGACAGAATATAAATTAAACATTCATGTAACACCAAATAAAATGAGACCTTTGTAATATTTTTCATTACATGCATAATTTATTCTTTTGTTATTTTGACCTCTCTTAATATATTTAGGTTGTGTCTGAATAAATAAGGTTACGTTAAATAAGGCAGCGTTTTATCTTAAATGTTTTGCCATCGAATGTTAGGCCTTTAACATTTCTTTTCAACTGAAGCCCTAATTACTTAGTGTGTAACAAATGGTGTGCTGTAACTTTTTTAACCGACTTTATAAAATGAGAAGGTTGCCAATTTGATTGCATATGTTTTTTATGTTCGTACATGGATCGGTACATAAAAGACGAAACTATATTAATAATAGAATATTTCAAAAATCCTTCTCTTGGCAAGAACATCAGGGTTTGATAATGAAAGAACTTTCAAAAATCATAATTGCGGTTTTCTTCTTAGTGTTTTAATTCCCCAGCAAAAGCCAACCTATTTTCTCAAGCTAAATTTAAGGAAAACCTTTCAAGTTACTTAGTACAATCTTCAGTTAACTATTAACAAGCTGCTATAAGTTCATATCCTCGTTATCGTGTAAGTCCGTATGCCCCTAATATATACCTCATAAAAGTTCTCATGTTTTGCCATAATCTAGACTCTCCGCTCATAGTAACGACAAGGTATATTTCATAACTCCTTTTAAAAACCAATAAGTTCCTCGTATAAACTTTATCTCAAACACATAAGGATCATTTTCGCTTGCCAAAACTTTGTTGTCACAAATGACTTTGGTTGGCATTTCCACAAAGTTTTCCAATGAAATACTTTATCCTTCGAAGAATTCTTGCGTCAAGCGACTGCTCGGCATCGAGTTTCAATATTCAGCGAAAGATTTTCTCAAAATGTAACTTTATTAGTTTACGAAAGAGTTGAAAATAGATCAGTCTGTACGGTAAGTTAAGTTACAGTTTCTAGTTTTGCAATACTGTTCCATTTATATGTGAACTTATTAAGCTGGTGTACTTTAATACAGGAAACAGGTTTCAAATAATATTTTGAACCCATGTTAGATCCACTTTTTTTAATAAAACTTGATAATACAACGAAAATTGTCACGTACTACCACAGAAAAGAAAACACCCTAGTTTTAACACTCGAATATTCTAAACTTACGACTTCCACGATCGTCTCATATTTAAGCAGCTAAACGTTTTATACTTTCCATTTTCCGGGTACAATGAAACAGACCCCTTTCGTGCTACCGATGTAACTTACATCTTGCCACAGAATTTCAATATCGGACCATAAAGGGTGGGACATACCCCTTGGGAATATCTTGGGATTGTTGTACTTACTTGTCAACATTTATTCGTAGTTACCTAGTTGTGTAGTTTATATGAAATGAGGTTTGTTTAAAATGAGAACTAATTACATCATTGAGTTAACTGTTTAAATAAGTTGTTTAACTACAGTTTTCAATAATGGATTCTGCTGCTAGAGATAGAATAATATCAAATTTTGACTGGTGACTAGTTTCGTAGATATGATATTAGCTAATGAAGTATACTGATTATTGGAAAGAAACACGTTTATTGAAGAAACCACTTCTTTAAAAAAAACAAAAGTGAATCGAAAAATGTAGCAACGTAACAAAAAAGCTTGGTATTTACATTTAGCTGAACACATACAAACTTTTTGTTCTAGTAATAAGATTGACGCGGTCTGAAATTGTTTCCCTCGCACTTTCTATTTGATCGGAAACTTCGCAACCCTATAGAATTTCAATA
This sequence comes from Trichoplusia ni, assembly GCF_003590095.1. Lineage (NCBI taxonomy): Eukaryota > Metazoa > Arthropoda > Insecta > Lepidoptera > Noctuidae > Trichoplusia > Trichoplusia ni. The sequence goes on along the minus strand of NC_039496.1, from coordinate 3,451,312 downwards.
AAGAAACAAGAAGAAATATTGTGACAAGGAAAAACGAGTAATGGTCACGTTTAACTAAAGCCCGATACTTCGATTTTTATGAGAAATTCGCAAAATATTTACGGGACAATATCAACTTTTGGAACGTGATTTTGGGCTAACGACTCACTTCCATGATTAAGTACTAAGCTATTAAAACTTTTAATGCTTTAATGATCAATAAAACGAATAATCACTGGATGGACTTCAGTAATGCAATGAGCTTAGTTTTCATAATGAGTGCGGTAATTTGCCGGATTATAAAATCGTGCGTGATTCCACTAGACCTGATTGGATATGATTGAATAATAGCTGATTAACGTGTTTGAGCGATTTGTTTGACATCAATAGCTTTGGTTGAATGTAGGTCAGAAAATAACAGTGTATTTATCCGCGTTATAACGTTAATTAGTTCCGTTGATTAGTGTTGACACTTATTTCAATTCGTATTTGTCGTTTGTCATTTTGGCTCCATGCCCCCAGTCTAACGTCTTCGCGGATACTGAATGCAGGAATATGTAATATTATAAAACTCATAAATCTTTGCGGAAGTCTAAATGTTCTTTAAGACATAATTTCTAGCATAAACAAAATATATAATTATATATATGTAGATTATGTCTAACTACTAAGTAAAGCTCTTTTATCTTCAATCAGTAATACATTTTGTCATGCATACTTTACCAGCGAGAAAAAGCCACATTACTTTTCAATAAACTTCCTAGAGGAAAAGAAATGAGTCATAGTAGTCAGTAATATCCGTTTTTACTTACTTTAGCTCCCTTTATGCTTACTGCCACTGCGGGAACGGAGATGCTAGAGATATCATTAGCGTGTCCTACTTACAAGCTCTAAGTAAAAGCGACGCCCACGTAATCTGTCCCATACGGCTGTGGAACTATAATGGATTGCTTTTAACGTAAAGACATATAAGACAACATTAGACGATGCTTAATATCTTAACATAGAGCGTGGTAAAGAGTATGATATACTGAGTATGAGTACTGAGTATAGTTTAGTACCGAGTATGTATTTCGAAAATAAAACACTTCATGGTCTGATGTGGATGTTAAAATGATGTTCGATGGTTGATAGTCAATTGTTTTATTGGTAAGAGGTATTTTTGCTATAAAACCTTATTGGTGCAGAAGGAGACATATGGTTAGTAATAAATTGTGAGTTCGTTTTTGTTCTTTTTTTGTTGGATCTTGTCTTCAATGTATTTTATTGAAAATTTTCCAAACATTCTTCTTATTTACCTTTAGGATAATAAATCGCCATTTAACTCTCAGTTCTCCCGTTTTAATACAAGGACATTGGTATTTCGATAATGCGTCTGTTATCTACTATATCTCCCCCATGAAAGGAATTTATCTGGGGTGAGCATGCGAAAAAATACCGTAATAATGAGTATAGGGGACACTTTCTGACTTGTTTCAAGACGTTGGAAGTGTACTTGTTTGTTTAAGGGCACAAAGTCCGGTCCGCCATTTGAATGATTGACCAGAGATTCGAACCGTGCCATCATGTAGAGCTCTTAGACTGCATCATTAGGCTTGAATTCTCCTTGAGAAGCTTCACCTTAAGTGTAAAGAATTAAGAAGAATTATTAAGAATTCCACGTTAAGTTTATTAACCATCTACCGGTCTTAAAACGAAACACGACGTCTCGATAAGCGAAGGAAAATTTTCTAAACCTCCTTTACCTACTTAAGATAAGGATCAATACCCGAACAGGTTGAACCGATTTCTCGGTTACTCGATTATAGAATCGGAATGTCAGCAAAAGTCATAAAAACAAATCGATAACATGAATTTAACCCTCCGTTCGAGTCCCCTCCCATTTTCCGCGTTTTGATTTTCCGTTGATTGGGTTTAAAATGCCCTCCCGCTATTTTGATAAAGCCCACAACAAAATGTTGGATCATTCGGACCCTTTCGATGCATGGAACTACATTAATAGCAATAAGTATCAATTTTGTATCGTTTATTAGGGAGAGAAAGGCTTTTGATTTGTTAATATTAGCTTTGCGTTTCCGTAATGGGCATTACTGTAAAATAAATGACTTTTTATATATCCTTTCATAAGCAGACATAGATAATTTAAATGAATAAATAGGTATTACTTAACCGGTACAGGATTTATTATTATAATGGGGCCTGAATATTGTATCAATGTACATTGTTATGAGTTAGGTATTATGCTGTTTGTATACTGCAGACAACAATCATGGCAATTTAAAATGAAAATGTCAACATACAAAAAAAATGCAAGCATCGTTTTCTTCATGTTATTCTCCTCATGCAGGTTGCTGTTAACCTGCTTGGTATTCTTAAATAAAATAACATTACTTTTCTAAAGTTCATTTCCTGACTGACCTACTTGCAAAGAACAGGGTATTTTGTTTCATAATCTTATCTTATACAGAAGCTTGGATCCCGGATGAAAATTAATCATTTAGTAAGATGCGCCGGTTAGGTACTTGTCATTACATTATAACTTTGTTTTGTAATATCTAGTTTCACAACAACAGACACACGTAGTTTATAACCAGGATTTTTAAACCGATGATTATTTTCGACTTTTAGCGGACAATAGCTAGTAAATAAATAAATTAGTGATAATTAGCGATAAAAAAGGTACAGAGTGACTTGTCAAAGTCCCCAATACTAAAAAAAACCAACATCAGTTTTATTCAGAACGTCGCTAACGTAAGGTAATGATCATTTGGTGGCCCATCAAAAAGCTCTGCCAAAATCGGGTACGGAACGCAGATTCATTGATTGATAGCGATTTGTGAACGAGCTGTCGGCTTCAGACGAATGACCAGAATATGTAGATCCCTGACGAGTGTCAGGTAAATCCGGTAATATATTTGCTAGTGCCAAACTTGATCCTCGTTCTCCAAAAGAACATTGTGAATAATGATTCTAGATTTGGAACGAAGATCTAGGACAAAAGTAGGCCCAGTACTCAAGACGAAATTACTTTTTTGCTATTCAGACATTGTTAGACTATACTATTTTAGAGTTTAATATTCTTTACTGTGCAACATACAATTAGATCAGTGAAAAACATAAATAATTATTTACAGTTAACACTGGTTTGATTTTGACAGCTATTTTTGTGAGAGAAAACGTTCCTTATCTTATTTTACTTCAGTAAATCGATAAAAGTAACTAGTTCGAAGCCAGTGATAGGGCCGAAAACCTGAACAATATTTGCGAAAAGCTTCCAATGCTTGTATCGAAAACATAAACATGTCACATCGTGCTACTGAACATAAAATTATACATGTTGACAAAATAACAATGTATTGTAACATTGGTGAGTGCTTATAACACGAAACATAAAAACGGGGGTGCCGTAAAAAGTATAAAATCTGTTTTATTTTTACTGGCCATCGTTTTTACCGAGGCATCAGTAACATTTGTTGATGACGACGTAGGAATAACAAATGGGCTGTTATGTGGTTTTATCATCCAAAAAAGCCCTAATTTGTTGTTGGTTTTGGACCGAAAAAAAATGATCCAAAAAGTTTGCACTCTTTAGAGAACCAACCGGAGTCCTTAATCATGAGCAGACGCGGCGGGATCGCGAGTCGAACTGAACCGAAAACTAGTCGGGCTACCCCGATAAATACGCGTGAGAAAACCGTTACATCATTTAATAATGAATCAGTCTCTTTAGAGATATCCCAATGAAACCTTTTTGCTAAGTTGTATTAAGCATTAAAGAAGTATTTCGATAGAATCTTATAAGATTATAATTAGGTTTTTTGTTGTGAATTTTTGGTACCTACATATTATTATGTGATAGATATAGATTCCATCACATGGCAACCACTTAATTTATTTTCATCTATAATCCGAAGATGTTTTAAAAGCTTCCAAAAAACTTCTCCCCTTATCGAATATTTGAAGGTCGAATTTCTATTGAAAAAAGAAACACGGGTGTTTTATTTGGGGTGAATTTGTTGGTGTCATCGTTTCAGAGGCTTTGTGGCATGTTGCTTACGTCAGCTTTAGGGTTGTATCATGTGCTTAATTTGACAGCAGGCTCACAACTATCAATAGTCGCTAGTGTAGATTTGGAAAATGGTAAAAATAGGTATCGTGAACTAAGATAGAAGTGCTAGTCAGTACTAAATAATATCTCCAGATTCCTAACCTCCGGCAGTTTGAACCCTATTCCTGTTGCCGGTTGGAGACTATTTCTTATCCTTTTAAATGTATATTGTTGCTTCTTTCCATTTGAAAATGTAATTTGTATGAAAACAGATATAATAAAAAACATCTTAACATTACAACTTAATCAGTGCTTTTTGAACTGTCATCAGAGCTTTTCGTCTTGTCCCTCCAGTAATTTTATTGAACCGAGATGAAATTACATAGGCTTACTGTTTCGAAATCCAAATTAAATAAATCAGTTTATTCGACAGAAAAATCTTAAAAAGTGTCTACAAAGTTTGTAAGTCGTACAAGAACAAATTTCATTACGAGATAGATATTTTTTTAAGAAAATTTTGACAATCCTCTGTTTGAATTCCGACAGTTGTAATTTAATCTCTGTCTGCATGTTATTAAGGTTGGATTTTGTACGAATGTTGTAAAAGTGATACATGTTTTCATTTTCGCGTTGTGACAGGAAGGGGAGACGTATGACGGGAGTCCGCCTACAAAATCCAATATGACAAATTCGGAAGTACGTGATTGGAATGAGTGCGGGTAGGAGAATTTTATTTTTGGACCGCACCGTCACATGACGAGGAATGGAGGGCACCTGCGTCGTTACTCCGGTTGGACGAACCGATGACTTTCTGATGAGAATTATAGAAATTGGGAATATATTAGAATGGTTTCAAGGGGTATGTTCGATAGATATGGAAATGAGTTCTTTTGGCATGTAATAATTGAGGGATACAGTATGTCATTTATGTGAGTGTAACAGAGATAAGTAGAAATATATGTGAACCTTATTTCCAATCTATGTAAGCCAGCTTAGATCGCCGGATCGTGGTTGTCAGAAGTAAAGAACCCGTAGACGATCAAACTATTCGCTCTAACTTTTCGATTTATTGTGTGAAACAAAACATGTGATTTAATTTGATTCAAATTAATTTATGTTTAAAACTAATGAAAATCAGCCTTCTGTACCTACAATTTGATCTCGACGATAGCAAAAGAAAAACTACATGGAATGTTTAATTCCAAAATTTTGAAATTCATTTCAATTGTTTAAGTTCGAGTAAAACACATTTCCTAAGTGATGTACGAGTATATTGACAAGCTTAATAAAATTACGTTCCACCTGGCTTTGTAATTGTTATCTAGGGAAGTAGGTCAAAGGTGGAGGTTCTATGTATACGTAATCAAATTTTCATAGCCTCACATCCAAGTAATATCTGCGGTTAAAATTTGTCGGTATTCAAGTATACCTTTGGTGTGTTTTAGAAAGGTTTATACGAATACACTGCTTCAAGAAAGTTTTATCAAGAAAAAAATATAGAAGTGTAAAATGCTGTGGTTGCTTTAGAATTTTATTTGAGTTTTAAAAATTCGCTGAGGTATAAAACTTTTTGGTGTTGCGGTCAAATAATCGCTTGTATTAGTTCAGTCATAATGTTTTACAATATGTATTCCTATCTATATATATAAAAATGAAATGCTGTTCGTTAGTCTCACTAAAACTCGAAAACGGCTGAACCGATTTGGCTTTTTTTAGTCTTGAAGTATTCGTAGAAGTCCAGGGAAGGTTTAAACGGTGAGAAAATTCGAAAAAAATGCGGAAAAGGCGAAAAAATAACAAATTTAATTTGCTAAGGTAAAGGCACCATATTTCGATATTGTAAAAAAAACGCTCTTATCAAAGCAAGGTCTATTTAATTAATAATTTAGCTGTTTTTTTTAATAATTTATGTACACACACAAATAGTCTTACAATTAATGATGGCTTTAGTATGTGTAGGTTTTCTAATAATCGCTCAGTTTAAGGCTAGCAGCTACTTGAATGCATATTTCATACTAAATTTGCTAAATAGTGTTTAAGATGATAGTTTTATATTGTGTGAGTTTTTGTTTAGTTCAAAATATTATGAGGTTTATATTTTTTATCGAAAACACTTAAATCTTAAGTGTTTCTTCACGAATTGAAGAGAAAATTAAGTTTTTAAATACCGAGCCTTTTTAAATACTAAGATTTATTTAAAATCCAAAGACAATAAAGAGATTTGCCTCACTCAGAATTAGGAACAAAATGCATTGGAATTAGAATTTTTAAATCGGAATAAGGTGCCTCAGACTGTGAGTATATTTCAAAATGAAGATAAATAACACTTCTAATAAAAATTGCCAATTCTACAGAAAGGTATATTAAACACTCAATTTATGTTCTTTTAAGTTATAATGAAAACACCGCGGAATTAGGTGCCTTTACCTTACTTTCCTGTCAAAAATTTGACATATTTTGATGTCTGTCATAGTTTGAAAATTAAATTAAAAGAAGTCTTTATTGTCTTATATATTGTCATAAAACCTACGTAGTAGCCAGCGGACCTGTCACTTACATTTTACTTGATCAGGTAACTTCGCAATAAAACTATAACCATGACTAAAAAAAGGTAAATATTTCCCAACGTTTCAAAGGAGCTAAAATATGGAGGATCATAAGGTCTCAAGAATCTATCGAAGAGCGTCAGGAGAGAGTTGATGCTGTTCGGGAACATCAGGCTGCAACTCGCTCCGTAGCGTTAATTGCGTTTCATATCTCAGCGTATCTACGCATCTGCTTCTAGATCTCTAGAGGCAAGTGCAGAACATGCGCGACAGTCCGTTGATCGTGAACGTCACGCATTGTATCGCGAGTCGGAGACGTTTACTGATAGAAAATTATGCTTGAGTTCTCAGCGAATTTGCATATCTACTAATACCTAAGTCTTTTGAAACAAGTGATGAACGTGATGGTCAACAGTTTGACCGAGATAAACATAAATTGTACACTAATATATTCATAAACAATTAGAAAATCAGAAAGAAAGAATAACTGGAGAACGGCATTAAGAGACAGAAAAAGAGCGCAACGAACATTTGAATTCTGATCGCCTTCGACATTCTTTGAACAATGTCGAAATCATCTGACATAACGTATCGGATGTGTCTCAGAATGTCAAAATGTTGCCGCAAGGCATGGCAGCCTTTCTTAGGTTGATAAGGAACGGAGTGCATTTTCCTCTACTCCTATGATTGACTGCGCTACAGATTCCGACATCAGATATGGTTCGGTATATTTTATGAAGGTGTTAAATGGCAAAAAGAAACAAACAGTATGTTCTTCTCAGTTGGGAAAGTACGTATTGAAATATTAAAAATTCCTTCAGAAATATTAAGACTGCTAAGCGGTGACCATTCACATTCCATCTTTTGGTGCAACAGATTTAAGAAGGCCGATTTATGCTGACATTGAATGTGCAAGCCCAAGTTTATCACCTTATTGGCCATGATTGACAAAAAATTAACCAAAGGTTTTACAAATACATTTCGTATCGAATTATCATGACCAGAAACAACACGAGAAAATGACCCACCGGCTTATATTTCTGACCGGCAGAAGCACGCGATCGGTGAGTAAAGGATTGAAACAATACCATCATCTTGAGGACTTGCTGCCACGTCCCCACGCTATTTGGACTTAGACTTTGTTTGGGGATATACAGTGTGTATGAAAAACCCTGTCCAATCTTTGAAGGAAAAGTGACTTAGCAGAGGTGCAAAAAGAAATAACATGACTTTCTATTAGTAAAAGAATTTTCGAAATCGGTTCAGCATATGTTGAGATTACCCCCCCAATGTCACAGACTCACAAATTTTATCTCTTTATGATATTATTTAAAAAACATTCCTTAAGTTTAATTTTTCCTATATGCACGCACATAATCTACACATACATATTTATATTATAAAGCTGAAGAGTTTGTCACGCTTGAACGCCCTAATCTCAGAAACTACTGAGCGGTATGAAAAAATATTTCAGTGTTAGTCCATTAACTCAGGAAGGCAATAGGATATATATCTACTATCAATCTATGATTAATAGGAGCAGATCAGTAATGAAATATGTTACAACTAAGGGCAGAAACGCAAAAAACGAATCCGATTAAAAAAAATCCTAAGTTATATTTTCTAACCACGCGGACGAAGTCGCGGGTAACAGCTAGTCAAAGATAAAACAAATCTGTTTATACATACACAACCCAACTGTAAATTACACATTGTCGAGCAAAAAAGGAAATACAAAACGAATACGTACATTTTTATTGATAAAACCTAAAAAAGTCGCAAACCGAACACAATTGTGTGAATGCAAAATATATTGCGTGTGCACGAGCCCTTACGAGTATTCAATTCAGTATCGTTCATCAATTTCAATGAGACTTTACGAGTGCTCTATAAAAGCTCTGTCGAATGACGTGCACTTTCTAAACATATGAGTGAATAGATGTTTATAGTCTAAGGAAAAGTTTATACGAGGTTTTACGATATGTCGACGCGATTTAAGTGTCCTTTCACCATAAAGCTGTAACTCCAATCCTCAATTTTTGATAGTATTTGAAAATTAATACTTTAAAGATAACAAATTTTATCACGTCGTATGATAATTGTAACCAACTTTTCATATTATCCTCATATCATTTATGTCCAAAAACCTTTTACGAACATTACAACACGTATCGAAAACAAACAGACCTCTATTTGTTAACACGCAATAAAAGTATCCGTTAAAGCTGGGATACGGTAAATATTTACAGAACCAAGCGAACCGAACAACCAGAAAAGGTAACCCCCCATCGATTGGTAAAAGTAACACTAAAGGCCTAGTGCAATAGCCGCGGGCCACGAGGGGTGGGACACACCTTCAATATGCCGAATCCGAGTTTCGGTTTCGGCTTCGCATTAGGACGAAAATTCCATGTTATGAAATTGATTTCGATTTGGAATGAAATAACTAGTGAAGCATAAGGGAGACGGTACTTAGTGAAAGTATGTTTAGTCTTGTATTTCTGATTTTAAATATACCTATTAGAGACTTTATTTGATACTCATAAAAGCGACGGACACGGGTTAAAAACAAACTGAAATATTAATGTCAACACTATTTATAAAGTAATATAACATTTTATTTAGTCTTTATTTTATATGAAAGATTTTTTACGGATTCGGCCTTGACTATTAGCTTTCTATCGGCCGAAACCATTTTTTTCTCAATACTAGTGATTCGTCCTCGGGCCCTATGTATCCCGGTGACTGAAAGATTTAGAGGCAATAACGTGCGATGTTCGCTTCGAGCAATACGATCTCATTGTTCGTTCGATCGGATTAGTATCGCGAAGATTGGTCGGAGCTCAGTCGGGTATTGGGACTCGATGTAATCAACGATACAGTGCAAATGTGTCTGTTGATCTATGGTTAAGATTTACGGCACCAATACAGTGGTTTTATCAATCAGGCATGACTTTTGTGGGACGTTATATCTTTGTCTTTGAGTATCGTCTTTAGTCAACAGCATTTGTTATTAATTTAATTTCAGCGTTGATACTGCGAGAGTTGATTATGACAAGGCCGAATTTAAAGCCGAAACCAAATTAAAATTAAATTATGCTCAAATAAAAAGTCCCTATTTAACATTAAGTATAGTGAATATACATATTTATTTGAATGGTAACGATTATAGGGGTAGAGTTTATTTCTATTTGCATGCGAAAAGCGTGCACTCTTTGTAGGCTTTTAGGCTATGAAAAATGGCGCGCAGTCAGCTGGTACTTTTTGTATAACGCTGTTTGTCACCTGCAGAAGCCGCTTTTGATATATTGTGTGCAGTGAAAGCGTTATTTTCGTGTTAACATAATAGAGAAATAAATGCAGAGTTCTTTTAGTGTAACAAATTTTTACTGCGTGAAAATATTTTTTTTTATGTGTGTTTAGTAAAAAAATGTATTGCTCGAGTTCATAAATTGTTTATAACAAAATAGGTAAAAAAAGTAGGAAAATATAGGTACCTACACAAATCTCTTTCATATCAAGGTCTTAATATAAGAACAAATGATTAATTATACGTATAAATATGTGCCGCCTTTCTCATGTAACGAGCGGAAGATATCTAACACTGAAAATATGCGAACAAGTTTTTCATCAAACAAAAGTATGTAAATTAACATCAAAAGAGTCTACGTTAGACGTCAAATAATCTGACTCTACCAAACATTCTCTTAAAACTAGACATAAAGAATTTAAATAAAAAAAAACCCGGACCTTTAAAATAAAACGAAGTTTCTAAAACTATTTGAGTTGGGATCATTTGCAAGGGTGATCCCAAACCTAATAAGGATAAACAGGGGATGCAAGTCACGCACCGACTGAATTTGCCTAGGACCGGGACTAAGTAATTGACTTCAGCCGAAACTGATCCCTGGATTAGGTAGCAAGAGGTTGGAACTACTTCTTGACTTGAGAACAGTTTGCAGGTGACTTTAGTGCATTAACGGTTGATGTTAAATTCAGAACGCTTGGCTGTTGTTTTTTTTTTGCTGAGAGGTTTAAGATTATTTGGTTATAGTTAAAGTTCCTTTTTTGAATATAAATCGTTCTTTTGGGAAGGTTGATTGCTTTAGTTTCTGTTTTTGTTTACTGTTTGTTCAATTCAGGCATTTTTGCTTTCAGCTCACAGCTCACGTAAACCTAAATTTTCAATACGAACGACCCGAGGCTAAAAATCGTTCTGGTACAAAGCTTTCCTTTGACCGAGTTTAGCATACAATAGAAGAAAACACAATATGTAAATATATCTAGTTTAGCTGATACCTTTGACCCTTCTCATGTATCGGCAAACACTTTTTCCATCTTTGTACAGATTGGTTCAAAACATCTGTGTGCCTAACTTAACTTTTAAATAAAAACTATTTTAGTACAAAATGTCTCTGCATATTTACGAAGGTTACCCGAACACATCGCTAAGCGCCGAGATGAGTGGAATTGACTACACGGATTTAAACATTTTTTCCGTCAATCCCAGAATAAGGGAAGACGATTGTTAAAAAAATAAAAGTGAATATAATAGGCTCATTATATTTTTACGTTCAACAATTCAAGCAGCGAGTTTAATAAAGGGACCACACTCGCTCAATAAGACCATTACTATATTCTTCCCTTTCTCATTTCAACCGCAAAAATGGAAGATTCGACGATAAAATTTAAATAAAGGTCATTTTCTTCTTTTAAATTCCATCTTTGGTGCTATTCAGCCAGAGTTGCGGAATATTTAAGAATGTAAAATCCTTTGGATGCGAAATATGATTTTTGGTTTTTAAAGGATTCGTTTCTTTGCATGTTTCATAGATCGACAAAGTATACTTTTGAAAAGTATGAAAGTGTGAATAAAAATAATAAGATGCCTTTCCGACTATTGTTTTTGTGTTACGTTCAACAAGTTTCTACTATTTTAAGTACGATTCCGCAGAGTTTATATTTTAACTTTTTAAAAATTATTAAGAAAGGGGTTGTTTTGAAAAATAAAATAAATTTGCTTGATTTTATCATAGATTAATCTATCTTGATTTTATCTGTTAATTATTATTGCACAGTGACGTTGTGTTTTCAAATGAATGGTTTCACCAAAATAATCAACTTTATAATCCCAACTTAAGTACAAACAATTACTTAAAGAAACATACAACGTTACGTAACTGACCACCATAAAGGATAAGAGCCGTACCAAACAATGGCACGATGTCATTCAGAATAAAACATTGTACCGTCGTAATGGTATTATGCCAGAAAGGTATGAATTCCAGATGAATTTACCATGAACTGAGTTCAATTTACCCGACCGACGTTTTCATAAATAAACCATGAGACCGTGAAACGTAACGTCACTTTAAATTTAATATTCAGGCACAAACGCTTAGGAAACAGTTTTAATTACTCGCACACCTAATTCGTAATAAGTTTGAAAGAAGAAGTGAAGAATCTTGTTTGTGAATTTGTTTTTTTTTCTTTTCTTGTAATATTTATTTTTGCGTTCTTTGTTCGTGAACTGTTGAAAGTTGAAAAAGGTCGGGAGTTTAATTTTCTCAAGTGGGAAGAATGTTTTTAATTTTTGGTCTGAGAAAATGCTTGGAAATGGGCAATGGTTATTCGCTTGAATGCCAAGTTCGTTCAAATAGTAATTGGGTTATTTAAAAGTAAATTTTCATTAAGTTTAAAGCAAAGTAACACTAAAAAAGCGAATTTGCAATAGGAAATAAACCTACAAGCTAGCGGCCGTTCACATTATTATGTTTTATGTCGAAAAAACACCCTATGTGCTATTTTAGACTATAATCTATTTCAGTGCTAACCGACATCAAAATCCGTTTAATAGTTAATGTATAAAAGAGTAACAAATACACATACATCCTCTTTTCTTTCGCGTTTATAATATTAGTGCGACAACCATATTACTGAGTTAACATTGCATGCGTATTATCCTGCAAGCATAAGGTTTAAGCTGTTTTGAATGTACGAGTTAATCGATCGTACTGAATTTTTAAGTGATGTCCTGTCAAACGCATACTAAACTCATATTTAGTTTAGAAAAGATTAAGTGAATATTGGTACCTATTCTTTTGCCTTATCGTGTAGTTTTTACTAGTATTTACCAATATAAACTAAATTATATGCGCAACATGCTTGTGGACGTTATAGTAAGATAATTATTTTCAATTTATTTAAAGTGTTGATTAAATACCAACAATTTAGCATCTGTGATGCAGACAATTTTAATGATACGCAGTAGCTGTCTCAAATATTTGCTGACACTACAGCTGTATAAATAAAGTTAATATTATTAAAGAGTAATTAAATTATCACTTTACATAAAACGTGATAAACTCTTTTAAATTCGCACGTACGCCATTTATTCTGAGTCATACTCATCGCAAATATTGAATTCAATCTCAAAATTGGTTTTCATCAGTAATATTTGGAAACGTATCTTAGTCCAACAAAAGAAACTGGCCGAAAATCCACAAAAAAGCCTGCGTCTTTATACCGAATTATCATAATCCGCTTCTCAAGTGAATCTGCCAAAAAAAATCCTGAGAAAGACTTTTTAACCCTCTTAATATCACATCCAAGGAGGTTGAAGCCTTACGTCAGCCGGTCATTCTTTCCTAAAAGGTACAGAGAGGGTGAAAATGAAATTAAATTCTCAATGAAAGCCGATCTCAACGTGAGATAAAGGGGGATATTCTATGAGTTATCCGCTTCAAGGAGGGGGCTAGAACAATAGTGTAATCGCCCAATTAAGTATTTGTATGAGTTCAAAGGCGTCTAAACTGAATACGGAGGCGAGAAATTCGCGTCGGGCGAAAATCTTGTCTTTAAACACGAGGTATACAAGCATTCTGCAAAACGAATATAATTAAGGATGCAAGGATGATTAGTATGAGGTACTTTGACAAAACTTTATTCAAACTAAACAAGAAAGACGGTAAAGACACTTTGTAGTCTACGTTGGGCTGTAGAAAAACTGCAATTAACTCAGTTTATGTAAACGAAGTGAACATTATATCTTCCATATTATTTAATGCATAAGGGAATCCATATTATTTTTCCAAATTAAGAACAATTATGAACTCCATTGGAACATACCATATGAGCTTACTCTAGAAACAATATACGATCAGTGTCATTTTTGGAACTACTCGTCACTACGCGTCAGTACCTACTAACAAATCATAATTAGGAATCAAAGTACACCAATACGCTAATGTTCTAGAACATTCTCTCCAACCTCAAATCGGATAAATTCAATGAATTAATCGCCTAACTGTCATTCATATTCATATCTGGTCGGGACCGTGCAACCGTAAATTCGTTGTCAGCGCTGTTTCGGACGGTCCCTGTACCGAATCGCTCATAATTTTCGATTTTCCGCACAATTGAACCAGATCGGCACCTTTTAGACGCGTTAACTTTACGCTTTAGGGGTTTATAATTGTTTGAATGTATTGTGTGTTGCCAACTTCGTCTAGAACGCTTGAATAAACATGAAAACTTATTTCAAGTTTGCTATAAGGTTGTTAATGTTGCCATGCTTTTGACAGAGATAAAATGCAACTGTTAATGTTTTTGTGTTAATGTTAATGTTTCAACTGTAACTTCTGATGATTACTTAACTGCTAATCCGTCTGTCACCAAGACTTATGAACTATTGTAGCTAGACAGTTGAAATTTTACAGATAACGTATTTCTGTTGCCGCTTTAACAAAAAATAAAAATTTTCAACGGTAGGTAAGGTTAAACCTTTGAAGGTCAATTTTTATACAGAACTCTCAGTGTCGCGGCTATGACTCACACTTGATCCTACTCATTTGGTTTTTTAAACAAATCACGATCAACATTTCTGCCCAGATTTTCCGAAAACACCGCTTTACACAGACAGTTACCCATTACACCAATCAGCTCTCAGATAATTCAACAAAGGATCCTAATACAGGTAAATCAAATAACAATAAATTTCAAAGTCCTATTTAACAGTAATAAATTATATCAACTTAAGTTCTCTCTATATTTAATTCGTACCGGCCACGTTTAATACGATTAGGCTTTGTTTCCCTGTTTAGAAGCAATCATGGCCCTTGTTACTTGGTACGTCTGGAAAGAGCTACAAAATATTGTCGTCTTTCTCGCACACAATTTGCATGTATAGTTTTGTCTCGCTCCAACAATTTTTATCTCTTTTCCGAAGTACCAACTTACGCCGGCGTAGTAAGTTAATGAGTTATGAAGGCCTTTAACCTCGTAAGAATTAATATTAATGCTCAAAATACAAAATGTATAGCCTTCAGAATAATGACGATAAGACTTAGCAGTTTTATTGAAGATAAAAATTAGGGAAAGTGGTTCTAAAATTACTTTGAAAAAAAATAAAGAAATCTTTGTGAAGATTTTAGGACACAAAAGATTTCCTTTTCGTCCACAGCGTTATAGTGGCTATTAAGAAAGTATAAAATAGAACAATTGTGGTTGGACTGACTTCTGTTTAATTTGATGGATTATGCCTAAAAACATATTTTTTTTTTATAATTATACATTTACGCTTTTTTATAGCATTAAAGATTTGCAAATAAGGTAGTGCACAACTATTAAGTACAAATATTATTCAAAATGGTAATTAAAGCTAAACATACACTACATATTTAAACGACTTCATTAATTTTCTCTCACACCTCAATTGCTTTATTATACAAAGCACAAGGGGTCTTATAATAATTAAATGCAATACACCTATCTTTCATGAGACATTGGGACCCTTCAGAATTGAAAGTCCTTCGCCCCTTCGTTTTAGGCCCTAAGATTAAGATTGGCTCAATTCCATTCTATAAAGACTGTATCGAAAGTAAGGACCGGCGCACAATTAGCACACCGCAGCGTTTTGATTTCTTTGACATTCGAAAATATAATTATAGATTATCGTCATAAAGTTAGGATATTTTACATAAAAATCCAATGTCAACTATAATCTTTGCGTGTTCTTGAAGATTTGATCTCTGTGCTTATATATACAATTAAAGTCTGAGTATCTTGAAGATATCTTTGCGCTGTATTCCGCCAACTGTACGCCAGCCCTAAGTCGATCCTGAAATGCAAATTGATTCAGATTCAACCACTTTGTTTGAAGTCGTCTTGAATTATTCCAGATTTCATTTTCTTTCATTTGACTGCGGAAATCTAAGTTTTGTTGCTGATGTAGGTCAAAACTAAGAAATTTCGTTTCAGTAGATAGAAGTTTTAAATGATTGGATAAGTTGCTTTAGCTTCTTAACTACAAAACCAACAGCATCTACTTTCTATCGCCGCGTAGGATAAGCATTTATGAAGTCCACGTTGTTCTCAGTCTGTCTTGTACATGTGACCAGAATGGTTTTAATAAGCCGCTTGCATACGAAATTTCCTTTCCCATTCCTTGGTGCGTGAAGAGGGTTAACATAAGGAAAATAGGTTTTTACATGAAAGGTAAATAAGAATACTAAAAAAAAATCTGGAAAAGTTACATGTTTGTAGAGTCATATTTATACTTTAAATTTATAAAAATAAATATGTGGATGATTTTTTTATTGCATTTTTTATTCTATATTGATCAAAAATCTTATTACATAATTATCTTTTGAAACCCGTAAGTGAAACAATAAGTTCGTAATGAACAAGGAGTCGTCGCAACAAAGAGATACGAAGGAGACTTGATTCCCTTATTTTGTCCATTTGTTTAGAATGTCCGCTTCAAAGCTTTAAATTGTTAATCCTTTCCGAGCTAAATTGGTTCATTTTATTGTGAGATGAAATTTACTTAAGCAAGTATCTACCGGAGATTTTTTCACTACAAGATTGTAAGATTACACTAAATGCACTTTGTAAAGTAATTGAGATTTTTATTACTTTTCTTTAATAAACTGCAACTCTGTTGCTTCATTAAATAGCTACTTTAAGTTGAACAATGTAGACTTTAGCATTGTTAAATAAGATACTACAATGTTTAAACGAAATTAAGGTTCATTTATTCGTAGCTTAGTTCTTTGAAATAAAACACCTGTATAATTTAAACACCATAATAAAAAAAGTTCAAAACAAAAATTAAAAAAAGAATCTTTCAGCTAATCATTTTGCAACAACCTCCTCCAAAATTATCTGAAGCATCATTGTTTTCCAATGGCCTCCTACTTGGGCTTACATAAATCTTGATAATATGCAAATTTTATTTCATTAAAGCGGTTGGTCTATAAGTAATATTGCCCGGCTGAGTTACTGCGGGACCGCCCCTGGATTAACTAATGGCTGTTTATCTTGTAAAGATCCCTTCTGTAAGAGCCGTGTACGATGTGTCGGAGATATTAATTTGAAAGTTCTGAGATGACTTCTTACGGCCGCTTTCTATATTCGATCTCAATCCCTAATTTACGGATCGAGATTGACATTTGAATCCATTTACAACTTTTTAGTGTTTCTATAACCGATCCATGGATCGTTTTCTCGATCTTTTTCTTCAATCTATCTTTGGGAGGGCGGATCGAGATTTTAGATTGGTATTTGTATGAAAGTAACAGTTATGCGTTTTCTATAACCGATCTCTGGTTTTGACAAATCGATTTTTGACGTTTTTGATCTATAATCGCGATCCCCAGTTTTTTACGGATTGTACTGAGAAATCTGTGAAAATAGAAATATTTTCAAGTGATAGTGGTAGCGATCTTAAAGTATTAGCTCAGCTATTGGACTGGGATAGTAGTGACAGCGAAGAAGAACAAACTCTGTCCTCAAAATTTGTAATTGTGATTGTGATGTATCGAGTGGTTGTTTTTTTTTCTGTACTTGTAAACGGGGTCAAGGATTTAAGCTCAAGACCAGCGCTCAGTTATTGTTTTGGATAGCTAAGCATAAGCTGCCGCTTAAAATTTTTTGCTTTCAGTATTATAGTTTTTGTGTACTAAGTACACTTTTACCAATATCTGTAATACTGCAATAATAGATAACGATTATAATATTCTCGTTTTGATTTATTTATTTAAAACCATGAAGTATCATTACAGGGTTTACCCTAATGCGACAGCAAAGAACTTAAACTAAACAAAAATTGCAACACATTACATTATTAAAAACACGTCAGTCTGATTTTGAAGAAGTTGGTGGTGTGGAGAGCTCTTGTAAGAGGTGCTTTGGTGAGCAAATTTGTTCTCGCGGTAGGAACCAGCAGGAGGTGCGGGCTTCGCCGCCCACTCCGCCACTCAAGCACTGCAATACTTCCGGGTGATTCTCCACTCCACGAAGCACCTTCACCAAGTAGACGACCAGTGCAAACTCCCGTCTCATATACAGTTGATTATTGCCAACCATGCCCAGAACAAACAGAGTGGGATCCATGTAGGTAGAACGGATACACCCAATACAGTTTCTTGTACAGATGGCGCGTGAACTTATTCTGAATGCGCTCGAATATTACCGCTGTATTCTATTCTATAGCTGAGACATCGGAAAAACAAACAACAAATAAACTTGCGATTTTAAAATATATTATGTTAATGTCAAACTGACTGACAACTTTTCGATTGACTGACGTTCCGTTGCTCATCAATAAACGTTTATTGTCGTTTATGCTTTTTCTAATCTTCAGGTAGAATTATAGTATTTACCGCTACGACTTCCCAATCTTTTATTTTTGTATTTTGTGGAATTTCTAGTGATTATACATAAAATAGATAAGCTTTAAGAAAAAAGCCACCGTTTTACTCATTAATAATCATGAAGTACTTTTTCTGCACATGCGTAAAACAAAACGTTTAGCAGGGCGATCTATCCGTTTTTTTTCGATGGATTTCGAGACGAGATCGATTAAAGAAATGCAGATTCAAGCTCAATCGAGGGATTGAAAAAAATCTGGATTGATCGGAATCTTAGATTCGGGATCGAATATAGAAAGCGGCCGTTAGTGGATACGGATTTGTGGATGAAGCTGTTGACTTGTCAGCATTTGGAATAATGTCTTTAAATTATGATGATCGGTTTTAGAGCCCTACTATAACCGCTTTTAAAAATTTATTGCTATTTTATCTAGTACCCCGTCACATTTCCAGGTAAAGATTGGTCTTTAGAACCTCTATTAGAATGCTTTCAATAATTGCTACAAGATTAAACGCACAAAATATTCTTATTACTATCTAAGTATTGATTTGTGATCACATCTTCTTTCACAAATGGTGCTGAGAGTCCAACTGTTTGATATAGCCAGCTTTTGCATAGGATGGTGAAATCTTCTGGAACTGTTTCACTGTCCGATGTACTAAGTAAATACTTGGTCTCTTTGCAAGTTAACCCAATAGGCTTGCGGCATTCAAAGTATCAGTTTCAGAAGGAGGATGAAACTGGTTGTTTGCTTGGCCTACGTGAGTGGACGTTCTATATTTTACCTAAAAAACATGCTCAACAAGCAGAACTAAAGAACTTCTGTGGGCTGGTCTTTAAAAAGCGAAGAGATTCGTTCAATTGTAAGCAAGAAATGCTTTTATATAACGAGCAAAAAGGTTGAAGTTTCTTTAAAGCTCTGACAAGTTAGATTGCTTGTAAGTCGATTTTATCGATAACCAGTATATCTTGAGCTTTTTAGGGTTATTTGTTACTGTCAATTTTTCTTTGCACTTTCTTTGAACTGACAGGGGATAAATGCTTAGATTGATGTAGTATGAAAGAAAGCGTTGTGATAGTGTGACATTGAAATAGTTCTAGTGTTACCATAAAGTACGACTTAGTGAGTTTTATGAAAATCCTATTATATCTTGAGCATGTGTGATATGTTGCAGATAAGTAAATAAAGGGGTGTTTAGTCTGAATGACCCAAAATAAAAGGACTGCGAGCCTTTCAAATGTAACCAGAAACAGTCTACGTCAAAACGAACAAAAAAGCAATAGACAGTCGTCACTTGAAGTCACAAAAAATGTTTTGAAAATCGAATATTACAAAAATAAACCTCTTTAATGTCCAAATTTACTAAATTAGTGACGTTGAGGGGCTCATCAAATGCCTCCCCTAATACGAACGAATCAAATTTGACGCATTTAACCGTTAAATATATGCACCTCGTTAAAGCGCCAATCAGCGCCCTTGACGCGCGCCAATGTTAAAACAACACAATCACAGTACGTGAGTCCAACAAAGGTTCGCCGCTCGTATTCATTTCGCTCATTTGCGTTATTGAATCACGACATCGATTATTTCATTCGAATACTGATAATCGAATGCGTCCGTTTTAATGCTCGCACTTGATATTCGGAAATCGCTAATAAATCGATGCTGTGTTGTCGTTTTTAGTGATATATGACGTCTGAACTGAATTGCTGGTATTGTTTTGTGAAATGGGTAATCGAATAGCGATACTCGATATTTTTGTATGAAGCACTGACAGACGATTTGTTTGTGTCAACTGTATAACATATGTTATCCGGTATGTCGAAACTTGATTTTCAATTTAACCGAACTCGCTCTATGGTTTAAAAATAATTGATAGCACCATGTTGGTTTCGTTGAAATTTGCATGTGAGTGACGGATTGCGGTTAAAAATCGGGTTTCAATAAATATGTAACCAACAGTTTTTTACTGGTCGCAATTAAATATTCGATACTTGTAACACGGATAAAATTAGATTTGTAAATTATCTGCTTTTATCGGGTTGTGTTTCACAAAAGCACAACGTATTTCGTATTTTTTTAAGTTTTCCATAGCTTCAAGAGTTTGCTAAAGTCATTTTATACAATCAAAAAAATAATATGCAAAAACAAAAAACTAACCGAAGTTAAAACAATACACAACACATTCTTGTAATCTTTTACAGAGAAAACCGTATTGTTTTTCTACAACACGATAAGACGTTCAGAAGCAAGAAAAGCAATTTTACCCGTTCATAGACACAAAGGCTTGCATATTTTGCACGCACTTCGGCTGTGTGGAGAACACTGCTCTTTTCGAAATGAGAACCACTGTTTATGTTTTCACACAGTGATTAAAGTGAAGTGTCAAAAACAAAATGCTATAGCGACTGTGCTGTTTGAGGGGAGGCTGGGGACATCATTTTTGCGACTGAAAACCGGGGTTATGGCTTTGACGCGCCGTCGATAGTGGTAAACGTTGAAGACTATAATTTTCTTTGTTCTTACGGTTATTTTTGCGCCATTTTAGCCCCCCTCGCTCTTGTAAAGTATATAATCGCGAGTAATTTTGAATTTGTTTTGTTTGTCTGTTTGTTTACAGTTGTTTGTGAAAACGGTTTTAATGTTGCATGTGATTATAGCGCGGGCTTGGAAATGGGTTCCTATTTTTTCCGTACCTTTGTGTATGTATTTTGAGCTTCAATAATTCGCATTATGGATTTTAATACTACGATATAGGGAAATCTAATTTTTAGTTGTTATTGTTTAACGAAGGTTGATACTCGAAGAATGATAATACCTGAGTTAGGACAAGCTTTGTTCATTACGTAAATACACTCCAATACATATATACGTACGTCGTTCACTTCGTATTAATATGAGTGAATGCTTGAATGTTGCCTACATGCACGTCCAAATGACAAGTTACATTCGGTCTCCATTCTGTTTACATGACGTAGGTATAATGAAACGTGATGCACGATCGTCAATTGTTCTCAGTCTGGTACTACGCAGCTACTCATGAAACACACCCTATACTGGCTGAGAGACGAGAAGACGAAACGTACCAATAATAATACATTTTCATATTCCTTTAATTTAATAATTATACTTGCTGACTGTGGAATAATGTTCTCAAATCCGAAAAAGGACACCTTTTATAGTCACATTCACCTTGACTCTCACACTTCCTTACAATTTGTACTTTATTCTTCGTATCAATGTATTTTTCCAAAGCTCGTACTGTCAAATAAATCCACCGAACCTCATCCAAGACAAATGCGTTTCCTCTGTTGTGGTATCGCGTCACCATTGATAGATTTTAATGCGACTGACGTCAAAAGGGGAGCTTCCCTTATCGGGAAGATGCAGACTTTTTAAAAAACAAAAAGGGCACAGCACACTATCGCAAGGGTGTGAAGAAAATCCTGAGAGATTACGTACTGAGTGATTGCTGTTCCTAAACTCTTGTGGCAATGTTCTTTAAAAGTGAATGTTGAGGATGCGTCTGAGCTCAACACAGTTAAGTTTTATGATGATAGTCGAATTATGCAGGTGTCTGAGATTTTCCATTTAAAATTTTCCGGAATAGTATTTTGGGTGATTTACGATGTTTTGATTCTGAATGAAATTATAATTTGACCTCTTTTTGGTGTAAAAGCTTAGTAAAACTAAATGTTAACGTTACTCAATCGCCCGCATGCATATTGTGTACAATGTTTGTTCCAATAAATCAAACTTGGGATAAACAATCTCAAATCTGATCCGAAACTGTATTCTTGCACATTGCGATCCCAATAAAACTTACAAGACAGTACTTCTTGAACAAAACTAAACAGAATACTAAAATCTTAACGAAAAGCGAGTTGTTTGATATTTATTTCATGTGTTTGAACCAGATGGCAAGAAACTGCACTAATATACCTTCGGGACAAACCTCGAACATCGCCATATGTAGCTACATCACTAATACATTCAATGATTTACCTATGGCGCGACAAAAGCACCACTTCCACTTCCAAAATGAACTCTATACCTTAAAGCGAGGACTAGTTTTACCTTGTCGTTATTAAATGCATGAAATTGGTGAATTGCCATCTCTCGGCGTGGTCTCGCTGTGATGGGGAAAGTTTTCTTATTATTTTTTATTTATTATATTCCCCGCTGTTTGTGGCTCTTGTCTGTTCTAATGTTGGGTGGTGTAAAGTGTAGATTGTCACTGTTTTAATTTTGCTGTATGAAGTTTTTATTAATTTTCGAGTTTGGCTTTTTGAATTTCTTGAGGTTTCAAGTGTTTTCACTTTGTGAATGTTTTATTTGACATCTTATTTCTTTTGATTTTCGTCTTGATTGATTTTTTCATGTTGTGTTAAGGTATACGAGTAATTAATTAATTTTGAAATTGTTACACAGCATCTTTAAATATTCGTGTAGGTATGAATGGTTCTATTTATTCTTTATTTTAACCTGTGATTCATTTTGTTTGTAACAATATATATTTTATTTAGTGGTATAAATAATACACAGTAAACAAATTAATCGGCGAAGGTTATCGATTCATTGACAACATTCGAAAGGCTGTATAGACGGCTAACCGGAAATATAAAGCCGCGTGAACGACACCTGATAGCGCGACGGTCGCCGCTTCCGGTGGCGCTGTGCGTTTCCGGCGAACGATTCGTTTCTACCTCCATTGTTTATTTAATTTGTAATCAAACGTTATTTTGTGGGTAGTGGAAATCAAATTCGACATTTGATAAGGGTGTGTTTGGTTTAGGGTGTATACAATAATTAAGGTGACATGTTTTGATTAATATAGATTAAATTATTAGATAGTAACGCAAAAATAATAGTTTTATCAAAAGAAACTAGATTTTATTTTAAATAAAATTATATTTAATCCTTTATACTGAAGTTAAAAAAATGGTTTGATAAGTATGATAGGAATATGCTATAAACATCTCAGGATTTCCTTAGTGTAATGAATTACATACAATTGACTAAACCAATAATTGTCCTATTCAGTAAACGACAGTGTTTTGTCAAGTCAACCCCGTGTTTGGAGCGCACTTCATCAACGCTTCCGTGCCAGTACCATAAGCCCTTAAAGTAAGACTTGCTGTTGAAGCGAGATGCCGCTAGCAATGTAGTGCGCTGTCCTTCTCCCACAACGCTTACGGTGTTTCTTTGAGAGATCGTGGTAAGGGTGCTGATTAAACAAAACGTCTGAGAGTCTATTCATTCACATAAATTGCTTACTTGACCTTTGTTATTACTTTATTTATTCGCTGATGTTGCAAGATTAAGGACTTTCTTTAACAACTTAATTTACAAGAGGTATGTAGATCCTTTCTCTTTACTTTTTATTCAGCACAGGCACTAAGTGGCCAGATAAATCACGGTCTTAAAAGGCATTTTCCTTTAAATACGAGAATTTGATAAATTGTACCTAATAATAAACACATTTTCAAATCAGGCGGTCAATACCTAACAGTTCGATTTCAATGGTTAAGACTCTTTATGGTTAATAACGTAGAACATAGCTGTCTATATTAAGGTAACAGTTACCTTCCCTCCATAGTTTAAAAGCTATGTAACTCCGCTCACTCGTTACAAAGATACATTCTGGAAACCACTCTCTAAAAACTTCATGAATATATACAGCGGTCATTGTTAAAAACGTCCGGTCAAAATAAATATAGAATACCGTCCGAGATGAGAACATAATCCGGATTTAGAAAAAACCCGTTTTCGTCCGCCGACGTTTGTAAAGTAGGGTTGTGAATGGAGGCTGTGGATACGTGATTCATCTGCTTGGATATTAGTTCAAGTATAGTAAGTATTAGAAAGTATTGAGATTGGAATCGCAGTGATATTCATGGCTTAGATCACGGAGAGTATAATGAGAAAGTATTACCTAGTATTGATATTTGAACTGCAGTGCCTGGTGACGCTTGAAACATTTAAATATTTGTTTAGTTTTTATAGTAAAATGTTGATTCTTTGAATTGAATCGAATCATGGCTGCTGATCATTTTCTTATATGTGAAAAAACATTGGTTGATTGTAGACGACGGTTTGTGAAAGCATCTTTAACATTTTATTCCAAAACATCCCTACTAATATTATAAAGGTGAAAGTAACTCTGTCTGTCTGTTACGCTTTCACGTCTAAACAACTGAACTGATTTTAATGAAGTTTGGTACGGAGATAGAGTTGACCTTAAGAAAGAACATAGGATAGTTTTTATCCCGGACTTTAGAAGATTTCTCTTGAAAACACGATATAACCGACCTCGACGCGGGCGAAGCTGCGGGCGAAAAGCTAGTTAAAAATATAGCTATCTCTTTTCATCCTCTATAACGACAAAGACTTTCCTCAAGTAAATCTCTAGAAATCCTTTAACCGCTGTTAGTGAGACAATGACAATGCTTATGAAAATGCGCATAACATACCATAGGTACAGAAAAAGGACAGTTTTGGGTAAATCTCCCTCTTTGTTGAAACTTGTGACGTCATCCTTTGTGGGTAGCGTCATAAAGATATAAAAATTGTTGTGTGAATAAAGCGAGATTATTCTTCTTTTTGATATTAATGAGGTGTACGGGATTGTGGACTTCTTTGTACATGTTTTAATTTAGCGTTGTGTGTTGTGTTTATGAAACAGTTTTGAATTAAGATAATTGAATTATTTTGTTTCGCTGATTCTGATGTCGTGGGGTGTTAAATTGCAATATTTATTTAACGCAGGATTAACGAGTTATATGACCACAGATTTTTTTATTCGTTATGCATTTTAAGTTATTATCGCGTGTGTAGCTTCCTTAGACTAGGAAACATAAATCATATGATAAGATTTGTTGTTGACGTCTCACAAAACAAAATTATTATATACATAAATAGTAGGCCACATCACAAAATACATATACATTTATACACAATTTGTATGTGTAAAACCGCTACTTAAATAATCATTATGCGAACAACCTCCGCTTTACATCGGGTCCCCCTAACATTGGACGCGAAATTGCTATAAAAACAATTAGACGCGTAATTTTTTTCTCAAAGCACGTATCCCGGTAATTACCGGCAGATGGCGCTGCTCGTTAGGGCGGTGCATTAGTCATTCATGCGGGTAAACTATTGGAGATTTTATGATGCAATTTTTTTTTAACTAGATTATATTTTTATGTAAATGATGTTTCGATGATAGGTTTTGGAAAACGCCTACGACCATTATTATGGTTATTTCGGCAGTTTACGGCTGCCTGATCGACTCTATTTTGTTAATAAATAGGTTTATAAAAGTCACAATAAATTCCATTTACAGGTTACTCAATCAATAAATGAGTATTTGCGCTAAGTAAAAACGATCAAAATGGAAAAATTAATTTCAAAACCACTTCAAAAATAGTTATAAAAAAAACTCGAGATAAAAACAAAAATACTTTTATTTAAACATCATATCGTAATGTTTTCTTCTTATAAAATTATTATATACAAATAACACCTAAGTATTACCCCTAGTACAGAGGCAATCAATCTCACAATACAAACTACCAAACAGACTGAGGCATGACTCTCAGAAATTTTAATCTCCACACGTATCAATAACACATACATCAGAAAAGGCTTTGGCATTCAACAGACATTTGTATGAACAGCCCTTAACAGATGTGAATGATCCCTTACATTGAAAGTTTCACTTTTGTAGTATAGCAACAAGAAGGTTACACTTTTTGTTAGGTTAAGTATTGCTTTTGCGTGAAATGACTTTTCCAGACTAAAATGTATAATTTGCTTTTTTTATTGAACGATAATGAATTCCTGAAGTACAAAAATATATTCTCTCACTAAGAAGTCTTTAAGTCACGAGGTTTGCACAAACGTAGAAATCACATGAACAACGTAAACCAGACTAGGATAGGCATTTTGCGGCACGTACACCCAATGATCAGGGTCACCTTCAGTACTAGGTTCTCCGCGCATTTAAAAGAATCTGTAAAGTATGAGACTTACCATGCCTCAGCAGATATGTCAGCTATCTGAGGGTCTACCACCCTAAAAGTAATATTATAATGATTGTGGAAGAGTGACAGCGCGATACGCAGCGTAGAGCGGCATCTCCACCTCCAAAAACATTACATTAAAACAAGATCAAGAAAACAAGCCTCAAGATTCCACATCACATTTAACTAAAGAAGCATAATTCACTAACTTATCAGAACCCTTCAATGTATGTCGTACAATCTATGTCACAAAGTTACACAACTGTCTATCTAGCATTCACAACCAAAAACTTGGGCAAGAATGTCTCTTTGAACCGTCGACAACTATCCGGGTTAACCCAACTATGTAAGCTAAGAGCCAAGGTTGCAAGACTTTATCAAATCTCAACCCTCATCTCACAACTCTTACAGTATCTTGCAAGTCATTCTATCTCGGACAAAAATAATTAATCGGTAAATTGTGTTATGACGTAATAGCCTCAAATATTGAACGAGAGGCGGCGAAGTGGAAAGATAAAGGGAATGGAGATATAGCTACGTAATCCGTTGATATTGTTATGCTTGTATTAATTGACGTGATAATCTTGTCAGCGTTAATTAATAAACGCCCTTGTTGGAGAATGGATGAGAGAAGATTATTGTGTTCTAATTTAGGACTATGTTTTATTGATTTTTTCATCATGTTTTTTTCTTCTTAGATATTATGTGGATACTGTATTTTGAGAACCGTGATAGCCAGACAGTGGAGACTGTATTTAGTCGACGATTATTGCACACATTTGTTGATGGGTGATAAATTAATTTTAACCAGGGAATCTACCCTCACCTGCAAAATGTATTGTTCTCCTGAATGATTTGTTCATTTTTACGCCTGTTTGGCTATGTATCGGGAGTTTGACTCGTACTTGACTGGAATATTCTGTTATTATTGTGTAATACAGTCCATCCTACTTTATATTATACATTATATTATAGACGCGAAAGTTTTTGTGTGGATGTTTGTTCCTCTTTCAAGCAAAAACCACTGAACGGATTTAAACGAAATTTTTTACCCAGATAGTTTATAACTAGGATAAAATCGGTAAATTAACTATCCTATGTGTTACATTGGATAGTTATTTTACCGATTTTATGTTCCCGTGAATTAATTTTCGATTTGTAACGGGCGGGCCCGCGGGCAGAACTCTATATATACTCTATTTTTCAATTGGTTTGGTGGTACATAGGTATGCAAATCTTGAGTAGAAATAAATAAAGTTTGAAGTTTTTCGTCCCTTATTTATCTAAGAACAATACAGGTACCAGTTTAAAATACTTTTAAATTACTTCCACGGCATTTGCATATACTTAACTCGATATTTATTTAATAGGAACCGACTTTCATTCGCTTCACCGGGTTTCGATAGCGAAGTAAGGGTGCGTTTTGAATGATCGAAATTGTATTTTATACTAGCTGTTGCCCGCGACTTTGTCTGCGTGATTTTCAAGATGTGAAAAACTAAGAAGTTTAATAATAACGATCATCGCAAAAATGTAATGCAATATTGAAAATGAAACATTTTTTTTTGCATTTTAAACTTCCTTTTTTATTTCTAAATTATAAGTAATCTTGAGCGGCCCAAAGACTATCAAATGTTTAAATCAAACACATTTCATCGTTCACGATACTATCCTGGTGTCAAATATTTCACAGCTGTTTTAATGACTTTTTCTTATTTAATCCCAAAAAGAGGTCTATAACTTTGACATATCTGCCTGCCTGTCTGTCTGTGACATCATAGCTTTCGAACAAATTGAACTATTTTAATTTAAACGTGAATTATGTGCAAGTGTTCGCTTAGACATGTTTGACAAATCGAGCCGTTTAAAAATGGGGGGGTTGCAAGTAAAAAATAATAACACTTCTGCCAAAAAATGTTTTACTTTCGAGGGTTTTCCATTTTTTAATTGGAAAACCCTTGGTGGGTTATGATTTTCGAGCACGTCTGTTCTTGGGACGGCCTACACCTGAAATTGCTAGACGGATTATGACAGTGATTATGAGGTACCTATCATAAAATTTCGACAGTGATAGCCAGACAGTTATTATTTTCACACACGATGTTTTCTGACGATATAAAGAAGATGTCAAATTATTTTTGTGGACGGAGCTGGTGAAGTGAGAGTCAGGCTCGGTAACTGTGGATTTTACATAGTGTCATAAGATATAAGATTTTGCAAAACTGCGCCCAGATAAACGGTTTCCTGAAACACGTTTGATTGCCCTCTTAATATTAAAACTGATCTTCCTCACAAACATTTGGACTATTTCTAAAATAAAAAAGGTGGGAAACGTGTTATCTTGACCCCCTGGTGTTTTGATCATGATTTGCCTTTAAATTGCTGATAAATAAATAGCGTGATAATAAAAAAAACTATCAGACAACCCTTTTTTTAAATTGACAATGACAAAAATCTAAAGTATAGGATATGTGTAATTTTTGATGTTACGACAAAGCAAAATCTATATCTATACTAATATATAAAGCTGAAGAGTTTGTTTGTTTGAACGCGCTAATCTCAGGAACTACTGGTCCAAATTGAAAAAATATTTTTGTGTTGAATAAACCATTTATCGAGGAAGGCTTTAGGCTATAAACCATCACGCTGCGACTAATAGGAGCGAAGATACAATGGAAAATGTAAAAAAAACAGGGCAGGTATAAATCATAACTTATATCTTCTACCCACGGGGATGAAGTCGCGGGCAACAGCTAGTATGAACATAAAAGTGACTTCATGTGCATGAGTTCTATTTACTGTACCAATTTACAAAGAAAAATTACGAATTTTATTCGTTAACCTACCTGACGATCATTGAAGTAAAATACCGTCATCCCTACTGCATAAATGGAACTTAAATAAAGACTACATGAGGTTGGTTATGAGGTTACGGTGTCGATACCGACAACCAAAATGAATTTTCCAGACATTGTATGACGGATGTAAGTGCTGATAGCTACACGCTATTATCAGCCTTATTGGGGA
The DNA here is from genome assembly GCF_003590095.1 of Trichoplusia ni. Lineage (NCBI taxonomy): Eukaryota > Metazoa > Arthropoda > Insecta > Lepidoptera > Noctuidae > Trichoplusia > Trichoplusia ni. The sequence goes on along the minus strand of NC_039496.1, from coordinate 3,422,032 downwards.
AATTTCCAAAAATATGTTCCTAATCCTCGTCGGCTTAGCTTTGGGATCTCAGAAACTCATTCGGTCTCGTTCCTTCCTCTGTTTTTACCAGGCTACGAAAGAAGAAAATTTTAAATAAGTAGAGATTACAACAAATTGTTAAAGGATTTCTTGGAAGGACCACGTGTGGTGTTACGAGAGCGGATAGAGTAATAAATGAGAATATAAGGGGAAGTTTGAAAGTGGCACCGGTTACAGAGAAACTACGTGGTAACCGGCCGGTATGGGCATGTTATGCGGAGGAATGAAAATCATGTGGTAAGGAAGGCGTTAAGCATGGATGTGGATGGATATAGGGGAAGAGGACGACCAAAGAAACGATGGATGGATTGTGTGAAAGACGATATGGCTGTAAAGAGTGTTTCTTGTGAGATGACGGCCGATAGGAAGGTGTGGAAGAAGATGACATGTTGCGCCGACCCCAAATAAAATAATTGGGATAAGGGCAGAGGAATGATGATGACCACGTGTGCGGTCTCTGTAATGGCGGATGTAGACTGATCAAATCGTTAAAATGTTGAAAAATCCCAGGTATCAGTAAACATTGTTCTGTCAATAGATACATAATGTCAAAAACCGTCTAGCGTACGCTCTTATTCATTGATAGGTTTGGTCGTACAGATCCTTCACTTTGCATACCTATTATGCAGTTTTATGCAAGTTTTCTGGGCTTTTTTATCCGAAATACTTTTGGCCTATATAATGTTGCAAATTTAAGAAAACATTATTTCATTGTTTGAAAGGCTTTTTTTTGTTTGAATGTTTATATTTTTGTTGCTAGTTGTTACAGATGAACCAAGGTAATAATTAACTGTGTCGTTCAGTAATTTATTGTTGCATATTTATAGATGAGATCAATGTGAACGACAGCCAACTTTGGGTTGAGTGTCACTACGAATGTTTTGATCTTGAAGACATAGGTATATACTCCTATCGTAAATAAATACAAAATCTATCACGGCATTCCACATTTGAACTTGAGTCATTTTAGTACATCAATAAAAATAAAAATAATGTAAGTTCCTTTCTTTCAAGAATGTACCGATTACGGTAACAATTGCATAAAAAAACGTAATAGTTTATGTTTCTTTTATTTTACTTGTGAAATAGTCGCAGTAGGCCTATATCAGACTTGAAAGAGAATGAAATCACTAATTTTGTGAAAATGATTTATTTTCGAAAAATCCTATTATTGCTCTGCCAAAAGTCTTAAGATAAATAGCGTGATGTTTTTTGTGTAAATTGATGACCGTGCTGCCTACTACTCAATGGGGTGAAAATACACCTCATAATTGTATTAAACGATGTTACGGGTGAGTCCAAATATTTAAAACTTTACTGCTCATGCCCCCTGCATAGTAGCGTTTTGGTTTTTGTATATTTGTTGTATCATGTCTACGATAAGGTTCATGCAAAATTTGAACGAAATATATTCAGTAGTTTATGAGATAATTTGATATTTGTTTATAGATATAAAAGGCTCTTGCTCACTCCCTGTAACGAAAAGCGAGATAATAAGTAAAAAGTATGTTGACCGGACCTCTTGTTGATGTTCTCTGAAAATATGAATCAAATCTATCCAGTACTTTCCGAGATCTTTCCGGACATACATACAGACAAACAGACAAACAGACAAACAGACAAACAGACAAAAATTCTAAAAATTATAATTTCGGCATCGGAATCGTTCGTAGACCACCCTGCAATTATTCTTTTTTTTAAATATTCAATGTACAGTTTTTACTTTTCTACAATTTTATTATATGTATAGATTTTACGGTGTAGTTAATTTAAGAAGTAAAACAAAAATTACGCGTACTTATTCTTTAAAATGTGTTTTTTAAAATTATGTATTATAATTTGTAAAAAACGATTTTGCTAGTCTAATACTATTAAAGTATAAGACTAGCAAAATCTATTTTGTTTTGAATATTTACTGCATGTAGCAAATTTTTACTTGAAGATAGCTCACGCAAAGCAAATTTATAAGGAACATAAGAAATTAATTTTCTAATAAAAAATATTTATTCTAATTCAGTACAAAAAGTTGATCTTAAAAAATTTAGCCATTTCAAAATGGCCATCAATAAATATTGTCACCTCAAGCTCCTAAAATGTAGTCTTGCCTTTACAATCTTTTAATGTCCCCCCCGTTTCTTTTCAATAAACTTTCACTAAGAGCTTTTCAGAATATTCATGAAGATGTCTGTTCTTTCCAGGTGGGTGTATTCAATTGGCTCTCTGCGGTGAGTAATTATTCTTTTTTTAGCCTCCAGTCAGGTGAAACTTAGTTAAGATAGAAGTTTTGTAGCAGTTCGTTTAGTTTCAACTGTGATTCTTAATTGAATTTGGCTTGCACAGTGCGTTTCAAAAGAATATATCGAGGTAAATTGAATAAAACAGTTTGAGAACATGTGGAGAATTTAAATGTTAACGAATATGTATTAAATAATACTTTTAACAACATAGACATAAAACTGAGTTCAAATCAAAATTACTGAACAAAATTTGATGTTTTTTTTTGTGGACAAAATGAAAACTATGTCACGTTAAATGGAAAATTATCAACGAAATCAGTTTATTTAGTCTGCAGTTCTTACCTAACAAACCGTAATACGGAAATAAAGACATAAAAATACATGTGAATTGAGAACTTCCTCCTGTTTGCAGTCGGTTAAAATAATACGGTTATTACAGCTCCTTTAACATAAATATAAAAGTAAAGCATTTTATGAAAATCGCCCTCTCAAAGCAGTTAACAAATGACGGTTATCCGTTTACAACAGTACTATGACCGCAGCTTAACCATAAACCTCTTATTAAACAAAGCGAGCGAAACTTTAGAACGAGTCATAAATAATTTACTACAATGTAAACGTTTTCCAGCTGAGACAATGTTAAGGGATCGTTACGAAATTTTCATGTAAGATAATAATTTTGTGACACAGTGTACCACAGTGTCGTATGTGTGCCTTGAGAGATGATATTACGTTGGAGACCTTTACCCTAATAACCTTCGTTACTCGTATATTTTATCAAATATAAATTTTAGGTGAGGGCGACACAGAGAGATGAGTATCGATAAGTCTTGCCAGTAATTAATTTAGAAGGGACGGGACTAAATTATAAATGAGTGACTGAAGTTTCGAGTGTACATCGTTAAGTCCATCAATGTGTTTTAATAATGAGTTCAAAAGGTTACAAGGATTATGATAATGGATCGGAGACATATTTTACACTCAGAATAAGTAATCATTTTAAGGCATTGTCTAATTTATGCTTTTTGATGCTATCAAATGAAATGGGCAGTTAAGTAATTTAATTTATTTGAGGTGAATTTCGTTGATTATTTTATTTAAGGTGAATAGTTTTAATGTAACTTTGTATGTATGGTATGAAATGCGTTGGTGTGTGGTTAATTAAATTCCAAATTTGAGGTTAATGGTTTGAAATGTCATGCTTACTTCGAAATTGATGGGTCTGTGATTCAAAACCCTAGAGATATTTTTAGTCACCGTACAAATGGAAACTTAAATAAAATTAAAGGTTAAAGTGATTATATTTTTCCAAGGTTTTATGAAAGAAGACCACGCAGTAGGTCAGTATTATTTCACATAACCTTTTTTGAACATAGACAGCATAACCTACTCAAATAACCTGACTGCTTAATTCTTTGCGTGCCTAACGCCAACCAATTATTTATTTAACCACATTTTTACATCCAGCCTGACTAAGAAAAACGCATACAGCGAACAAACCTCCTTCTTTGTCAGACAGAACACACATTAACCTACCACCTAGAAATCAATTCGCCAATATTTTAGGACGTGAAGTCACGTGCTATGCGGTAAGAATGACACCCGAGGGACAGGACGTAAAGATTAACGTGGCGAGTCTGTCCTCGGGCCTAAATCACATTACTCCCCCACTCTTTGTTTAATGCCGCCTCAAGATGGACGGCCTTTGTCGATGACGCTGTGATTTTGTAGCTACCTGTATTTTTTTAGTTCTGTCCTGTTAGTTTACGTTTTTAGAGGGTCGCCATCAATGTAAAGTAGACAAATAGGTAGTAGTATTTTCAGGGATTGAATCCTAAAAGCATTAACCATGTCAAATATTTATATGTATAGTGGATTATTTTTAGTTGATATAATATGAAAAACCATTAGTTTCATTTTAGTTTTTAAATATGACTGTGAAAAATGAAATAAAATACTTATTTTAAAATAGTAGTAAGAAAATTTGATTTTGAATAAGTTTAAAATGTTTGTTTTTCAGTCGCATAAATTCCAACTTATAGGTGCAAAATGTTTTTAATTCCTGTAGTACAAGTTTACAGGAGCTAAAAAAATATCCAGACACCCGTTATTCCCAATAACTTGACTCCAACTACCATCGAACGCTTGTTTTTTCACCCTTGATTGCGAAACTTTTACGGATCGTTTTCCACAAAAAATGTTCGGTAATTTTTTGTTAGGTCGCGCTCAAACGTTGTAACGACATATTTATTAGAGGACATGAGAGGTCAAGTTGTACGGACATTGCGTCCGACGTATTGTACTAAAACGTCTGTACTATCAGCCCAGTGGATTGACGCCCTAATATCGTGTTCATAAATAAAATTTATTGCGAGTATAATGTTGTAATCTGAGCGGTAAATGTATAGAATTATTTATTATTATTTATTACGCCATAAAAGAAAGTTTTACGTATTTTTATTGTTCGGAGATTTTTAATTTTCGGTTTTATCGTTTTGGGTTAAATTTTTGGGGATGAATTTGTCTCATAAAAATTCCATACACTCATATTAGATATATTAAATGCATTATGATGACAAATTATCTATTTAAAGTATAGTCATAACAAATCGCAATGTATTTAAGAATGATAAGTCAAAACACGAATATATGTTTTTTTGCGCTTTCCTTATTTATTCATCGATACTCATACCTACTAATATCTATCATCGACTAAAGATGGTAAAAAATTCAAGGAATTTTGATCGAAGGTAACTCATATCATTTTTTTTATTTTCACTCTAAAGATCAACGACAATAAAACACATACTATTCTTTCTCATACTACTTGAAAACCTTTATTCAAAAAACATCATAGTCAATATGACCTGAGAGTTATTAACGTAAGTTAAATACAATAGGGATGACGACATTTTTTTTTGCAGTGTCCATCTTGTAGTTTTTTGTATAATAATGGATACGTATTTTTTAATTTGTCCCGCAAACATAAATTGACCAAATTACAGTGAATGAAACTTACGCGTGACGTCACGAATGAGTGTAAAATTTTACTCTATCGTTACGTCACAAGCCCCCTCTCCTAAACTTTACTTTTTTAGCAGTTAATCTTTGTCAATTCTAGTTTTTCTGAAAAAGGAAAAAATACGTGTATAATACTTTTCAATTATCTAACTGAGGGACTAATGAGATTTTTTCTTTTTATACCCAGTCGTCATCCCTATTTCTAGGTAATATAATAAAAACTTTTCGCCCTTCAGTTCCTTATTATAAACTTAACAAAAATCTTGCTTGCATTGCAGCCTCCTTGGTAAAGCAGTTTTGTTTCGTCGCCCGCTGTAAAATATTCTTGCTGTAAATTGCGTTTAAATTTTCACGGAACGTTTTAGCCGTTGACAGATTATTAAATGCTGTTTCGCAACAAATTGATTAAACTACGGTACTTGTTTACTTGTAGCTTAGTTCGCAGTTTGGATATGAAGAGGTTTAGAAAATAGTTTTTAAGTATTTGTTTGTATTGTTTTGTGATAGTGTGATCTATTGGAAGTATTTTTATGAAATTTGAAGTTCTTTAAACAAAATTTTACTTTACAGATTTTTATTATCATGCGTTTGTGAATCGATTATGTAACAAAATTCAAGATCAGTTGAGTTGATAAAAGCTAATGAAATTATTATTGTACTCATTAAATATATGTTTTTGTTTAACAAATAAGAAATTTATACAATTTGGAAAATACGTTTTGCGGCAATGTATTTTAGCGCTTTTATTAAATGAAGCACAAATCAAATCAATAAAGTATTGATTTGCGCTATAACGAAAATGGATTTTCAATAAATATTCTGTATAAAATCAATAAACTGATCACGTATATTTGCTTCACGGTGTTAATGACAGTTTTCGTCTCATGCTGATACGAATCGCACGTAAACTTCTACGTCAGTAGCACTTTATGACAAAGGGATAAGGTTGAATTTTGTTAGTTTAGCGGTATGCTGTTTATAGTTATTTGGCCTAATATATTGACGAGCGTACTGTGGAGACAGGTGCAATCAAAACCACTACTTTCGGTGTAATTGGAATACACCGGTGTAATAAACTCCTCTGTTAAAATGATTTAATTATGCATCATAAATATTTGAGTGTCTTATACTAGCAGATAAAAAAGGCTCAAAGCATAAATAAACCCATATAAAAACTGTTATGATAATCTTACTCATATTACAAGTACTTCATAACGAGTCAAGACAGACCGCAGATTGCATAAAACATTAGTCATAACTACATTCAAAGCAAATAGCTCTTAAATACACAAACAACGTGAACATAAGATTCATAATGGTTTGTAAATATTTCATATAAAACGCGAGGTCGATAAACTCTCGTAGCATCGTAGGCTGTAAATCAGCGCGTGACGTCACACCGCAGAGCTCGTCGACCGCTCGTAGCGGCTCGTAGCACGTAGCAGCTACACGTTTGTGAATACATAGTATATCATTCTTTCACTGAGATAGAAATGATAAGTTACTGAAGAAAATCTATTTTAGAGAGGATTTTTAAAGACTCGTTGATAAAACTATTGCTTTATATTTCCTATTACTACTACTTTACTTTTAAATCCAATTGAGTAATATATTCTTAATTTTCCCACTTTTGCAAAAAAAAAACATGATGGGTCATCACACAGTTTAAACACAGCTAAAAAAAGTACTTTTTATGATTGTGCGTATAATTAAAACATATATATTTGTTTTCATATGTGGTATTCGTACAATTAACGACACATATATCCCTCGATAAACCATCACACTTTAATAAGGTAGAAACATCTCCATTACTACCGTAACTCTAGTTCTAGTTATTTATTCTAAGGGCTGTTCAACTTTGTCGACATCGAAAACCCTTTACAGATGTCACTAAGGGAAGGGGGCCCGATTGTCCCTTATTTAGGGAGTAACTTGGAAACAGATAGGTTTCGTCCGAAGTTCACAAAGTTTACTATCGGATTGAGAAAGACATGGTTGTTACATTTGTCAGGCTCTTTATTTGGTAGCCAGTCTGACGGTACTGAAATTATTTGGCTATTAGATATAGGTACAACGTGTTTAGGGAGTCTGGATTAAATACAAATTACTCCTTAAAAACTAATGTCCAATGATGGTTTATTCCATAAAATATGGTTAATGTTCTTAGTGTAAAAGAATATTTGATTATATTAACGGTTTTATGCTTTAGAGATGGTTTCGCTCGGACAGTTGAGTTGTAAAGGTCACCACGCCAAAACCACTAGACTGGGTGAGTCTGTCAGTACTAGCATCATATCGCAAGTTCGCTTAGCACGTAGGAAAAGCATATGTATGGTCCACGTTGCTTGTTCTGAGTCCTCCATAGGGCCTTATTAATAAAGAAAACATACATATTGTTCCACAAATACTCAATATATTATATTCTTCTATCTTATCTTCTAATATATAAAATTCCCGATGTTAATTGCCGTACTCCTTCGAAACGGCTCGAGCGATTTTTATGAAATTTTGTATACATATTGGGTAGATCTGAGAATAGAACAACATCTATTTTTCATAGCCCTAAGTGTTAAGGGTTGCTCAAACTAAAAAAAAATATTGAATTTTTTGGACGAAATTTTTTATTTTTTTGTAATGTGGCATTAAAAAATACATACAACTAGAAATAGCTCATTAGGCAAAACAATGTTTGCTGGGTCAGCTAGTTTTTTTTTTAATAATATTTATAGTTATAGTAATATTAGTAGTTTTTTATAGTCGTCAACGAATAAAGAGTATTGAATTTTAATCGACTACTTCATTAATAAAAAGACAAGCTTATAGTGAAAATAATAATCCTCTGGACATCATCCAAGTATTGGTGAGTAAGCCGATATTGATATTGCAGCTGCAAATAAAATGATATGCCTTCATTATTTAACAGATTAATTAAATGTGAAGCTCGAACGGAGAAGATAAAAATGTACCTACAATGCACTTGAACGTTTTATTTCATCAAAGTATCTTGGTATAAATTAGTATGCACTTAGTAATAAAATAGGAAACATTTTAAAGAATTCTACCACAAAATGATATTATTGTAGTTGCCGAAACGTAACAGCGCACTTTACCTTGTAGAACAGCGACTCTTTCCTACCTACGGATACAATAAATGAGTTGCAAAGGTAGTAGTACCCTTTGTACTATTCTATATTTCCTTATCTTGAAATTACAACATTATCCATGCCAATATACAGTCGCCTTGTCCGCAAACTATGACTGTTGGAACCATAAAATTTTACCCAAACCACATCGAATTTTATCCAAACTTTTCATCAATACTTCAAAAGTAAATGAAGCTCTCAGGTTTCCGATATTCACCTGTCGATCCATCTCCGTACCTCATTACATGAGTTGTGAAACTTCGTACGAGCCTGTTAATTATTCCGCAGTATCGAGTACTTTCGAGATACGTGTGTCGCGTTCGAGATCATTTCACTTTGGATTCGTGTTGTTATCTTGTTTTACTTGTAAGAGTGTTCACGTTTGGTATTTTTTCGAATTTAAGTTTCACGAACTGTGAGAAATGGTTTGGGTGTAAACTGCGTTTATTGTTGAGTTTTTGATTGAGCTGTAAGAGGCTTAGGTACGACCTTGAATGGTAAAGAATTCTGCTGTTGTGTAGTTTTCATAATAGTGGTGAGCCCTATTGCAACTCCTCTTTAAAAGAAGGTGCGTTGAAATGGCTAAAGCACCGTTTTTATTTCGTAAAGAAATTATTAAACCAGGACTAATGACTAGCTTATTTGATAAATAATTTTACGTTAAAAAAACTCTCTTATTGGTATAAAAGTCAATTTTCATACAAAAGATCCTTACAAAATGTGACTCTATTTGCAGAACACATTACAATACAACGTCAAAATTATAATTCCATAAAATACAGCCCAATTTCACAAACGAAATTCAAACTCTCTTTCTTACAAACGCACACAAAGACAATATTAACACATTGTCAGAGGCTTTCAAAGTATCAGGTGTGCAACATGAATACCTAATCTTAATGGAGTATGTACCACAGATAAGGGTAGGAATAAATCATCGACTGAATGTTTCACCAACTTCCCTGTGGGAAGAAACAGATTGCAAGACTTGTAAAATAAAACTGTTTTATCGCGATTTTACCGACTTAAATGTTTGAATGTGAATTCAAAGTAAGACTCTTTTTGAAATTGTTTTCGAGGGCTTTTTGTTTTCAAAATAGACTGCATAGAAGAGGGTCAAAGAAGTTTTCTATTATATTCTTATACCGTATGAAAGTAATTACAATAACAACTATTTTACTTTGGCTAATCAGTTCAATAAATTTAAGCTTTTTAATGAGCCTTCGTAAACGTTATTTACGTTCCATATTTAAAGCAGTACAACTATTTAAACCTATGGCTAAAAAACAGCGATAAACACTATTAAAGTGCGCGCCTTAAATGATGTGTTAAAATAAAATTCTATTAACACAAAATATCTAAAGTGCGTTGGAAGTGATTCGCACCTGTTTCAGTAAGGAGGTCCATTGGGATACAAACCTTTGACTTTGTCTGATAACGATATTACGATCTACATCGTTCCAGTTACCTTACTTAACATTGAAGTAAATGTTTTTAGATAATTTCAGCATTTGGTTTCATTTCATTCAATTCTCATGATATTCAGAAGTATTCTGGTTAATTTTCTTTGCGGTGTAAGATAATCAAACAGAAATCATCAAAAAAAAAAATCATAAAATATGTAAAATTACAATTTAACCCCCTTTTTATTCAGTAATAAGCAATGTCTCAAATAGTTGGTTTCCAGTACACCAAGTACTTGATAATAATTTACGGTGCATGCAAAATTACAGGGTAGTGTGTTGTGTTACGGCGTACCGTGTGTTCAAAATAACACTTAAAAATCGGTTTCGTAACAAAATATAGTATTTTACTTCTCACGTGAATCCTGTAGAATGTTGTAACTAACGACCAAAAAACACTCGGAACGTTCCCAGTTCGGTCACGAGAAGGGAATAATTCTCGAAAAAATCCTCGCTTAGATAACGTTTTCCTACCACATCAGAAAATGCGAAACTGATCTCTATATCGCAACTCATAAATCTCATTTTTTAATAGCACTACGAATTTTCCGACAGATTTTCCTACCGTCGACCGATTTTGAGACTAATCTTATGGTGTTAAAGTAGGTAATTGCGTGTGTTATGTTTTGGTGGGTTTGTAGGCGCCGGCGTTCGTCACGTTTAAATATGATTTATGCAAGTAATTTAGTAAAGTACATATAGACATTACGAGCTGTGCGTTGTGGATAGATTAAAATGTTCGTTGGATCGGGGCTCCTTTTGTCCTTGTCTCGACTATGAATTATGTCCTTTGCCTCAATGTACAATTAATGTGGTGTGAATATTACGCAATTTGAATATTAACGACATTACTGTTAATTATAGTTATTATATTATGCTTATGTAACATGTCTGGCGTGTAAAGTGGGCCGGTTGTATCTTATTACTTGTCATGTAATGATGTTTAGTTTTTTAGCATAGTTTTAATACACAATTTTTGAATCAGATGAATTAGGCATATGATGGCTTCACTGTTTTTCACACTCACTGACAATTTAGTCAAAAATAAAGTAATAAAAACTGACCTTTTCGAAAGCTTCTATATAAAAATAATAACATAAATACAACGATAGTATCTTAATGATTTCTGAATTTAAACACCTACACTCTACCTGAAAATGTAAGCCTAAAAACATACACGTGAACACGATAAAATCTTTCTAATCTAAAAATCTCTGAACTAAAAATACAAAGGAAAGGTAAAATAGTCCGGCAGGTACTTAGACTCATTCGTCAAAAGCTGGTGTTGTGTCGTGTCTATTTCAGACTACAATGCTCCTAGGTGCGACGTATAAATTTCCATACTAAGAGTTCAAGGCTGAAGTTCGGTCTGTGTTGTAAGAGACAGCGTACACTGTGGAGTTTTGTTTTGTAATTGCTATAATTATTTATTGTTTTTACACTCTAAAAAAATATGAACTCGGAATTCAAAATATTTGGTGGTTTTAAGGTGATAAGTTACGATTATCGTTTTGATAAATTACTAAAATTATTCAATTGTGGAAAACAGGACATTGACCGCTACATTTGGTTTCGATTTGGCGAATCCTTTGTCTTATTATGTGGCTTAGGTCACATCACTGCATAGACATTTTACTTCATATTTTAATATCGATAATTTCACTGCTTCCTTATAAAAATGGTGTTATCTAGCGTTATTGTATATTATCTACCAAAACGCCTATATACATTAACAAAAGTACCTTCGAAAAAAAATTGCAGTAACGTTCCAAGTATTTCAATGCCGCATTATATCATTCCGTTAACATTCGTTTACTTGTACCACAATCCATGACTCATAGCCGACTGGAAAACTCTTCAGGCGGTCACGTGACGGCCTCGTGACGTCAGCATGTGCGCATCGTGCGAACGCTATTGACACGGAACGTGATTATGCGCAGTATTCATTATGTAAATGTTGTAGTCAACGCCAGTGGACATCATTGTATGTAGATAGACGCTTTTTAATTAAATAGCGAATTTTATAAGTGAATAACGTCTTTCTCTTTTTAATTTTGAGAAGTCATTGGTCTTCTAAGCTGATGAAACGTCTTTTTTTGGACCTCATCAGAGGTCAACAAAAACAAAGTCCTCATTGATAATAGAATTAGTTTATCAAGCTTCCAAAGCACAGGGATTAAAATAGATTAAAAATAATTTCAGAAAAAATATGTTACCAACAGCTGTGCCGAAAAATAAATAAAAGAAAAGAAATATACATCCAATTCTACATCCTGAACAAAAATAAAAATCATAAAATCATTCCTTCCAAAAATACTTTCAATTTGTCATATCACTGTTGCTCGCTTTACAAAAATAACAAACCTATTTCATGATACCTTGAGCGCAAAAATAAAACAGCCCATATATTTTGTTCCTGCCAAAAATGATTAACGCCGACAGATTCCTTAGCAATATTGTGCCTAATTTACCGACAGGGTGCTTTATTTATTTCCTCTTACAACTTACTTAAGGGTCCTTCAATGATGTATTACTGTAATATATGGCGATTAACTTGCAGTTTCTGACTAGCCCCTCACGGTGCAAGTGCAAGGATACGGTGTTGAACGAATGTTAGTTTCACAGGCGATCGTATTTCAGGAGGGATTAAGTGGTCAGATGTTTTGTGATAGATTTCTTGTAATTATTGTGGTTGCAGGTGGTGGTTAGTGTTAATAGATGGTTGTTTTGCTTGCAACTTACTTTTAGCACGTATGCAGTTCAGTTTTGGAGTAATTGTAGGACTTTACATGCTCTGCTGTAATTTATACATTCCGTACTGGTGCAATTTTAAAGCTAAAATACAAAAAAAGAAAGCACGCCATAATTTAAAAATCGAGCATAGGCGAAGAAGGCATTATTTTTTTGTTAAACAATTATATGAAAAAAATAGAACACAATAAATCAATTTGAATTTAAAGCATCAAACTTAATAAACATTAAAATAAAGCGTAACATTATTCGACGTTCAAAATCCTGACGTAACTAAGCAATACCCGCTGACAGGCGTTTGTTTTTCTTTTCCATTGTCGCTGAACACGGAACGTTCTGTTTTCAATTAACGATATAGAGATTTTCCACGTCGTCGGGTGTAATCCGAAGCGGCTGTAATGGAGCGCAAAAACCTCTTGACTTTTTTCCTAGGCCGTGTATTGAAATTACCTTTTTGGTAGCGATAGAGGGTTAGAAATTTAATTGGAAACGTTCGTTATGATTGGAACACAGTTTGGGTACGTTTTTGGGGATTTTTGTGTGAATTCAGGTGTGGGATTGTGAGTCGATGGAAATCCAAACTGTTGTTAAGCATTTGCGATCTTTTCGATGTTAGTTTTCGGCATTAAAAATATTGTAAACAAATAATTAACACTGTTAAATTCGAGTAATTAAATTCAGCTATTGCTTTAAAGCATTATGCAAATACGTTTTCGAATGCATTTAGATATGAGTATGACTGCCTAAAATATAATTACGATCAAATCTCCCAGTCTAGGTTACTAAAGATATTACCATTTACGATCCAGACACACGTAGTCTGAATACGAAATTCAAATCTCATTTTAATTCTTCCAACCATAAACGTTTTCAATTCAGCTAGTACCGTCAGCAACAGAGGTTTACACAAACATATTATTTACGAAGCAAATAAACAATTGAATCCAATAAGTTGGTTTTGTTCTCTTAGATGCTAAAACAGGCTGGTACTCAGCATAGTAAAACCATTTAAAATAAAGCTCCTTTGAAATCCAGTATTTTTAACTGACTAGTGTTGCTGACTGTACATAAGCGTTTCTGGTAATATTCCACGTAGAACTCATCTTGCCCGCCATTTTTTTTAATTGTGATTACTTGGCCGATGCGCTATTTGTATGCAATATTGAAACGCCGAACGAGTTTGAAAAAATGAAAAAGAATGTTCGTGGTTTGAATTTTTAAATCCATTCCGCATTCAAAGTTCTTGAAACTTAACATAATTAAATTGTCTTTTTAAATATATTTTTTAGAACATTGTAATAGTTAAAAATCTTGTGTATTTACGTATTGGCTTTTGTTATTTTTGAATTGAATGTTATTTGCACTGCATATAAAGGTAACAAAACAAAACTATAATACAGATAGGAATTACGCACGATTTACGTCATTTAAAATCCTTAAACGGTGTTTATGTTGTATTAGTATTTACTCAAACGGTATGACTAAATAAGTAGATACAATTATTTTGATAGGTCTATAAACTTTATTATTAAATACTGGCTATTTGAGTAACTTTTGGAAATGAAAACCAGATTACTTTCTTATTTCTTTTTTTTTTAATTATGATATTTTAAATAGATAGTTTAAAAACGTGTTATACTTAGCATCAAAAAATCAGGGCTAAACTAAAAAGAATAATAAAAAAAGATATTACATTTCAAACATTTAGACAAAAATTCAGTAACAAAATATGGAACCCAGTACTTCCCTGCGTAACGAAGTAACAAAATATATTTTTAGACGTACTTCCAACGACCTTAAAGTCCTCAAGATCAAGGTCAATCGGTCATATCTCTTGTTGGCTTATGTTTATGAATTGGTAAACGAATATTACTCATTATTATACAACGTGTTTCAACTCATCACAGTCGTGTGAGATACTACTTCTGTATTTACGGGAAAATTAATGATTTTATTAAAATGATCTAGTTTACAATGCATTTTTTAATAATCTATTTATTAAGAGTTCGAAACGAAATCCTATTATTAAGTCGATTCTGTTTGTCCGTCTGTTTCCATGGCTGTATGTCTGTCCGTATGTTAAGAATAAGCCAGAATCTTACGAATCACGATAGCAAGATGGTTTAGTTATTTTACAGATAATATATTTCGGTTAACACCGTAACAAAAAAAGCAAAATATTTTTTGGTTGATTTTTTTTTGTTTTCTCTTCTTTAGACTATTTCTACGGAACCCACACTTACACAAAGTACAAGCGTTTTTCTTTATAGAAAGTTGTTTATTTAAATCAAAATTGTATCTATAATTAATAAGATCTAGAGATTGTATTTAAATTATTTGAGGCTTTATATGTAAGTTTATCTTCCCGCATAGTGTAGGTACTGTATAATGTATCAAAACAATTATAATATATTGTAGGTACATAACTCCCACGAACCACGGGAATTCAATAAGGACAAATTCCTATCGCATTACGTTACATATAGCATGAAAGCGGTTAAACTTCTCATAAACGTATTGTTTGTATTCGTAATAAATTAGTTACTTATTAATAATATTAGGTCCTTATTTGGTTATTCTATAGTTTATTTGTGTCATATTTTCCTTTTACCATATCATTAATAGGTAAATAATGAACTTAAGCTTTAACAATTGACACAGAAAATATGTACTCAATCGTCAATCCTCGAATATCGGTGCTTTTCTTTTTTTATAGTTATAGATTATAGACAACTGATTTGTTTCTTTTTATAGCATTTTTATGTTTCTGGTTACTTGTCACTTTTACAAATAAAAACTTTTTGAAGTAGATAGTTAAATTGCCAACTATTGTAATATCAATACTAACTGTAGTCAAGGCATGGAATCGAATATTTGGCTGTCTGTTATATTCCCAAAATCTAGTTACTTTTTAAATGTATTAGCAACTGCAATACATTTAATCAAGCTAGTTACTTAGTAGCACTCTAGATTGCGTGTCTTCTAAGCTATTATTCAGATGGGCTGGCTTCTTGGATGAGTGTGACGTCACGCAAGCTCTCGTGCTGCAGATGGAAGCAGATTGATCCGCCGGTCATTAAGGTGAAAGGCTCCCCGAGGGTGTAGGGTAGAGTGAAAAATATATACTTAGTTTAGATGCGGTAGATATATCTTTAAAATGGGTGGGTTGTGTTTAGTGTTGTTTTTAGTATACTTTTTTTTGAAGTAAACACATGAGATGGATATTATTTTGGAAATTACATAAAAATAAAATAACATATTATTATGTTTTCAATAGCAAATTTTTATGCTTGATACAAATGATTCGAAAGTGCACATTCAATTATTTTTGACTAAGGTCGATTTCTGAATAATCATCTCCTCCCACTTAATAGATCTAAAATTATAAATATATTCTTACCTATTTTGTTCCCTCCACTAAAACATGACTTATTTAATCCCAGCGCTTATTAATATGCAAGACGTTCTCAAATTGAATCATGCTTCATAAGATTCATACCATTTTACCATTGAACCTTGACATTTCTCTGTAAAAGATAAAGTTTTAATAATCTCTGGAGATTGGTGACCTAAAAAGATTTTCCACTTGAATAAGTTTATTACGTGATCTGCATATTTTTATACAACTCGGTAGAGTTAGTGCCAGTCGTTTTTATGAAAACTTTGACGCCTGTTCTCAAAGCAATGAACTTGATTAATCGTTTGTGAGAGTAATTAAAATAAATAAGAAAAAGATAATGTGAACGATGTTTTAATGTAGAAAAGTGTTTTTTTTCAATATTTCATCATTCATTTAATGAGAAGAATTAATCAAAATAATACTAAAAAGCGCAAGCAGCGCTGTAATTACAAAAACCAAAAATCGCTTAGCGACAAGTAAGCAAGCATTCTGTGATTTTACTTCTACATTGCCATAATTAAACTTAAAAGACCTACGTTTCGAAATCCACTACAAAGAAAAAAACAAACTACAATACAAAAACGGCTACGTCAAACAATACCCCAATAACTTTCCCATGACGTGTGATAAACAAAACCATATCGAAACAAGGTCCCACAAACAACAACAAACTTCCATTTTACGCAACAAATCTGAACAACTTTTAATCCCTGTATACAACATACTTAGTGCCACGTGAATACGTAAAGGAGAGAAGCCTTAGTTGTAGAACAAGATTGTCATATGCCAGGGTCATATTAAAAACCCCACCATGTGCATCTACAGCAACAGGAATCATATTATTGCTGGTGAGAAAAAGGGATGCCGCTCTATGACGTTTAGAGTGCTGTCTCTAAAACGGTAATAATTATACTTTATAGGCAGGTGGTAGACCCTCTGCTGTGACTACTGTGCTTATTTTAAATTGTGATTTAAGAATTCTGCGTTCCTTTGTTTCTTGAAAAA
This sequence comes from Trichoplusia ni, assembly GCF_003590095.1. Taxonomy (NCBI): domain Eukaryota; kingdom Metazoa; phylum Arthropoda; class Insecta; order Lepidoptera; family Noctuidae; genus Trichoplusia; species Trichoplusia ni. The sequence continues at coordinate 3,404,949 of NC_039496.1, read as the reverse complement.
TATGAGTAGTATGTTTTAAATAGTGCGTAGGTATGAATGTTTGATGTCGTTTCCGCAATAAAAGAACTGTTCTTATAAAATGAAACTTAGCTTAATACTAGACAATAATATAGGTATACAAAATAGCTTAGTATTTTTTCTAGTCGTTTATGTCCTCTTTCACTGTATAAGCCTCTCCTCAATATCTCTGACCAGGGCTAAACCAGTTGTTGTTTAAAGAATCAACCTACCAATGTTTTACCATGAAAAAGTTTTCCCAAAAAACGTGTTTAGACAATAAAAACATTAATCAAATATGTATATAGGATTCTATAACGGAAGATTTCCAACCAGTAGCCAGAAAACATCAAAATGAATGTCACATGCCAACATTTAAATATCATCTGATTGAATTACCATACAATGTGTATGACGGAAGGAATGCGCATAGATTTACAAGCTACGATAAACAACCAAATATCTTGGTGACGATATTTAAATTCGTGCTAATCAATTTAATTGCTATTTTGTTAATTATATGTGACTCTTAAATAGCTACAAATCTTCAAACCATAAAATAAGTAAAAAAAACACATTTCAAAATTAGAACGCAAGCAAATAATTATTTGAAAATCGATTACTGTTTTTATTTTTTCTCATCAATAAGACGTTTAAGGCCAGTAGTGAAAATTAGAAGACCCAAGAAAAAAAAAACATTTTTTGTTACACTATACAAAGAGTTTTACACCTACCACGCATTTTGAAAACAGATTTTACATAACTTGTGACATATATACCCGTAGAAACTATACAAAGGGAACGTAAACATCGTACTTTGATCAAGAACGTCATTCTCGTCATAAATCTAACTGATCCGTGCAGAGATCAACCCCATGCGACGGATGATGAATGTATATTTTTTACGAAATTTATTTCCCTCGCAATCGCGGTATGCAGGATAAGCGAGAATTTTTGAAACGGAGGAAACTTTCCATTTTCTGCGAACGACGAATTTTTTCCATTCAGTTTTCAGTTATTAAAGAAACCTATTAATTTACGTGTCTTATCAAACCTTTGTCAGCATTGCAGGTTTTGATCAGCTGATGACAATTTTTTATAGCCAATACAGAAGCCGTATTTAAAATTGGAATGCGTTTAATAAATTAGTCATTGTTTTTTCTTAACTCGAAGCCATTATTGATATTACGATTGAGAGGCTAGCATTATGATAAGTTTTCATCAAACTGATAAAGATGATGAGATAATCTTTTCATTGAAGATTTTCTAATAGTTGCATTAAAAAATAAATTTAGCTTTTAAAAATCTCTACTTTCCACTTTCAACTCTCACGGCCAAAACTGTCCGTAATATAGCGCATGCATGATTTCATAAAAAAATATTTTCCTCTTTATTTGAATTTAGGTCAAAAATGTAGGGCAACATATTCCTGACAGTCATATTCCTTTGGCTTTTCCGTATTTCATGCATGTAACTGCGTATTTATGTTCATTGCATGGTAGTCCCAGTCCATATACGTCCATTGAATTAATTCTCAAGAGATTTACCGAATCCAATAACAGTGAGACAAAGATACATTGGTAACTACATTAGTGAATGAAAGTACTAGATTATGTTCCAGTGCTGACTGATTATAAGGATACTATTATAATATTTACATATGTATAACTTAAGTTCATAAAAAGAGGTTCTCTTTCCAACCAATTGTTTTATTTTATTAAAAAAAAGAGATCAGTTGTTATTTCGTCCCAATTCCATGATTATTTTTTTAGTTTTTCTGTTATGCAACAGAAAATGGTTTTTGCTCTGCAGGAAATTGCAAAATGAATCCCATTGTCTTGATCATAACAAACCCATTTTATTTATAAACTTTAAATTTTATTATTTTAAAACCAACTTTGATCCTTGAAATTATAAAAATCAAACATTTTCTCTCCCTCGACTTTAGCTCTCATTGAATCATTCTAATACAACTTACTATTTACTTATTTATAACAAGAACGGACATAGCTAATGTTATAAAATTACCATGGTATATATTAATCATGCGTGTTATTACGTGCTCAAAGACCATTTCGAAGTACCATTGCTACTAAGAATCGTAATGACGCACGCACCCGAAGATTTTTCTGCAGTGATTCTTATATGTAAATCTTAGAACCATGAGTATTGCCGTGGGAATTTTTGTCAATTGCGTAATGTATGGTTAGCAAAGGAATAGAACGTGCGTTGAAGGATAAATACGTCGTTCTTTGTTTTCACCTCAAGAGTTATTGATGTCTTTGCGTTTTTTTTCAGTTAAGGAAGTGGAAATATGGTTTATCGGAAAAAATATAAGGAGAGACAATTAGTTTTACCTTCAGTTAAAAAATTATTATATAGTGAACTAGCCGTCTGCTAATTGCTTAATTTGTTTTTTTTCTTCGATGAATGAAATTTTCCGGCCTTATTACGAAATGTAAGATTGAAATCCAGATTGTCCAACAACATCTAAATTGTGATTTTTACTGTTTTTTATACTGAATTCCTCAACTGTTAATATTTGTTTTGCTAACATTACCGGCACTTGCAAAATCAAAGGGCTTCTAAAAATCACTTTACCAAGAAAGTATGATGAGTTAAATTAGTTTTTAGAAGTGCTGAACTTGACTATTTATGGCTACCAGACTAGACAGACCTTTCCGCTGTAGTTTCAATGAAATATGAGTGGTCGTTCATTTAGTACTTTTGTTTGAAACTTTGAATGAAAGGCTTCAGACAATCAGCTGGATAAATTGAAGGGGAGATAGTAATAAAACTGGTTTCAAGTTTTTATTGAATAGGTGTTTCATATATATCTACACTTGAATTTAAAATAAATTTAATTTGGCGTTACTTTACAAATTTTGCATCCATTTCTACTGTAAGAAGGAAAACAGTGTTACCTCGTTTATCACTTAAACAGGAAGCGATCTACCACTTAATAACTTACCGATAGGTAATAATATTATGATGTACTTTCACTCACAGGCCTTGACTACCAAGGCTACTATCGATTTATGAAATTACTGATGAAAAGTGAAAGGTTAACAGAACATGTAGAGGAAGCTCGATAGATAGTTGTTATCCTCTTTCTGAAGTGGAAAGTGGACTTACGAACCTCTGAAAAATCAAAATCATTTAATCTCTTTGGTTCTTTTTTTGGGTTGAAAGCTCAAAGGAGAATGAAAGATATTTATTCGTTTTCATGGTGAATCATCCCGGCCAGGAGCAAACTAGACCATCCTATCTAGGTCAACCTAATCCACTACACGTAGCTCTGTAAAGCCTATTATGTGTGATGTGATTAACAGTTGCCAGTTCAGCAGAAACTTTTAATCCTAGATTCAAAGGCGATGAAAATAAATGGAGGTATCAACGAGTCTCTAAACATTACAACAATAGTTGACATGGAATACGATTGTGTTTTGTTTCATTTTTTTCAAATTAAGTTTGTTTTTTTCAGCCAGTTTTTACTTTTAACACGGCACTCCTCATTCCCTTGTTTCTACTCCTTTCTCGGACATAAGCTACCCTCAGCTTCATTTTATATCGATAAAGGCAAAAAAAAAACATGAGTATAAATAAACTGAACAGAGGTAACATAACCGTTTCCCAGAACGATCGATAATATGCAAAATAAAAGGCATCATTTATAAACAGCGAAGGCCGTTGGTTGGTGACTCATACTGGAATTGGGGCATTTCGCCGTGTTCACCTACTAGGCGGGGTAATTGCTCGTGACTAATATTAGAAAATGTACTAAATTTACAGCTATTGTTGCTTATAGTAGTTTTTGTGTGTATCCTTGAACTTTTGTTGTGTGAGTCATGATGTAAATTTGAGATACCGTTAAGTAATCACGTATTTATATTTACCCTTGATTGGGGTAGGACTGTGGATTAGTCATCGGGTTATTTTGCCATGAATAGGTTAAAGCCTTTTAAAAAGTGCTGAATATCGGCTTCAGTCATTGTGCAAGATTTCTCAGTGATTTCTTTACGCCTTACAGAGGAAATCCATGAGAATATCGCACGGGAAAATATAAAGGATATCAAATTAGTCATCTCAGGAAATGCTTCTATAAACAGTCATTTTTTATGACTAAAGATTACACTGTCATCGATTGCCCGGTTTTGAAACCTTGATTGATTCATCGCTTGATCTAGAAGGCTTACTTAGACGAGGCAAAAAATCGTGCAAGTGTTATTACATTGCTGGCAATGTAGTATCACTTTTGATACTGGAGCTGTGAGACTCCGCGATGTATTGCATCCCGTACGATTTTTCTCGCAACCCCTGAATGAAGGCCATGTTTGTCTCACACGGTATCGATTGCCATATTAAATTAATAATGCAGTGAGTTATTGACAACATAAATCTGTTTAGGAGATTGGGTTTTGCTTACAGTTATAGGCTGTAGGAAACATAACTTTAATATACTATATTGTAGTTTAAGAAGTAGCACGTGAACAGAGAAAAAGTATATTTATAATTTTAAAAAAAGTTTCGTTGCTATTAATAAAATATTTATGAATTGTTTATCATGAAACATGTACCCCAATATACAAATGAAAACCGCCCCTTACAAAGGCATTGCTATGATTAGCGCCTACAAACGCTCAGAAAAACATTTTTTTTGGCTTGTATTTCGTTTGAAGACCAGCAAATATTTTTTTTTAAAGATTTCATTTATATAATATTTTTACTTTTCCATAGTTGTATAATATGTTGTACGTAATATAGATAAGATTGCACCTTGACTGTTATCGCTCTAAGGAAAAACATGAATGGTATATTAGTGCCAAAATATGTGTTCGAAGAAGGATTAGGTAAAGATAATTTCATTGACAATTATTTCTATTACATCAGTGCCATCATAATCATTTTTGATTGTGTAACACCGATGACTGGATTAAAAGAATTGTCAATGATTTTCCTGATTCGATAATTTTACTTGAATTATCCTGTACGAAACATATGAGTATCTAAGTACTTAAGTAAATTTATCGAAGTAGTTTCTTGATTGTCTCGTTTTAGATAGTTGCATTATTATATACGTAATCGTTTCTTGCCCCATCTTGCGCAATGTCATAAAGACAGGTGGTGAATACTTCTGATAGATATCTTAAGTATGTATCTGTTCCAAGGATCATCAATAAAGAAGTCGGTTAAAATGAAAATAGTGCATCTATGCAAGATAGAATTAATAAAGAATTTTCTATCATGATTGTTAATAAATACACAAATCGTTTAATCTCTCTTCACAAGCCGATTTAAGTTTAGAGCATTCAATAATGTTTCAGCTGTATTACACCTCTATGAGAGTCCAGTCCCCGATATACTCTGTTACAAGTCAACACTTTTGTGTCAAAGAAGTTTTTAAATCAAACTATTGTAACTTATAGTGATAGGTGTATTCTTAAATTAAAGACCGTAGAATATTCAAGAAACAACGCGCGGGCTGCATTATATTGCGTAGTCGTACAACTGCGGTGTTATAAGTGATCAGTCATTGACAGCAATGCATCGCAAATTGTGTTATTTATCGTGCTTAACTTGCGACGTGTAAATGTCCACATTGTGCATACTATACTGGTGTTATATTGTATCGAATAAACAGACATAAAAAAATAATATATAATTTTATACCTACGTATCTATATATTTCTAACAGGTAGGTGTGTAGGCATAGATCTATTTCCCGCTCTCGCATATAAAAATTATATGACTCTTACTTTGATAGCACTTTACTTGATTTATGTTCGCCTAGAGTTTTATTTTTAGTTGAAGAACAGTTTGAATGGCATCCGAGAATAGACAAAGACTAACTTAGTCATTGATTGAAAATATATTAATTTTTTCCTATTATGGCAGATTCTGCTGAAATTAGTTGTATTTCATGTAGTGGTTAACAAGGAAAAAATAAACTTTGTTGTTAATTTTAAAGAATTTTTATTGCAAAAATAACAATTTTTAAAATATTTCAAATAATTAATGAAATTAGCAGGAAGGCTTCATTATTTTACTGAACGTATCCTTATTTCGTCACAATTCACCATGATTCTAATTTAAAAACACAAAATAACTTAACATGACAATTCATAACACCACAATGATTAAGTGTACCTAGAAAAATAACCTCTCGTAAATATAATGTTTGCTGCAAAATCGCCGTTTATACATAAGCTGCCGTACTTCGATAAATAGCCATACTATTTACATATATTAGGTGGTTTACAATGGCACGCAATAGCAACACGCACGGCTGAAATAAATGATCTTACGCCGGTCCTATAAGGGTTTCTCTTTCACGATAAGGTGGCGCACAAATCTATATTTAATTTCGAAATTGTATGGATTGTATTTTGTAATTGTCGGTGACTGTAATCATGTTTCATATTTTCTTAATTACAGTATAACAAATGTTGAATAGATTCACTATTGGACGGATAAAGGGAGTTTTTTTTAGTGTAACTGAAAGATACAACCTAGTAAGGTCTTTGGTTTACCTAAATCTTCATCATTAGCCTAGCCTTTTCCTAATTATATTGGACTTGGCTTACAATCTAACCCCACGCAGCTAAATACTAGTGACCTTCTCAACCGCGTTGCCTGGGTAACACGACATCCTTTAGTCAGACTATCTAGCTTCTGACCACCCATAACGACTGTCAAAGACATGTAAATATAAGCCGGGAAAGTCCATTAATTTTACCTTAATATAAATTACTAGGTTTAAAAAAATACCTTAACATTTAATTGCTTTTCCTCAATTTCCACCAAACTATATTTAATTGTCATTTTCACATTAATCTTCAGGGAATTATAACGATAATCACCACCACACTTGGCTTAGATATGTTGATCGTTAGTCGTCATTAGCACGTAGGAGGTAAATGTTGTCCTCTTGTCTGAATCTCTTAGTGCCTTTTACGACCCTCAAGGGGTGGCTGGAGGGTTCTTTGCCAAAAACGGTACCGAAAAACGCGGCTTAAGTTGAGGGATAAGTCTGTATAAGCGGAACTCTGTTTATTTTTCCTCTTGTGCATAAATCTGATCAATAGTACTAAAGAAAGATTCTTATTATGCATGAAGTTTGAGCAACAGATAATTTTGCATGGTAAGTCCATTCTTTGTATATATTACTAGCTGTTGCCCGCGACTTCGTCAGCGTGGTTAGAAGATATAAGTTAGGAATTTTTGAAGCCCTGTTTTTTTCACATTTTCCGTTGTATATTCGCTCCTATTAGTCGCAGCGTGATGGTATATAGCCTAAAACCTTTCTAGATGAATGGTCTATACAACAGAAAAATATTTTTTTAAATTTGAACCAGTAGTTCCTAAGATTAGCGCGTTCAAACAAACAATCAAACAAACAAACTCTTCAGCTTTGTATATTAGTATAGATGAAGCAATGCTTATGATCGGCGGCGGTAGTATGGCTTAGCTATGGGACATGTATAAGTTGGTATTATTATTACACATGAGTACGTAACTATGGCTCTCTCGAGTCTCTTCAATCTGATATTTGTTTTTGATTTTCGTTTTTAACCTTAATACCTAAGACCTAAACTAAGAAATAAAACCGAAAGAATGAATATTTTTACGTTTAAAACGGCTAAGGTTTATTCATTGCGTGCGCAGAGTCGGAATAATTTGCATGTTAATGAGACTGAACAGCAATGTGGATGAAATGTAGGTACAGTAGAACAAAATTCGCGATGTATTTAAAAAAAGATTTTGCAAGCTAAATGATTTGCGTGTTTGACTAACGCGTGCGGGCATTGTTAGTGCTCAAGAATTTTAAGTACTAAACATGAGTCATTAAATAATAAAATAATAAAACGTACACTTAACGTGTACTGAACGGCTGTGTAAAACTGACGTCAGTCAAGTAAAAATCGTCGACATTTGCTCAGCTGTTATTGATGGTATATATGTATGTACATCTATATTGTACACTTAAAATTCCATCCACTTTCAATTTTGCTTCCTAAAACTCTCAGTTTTCGTTACAAACACGTTATTTACAGGCTTAATCGAAGTGTCTACGTCACTTCAGAAGGTAGACGGGGGACAGAAAAGATAAATACCACTATCTCGACTTAATAGGTTTCCGTCTTGTCTTAGAAAGGGTGTCCGTCCGAGCCGAGTCAGGTCAGCGCTACTTTGATTTGTCTTCGTTATTCCGACATGCTTGCTCGCGCGAACAGAATTTTGATCTCCGAATTCAATTTATCGAGCGAAACACTGCGGTTTCATTCACTAATTGAATGAGAACGATTTGTCAACGGTGGCTATTATGTCCCTTTGTTTGTGTTAAATTATTGAGGGGATTATTTGCTAGATTTTGCGCGACACTCGTTATAATCTAGTGTAGGAAATTGGACGTTTAGAGGCACATGGAGAAAATAGGCGAGGAAATTGACAGCTCTACACTTGTTGCGTTTGGAGGTATACAGCGAGAGTTGAAGTAAATTGTGGTGAAGTTTAAAAATCTGAGTAACAAGATGTACGCAGGCACTGATAGGTATACTACGAATCTAAGCATTGCAGACAGCGAACGAAAGGCTTAAATTTTGTAAACAAAATGTCTGAAATAACAAGCTATGAAAATACTATAAGAATCAGAAGTCAGTAGAAAAAAAAAGTATGAAATAAAGAAAACAAGAACCTCATTATTTATCGTATAAATTGGTCAGTTAAGCCATCTAAACATGTTTTATATGCCAAGTGGGTACAATTTATAGTGGCGTCATAGCAAATAAATATTCCGAAAGCATAACATACTCAAATATTTAAAACATGTACGCCGTCTCCGCGCGCGGACTATTTCACACTACTTGTTTTCTCGCGAACAACATTTATACTCAAGACTTATGCGTACCGTGTGCAGGGTGCATTTTCCTGGCTTCTATTCTTACCAGCACACTGGAAAATGGATCTTAGAGGTTATGTTTTTGGGGTGGTTTTCGTCTGTTGCAAATAAAACAAATAAGTCACCGTCGTCGTCACCTGAGCTAACGTGGGCGGCCCCACAACAAGTTTATATCAATTTTCTACCGAGTGCGTCTGGTAGAAAACACTTAACAGTGGATGTGAGCCTTTATGTTCTTTTTAGAATAAAGCTGTTTTATTCCTTCTTACTTTGAGGAGGTAAATTAAAAAAATACGAGTAAAGAGACGCTAAAGTGAAAAATATTTTTATTTTCGTCTGATGTTTTATGAGGCTTTTATTATTGCTTCGCAGACAAATCAACATTCTGAATGAGATTTTATGAATAGGAGCTTATTTAAAATGTGTTTGCGATATTTAACGGGAGACGTTTCGCGGTTTCATCTGTTTGGTGGGACGGAATAAAAAATGTATCTTTTGGAGAACTTTCACGTTTTTATTTTTACACTTTATTTGAATATTTCTGTTTAGAACTTTGATTTAGTATTTCAACTCAAAATGATACACACCTTTTGAGTTTTACACATCACCTATTGCGCAGTCTGACTACCTGTCCGCCTGTCCGTCTGTCTGTTGTCAGGCTGAAGAAATATGAAAACTAGAGACATGATTTCTGTTGATTTCAGAACAAAAAAAATATTGAGGTTCATAGGTAACCATTGTTGTTGTAAATATATTTTCATTCAGCTTATTCCTCATTATAGTCAGCTTATTCTTCGTTATAAGTCTATCTCCATTCCAATAGTCGTTTTTTTTACATTTGTATACAAGGTAAAAAATCACGTAAAATATACAAACAAAACACGACGTAACGTCTTGGCCCACATTGATTGGATTCGGTGTAATACATAAACCAATTTGCTAAAGTAAACGTTTTTGGCAAGCGCCTTGTAAACACGCATTCCTTATTACATCAGTAAAGAAAGCCTTCTTTTGTTGATTTATAAGATTATATTGAAGGTAGGGAAAGGGTCGATGAGAAATAATTATGATCAATCATATTTTTGCACTGTTGTTCTGGGTAGGAATGTATTGGGTACTAATTATGTGTGATCTTTGTGTTTACACAAATAAGCAAGTATTCGTGCTTATTTTTGTCGAAAACCTACAATTAGATCGTTTTATAGTATTTTTTAAGATACGCCTAAGGAATTTGTAAAATCGGATCAACGGTTTTAGAGTGCACGCCACTTTGGCCTGCTTTTGTTACATGTTTCATTAAATTGTTGTTCTGCTCCTATTAATAATAGTTTGATGGTTCATACTTTAACCTTCTTTAAAAAAACATTGCACCATTTTTGCCAACCAGTCTAGTAGTTCCTGAGATTAGCGCGTTCAAACAAACAAACTCTTCACAAAACTGCGATAAATAAATATGAACGTTATGTTTATCAGCTGGTGACGACATAATATTCCTTTAAATCAGAAAACTTTCTATATTTCTTCTTCTTCTTTCTATACTTTTAATAATATACAGAATACCTTTTAATTAAATTTTAACTGGAAAATATACAAATCGATATCATTCAGTAAATGTCTCGATCCTTGTGGTGTTTTTCTTTAAACGAGACTCTTATCCTGTGGTACCTACATAGAGATAGTCATATTTTTTTATATATAAAAATATATGCGAGCGTATATATTAACAGAATCTCTTTCCTAAATGGCCTGAATACATATGGCACTCAAGTTTACGAGGTTATGTGCGTCACATGCCTAACATGAGAGCAATATAGGTAGGTACAGTCAGGGACAAAAAACAACGACTGCAGATGTCATACTCGTACTAAATGACAAAATTGTTCAAGACCATTTATAATACTAGTTTTCAGTTACATATCGAGAATTCTGGAGTGATAGAACCTCTTTGTCTCTAATAGGTATTTATTTTATTGAATCGTATGAAGTTAATTTTTAGGGGCACAAAAACTTCTACAAAATATTATTAAGCCGCTCTTCGATATGGGTGGTGGTGTTAAGATTCTACATCTACATTATATAAGCGTCGAAAGTCTATTGGTATAACCGTTTGACTGCTAAAGGTTGTAAGTTCCAATCCCGGCACACACCAGAATTTTAACTTTTTACTGTGTTTCACAAATGAATTATCATATGCCCAAAATGTGGTGAAAGAAAAACATCACTCACGGGAAATTCCCAATGGTATCTTTAACACCACGTCAGAAGCCCACAGCTCAGAACTCTGGCACCATAGGTACATCAAACATACGAAAAGAAGAATAGCAATATAGTGTTCATAGAGCTTTGTACCCGACTGTACCCATACTAAGTATACCCGTCGAAAGGGATATTTTGTTTGCTTACAAACAAGTTGGCCTTGATTGGGGCTCGGATGAAAATCCTCCGAGAATATTTTTTTCATGTTTGTTATGTCAATAATCTAAGCATTTTGTGCGTGACGACGCATTTTAATGACGTCTTACGTAACCATTGTATTGTTATTGAGACATTTAAATGTTATTTAGGGTATTTTTTTCTGAAGTTCTGTTTTAGAATGGTTTTTGGTTAAGTTTTTAGTGATACAGATAGCCGTTTGAATTTTCCTGAATCTTTTTTGGTTTGGTAGATAAACTATAAGAAAATATATGTTAAAAAAGCACTCCTCGAAATTTATACTGGTAATTTTTGTCAATGGATATTTTCGATCTTATAGTTGACTTTTTAAGCCATGATTAACGCAGTAAATTTTACACCGATATAGGGAAGAGCAATTACAATACATACAAAGTACTTATTAAGCTTTAGTCATAACGAACGAGGCCCATTAACCTCATCAATGAAAATACCGCTACAAGTTGACTTTAATGACTTATTTCCTCCAAATTGCAAAATATTTGACTTAAAACGTGCCGTATACAAATAAAACTACTCCGTAATGCATTTTATCACCCGTAATTTGTGTCCTCAGTACCTCTTATATAAAACTTTTCAACGCTAAAACACTTTAAATACTTGTCATTTACCTCGCGGCACATCTAAATTATCGTTGACTGGTAGGGTTCCGTAAGCTTAATGTTGAAACTACAGCAACTTTTAAATATTTGAAGTTCTAGAAAACATAGGAGATAAAGCTTAGTTTAAATTAACTAATTAGAGAAAATAATTCGATTTACGTTTCTGCGATTTTTATGAATATAAAAACTGCTCACAATTAGTTGAAGAAACTAGGCGTTTATTTGGGACAAAGAGTATGTTAATGATATATTTGTTTTTGGATTCAGACTGCAGCCCCACTTGAAAAAGCCTCAATTACTCAATAGAACTGTAGTTAAAAGATGTATTGTAGATTTATTCGTTCTTCTTTTTAAACAAGAAGTATGTTCATGATATAAAACCTTTTCGAATTCAATACTGCAGCTCTAAAAGCCTCGATCAATACGCTATCCAGGAATGCCTTCAACAGTAGGTATTCAAATACACAATTTTATTTAATCGTACCGTAAAAGTCCATAAATACTGGCATGTTTGCTTTTACAATAGATTCGTGCTTCGCCATTGTAAAGTGTCGTTACAGCGACAATTATACGCAAGTGGCCGTTAAAGCAATTGAAACTTTTTGCGTCTGCACCAGCCATATTTAAAGTACCGTGTACAAAAGTGGTATGCAGGAAAACGATTATACTACCTTCCTCTAGGGCTGGTAGCTTTCGGAATACAGTTTAGTTCGAGAGTGGACATCCGACGGATGTGTAGCCCATTATTGTTTGGTGAACATGTTTTGTAGTAAGGAGTTTTTCAAAACTAACGTAAAAGAAAAAAACATCCCGTCTTACAATTTAAACAATTCATACTAAGAAATCTAAACCATTGAAACAAGTCGACCAAAAATTTATGGCCGTTCTTGCTGTCCAAAACAAATGAGAATGCTAAGTTTAGGTGCTAAGAACACTAAAACACATTAGACATTAGTCATTTAACACAATATGCAAATTATAAGAAATTTAGTCAGAAAATAACTATGATATCACTGACACAATGTTTAATACCTTGTTAGACGGCATGTGGTTTTTCTACGAAAAAAGCTCCGAGGTTAAAACGTGCTAATATTTTTTGGAACTGCAATAAAAGGCAATTCCTATAAATCGTATGTATGTAATATGTTTGTGTTATTATGTTGATTGCTTTAAAGGAAAAGTTGAACAAGGCTTTATGCGTTCTAAAATGTTTATCCCACTGCGCTTTTTAGCTCTTCGGGGGTCTTCTCAATTTAATCTATCCACTGCTGGATAGTTAGCCGGTCGTCCAACTTCCTCCTCCAGGATTTTAACAACAATGAATTACCTAATCAGGCAAAAATAGACTTTAATTGTACTAAGGATAGGATCTGTCACATAAGCAGCGTCTCATTTCGTCTGAAAACTAGGTTTATTATAGAGATGTAGCATTATCAACGTACTTAAAATGAAGGAAGGCATAAAGTAACAAAACTTAAACAGATTTATAGGTAATAAAAATAAAAATGATTTTTTATCGACATATCGATATTTTTATCGTACGTTAGCAACCCTAGTAGCAAAGCAGATGTACTCATAGAGCCAATCTTCCACGTGGCGGTTCCCGGACGACGTCGATTCGAGAGCTTTTTTACTAAACTCAAATGGAGATAATGCTCTTTCTATGTCCTTTTTGCACTGTGAAGTTGAGTCGTAAAATAGTTCGTAAAACTTCATTGGTTTTTAATAGTTTTGGGGGTTATAAAATTGGAATATATTTTAGTGGTAGGTATAAATTTAATATCATAATATCATGGGACAACTCACACACGGTTATCTGATCCCAAGCTAAGCAGAGCTTGTGTTATGGTAACCAGACAACTGATAAACTTACTTATATATTTCTAAATACATACATATTATAGATAAATTACACCCAGACACCGGAACAAATGATCATGCTCATCACACAACATTTGTCCTGGGCGGGAATCGAACCCACGACCTCCGGTATAGCAGTCAGGGTCACTAACCACTAGACCAACAGGCCCGTCAATCAAATTTATAATTATTTTTTTTATTTATACCTACTTCTATTCAGTATTACATTGGATACTGGTTTTTTTTAGACGGGAGCCATTCATTAGCAATACAAAATCTATATTTGCAATACATCCGTATTTAAAATATTACATGTTGTCATTTAAACAAGAAAAAACTAAAATTATTTACTAACAACATTAAAATTTCACAAACAGCGTTGACCGAAAAACATTAATCCGCAAAAAACAACCACCGAACAAAACAAAAAGTTACAAAATTAAGCCGACTCAACGCTATGTACCAAAAAGGAAGTGTCTGCACTAGTTAACACGGAACGAGGATTACAACACGAAAATAAAATATATTTTCCGTGAAAACTGTTTCCCAGCAATTTAGTGATCGTGTCGCCACCGTGTGCTGGGCAATTTCACCAATTCCCGTCTATGTCGGCCCTGTGTTACAAGCAAGTGTTAATTGAAAATGGTATTTTTCACACCTAATCCGGCCCTGCTCGTTTAATCGAGTCGGCAGATCTTAATACATAGTGCGAGGTAATTGAAATCGATTGATTATTTGGTTCTAGAGTCTGTGTTGTTTCGTCTAGATTGATTTTGAGCAGTTTTGAATTGGTTTTACTCATTTGGCAAATAAATTAATTGAAGATATTTATAGCAATCACAGACAGTTATTATTAACAACCAAAAATTTTTACCATAATCATACTACTAAGTACCTATGTCATTATTGACTTTTAATAGCTGTCCTTAAGTGTTAATTCTTTATTTGGCATACAAAGTGATTAACATTTTGAAAGCAATAGAAGAACTATGAAGTAATCATCCGTCGTAACTATAATAGTCTTTTTTACTTCAAGTCTACCTGAAAACTTGCCTACAGCCTTAAATTAATGTTTAGGTAAACTGTAGCAAGTAGGTTGATGACAAAAACTAGACAAAGGTAAGCCATTCCGGACATGACCTTCCGTAAATGAAGACAACAGCGGCGGGATCGCTCTAATTATTTCGTTTGTAGAGACGCTTTGACGGGACGGTGTTTAGTGAACATTTTACCTATGGAACAGTCAAAAGTAGATGATGTAAATTAGAGATTTAATACTCATGAACGAACTTGTCGTTCGCGACAAGTAATAGTTACTTCTACTGTTCTAGTATAAAACTCATACGACTATAAGACTCTACTTTTTGTGAAACTTGTGAATGGGTAAACCGTGTGTTTTCGTTAGGGTGGGTAGAATAGGAATTTAGACATAGTTTATTGAAAGCAATGGATGTTATTGTAGTGAATTATCTGCGGTTCTATGGTAGATTGTTGTAACAAAACTTTACATCGGTCTTGTAAGGAATTAAAGGCAAGGATAGTAAGCCTTGTGCCTTGCCTTGGTTTAACAAATATTAAGTCTCATGCAAAAATCACCCAGACTCGGAACTAGCATTTGAGTGTTAAATGACATACCTAAATATATTAAAATTTCGTGCCATAAACTTAAGTAGGATAGTTGTTTACTTCATAGTAACAGTCTAGTCATAAACATAGGTACAAAATAATCATTTCACGTTTACTCTTACCGTTTCCTCCCTATGCCAAACTCAACGACACTTGAGTCCACTCAAACATTTTATTAGCACTAACAAAATCATTCACTCGAATAATTTGACGACGAGTTGAACTCGTACAGGCAACCATTTAGTAACAATTAATAGCGTCCTTATTACAAGGTGATAAAGTAGGTTTTTGATGTAGAAGCTTAGTAGTTTTAGTGGCGGTTAGGTATACGCGTTTCCAAGAGTTTTAGAAACTTTATTAATAATCGTTCCTATCAAATTTTAGGGAGTTTTAGATGTGTGTTTGGAGTTGTATTGTTATAAAAATTATGAACCTGATTTCTTTAATATACATAAAGTTTGTTTTATAAGGACTTTTGGTGTGGACAAGTTAAGAGGGGTTGTTCTTGTTAGCGAAAACCCAAAAAAGAAAGCAATAAGCTACGCGGTCATCTAAACAGAAGCATAAAAAATATTTTGCCCCGTATCAGAAAAAAAAAATGATACTAAATTTCGAACATTTGCTTTTTCAGAGTTGAATTATTTTGGTCTAACAAAGTACTGCCATAAATCAAATTACTATTAAATTTAAATTCAAACGCAAAATAACGTTGATTTAATTTTCGTTACGAAATAGTAACCTACCCAACACTGTTATTTTCGGGATTCTCTATATTTTAGAACAAAATAGATACTAGCTAGTATTACTACTAGGCACTGTTATTTTCTAACACAGGGCTTAACTACAGCCTCTGGTTCGATGTTTTGGTTGTTAGAACTTTGTAGTCGGAAAATACAGAAATCGGGTTACATGCAAAAAGCCGACTACGGGTCTCGTGTTTTTCATTTGAAGTCGAAATTCAACCTTTTTTTAAAACTGTTTTGAGTGCATGGTGTGCTATGGTATATATGTCTGTTTTTTACTAATAAAAAATGATTTTGACAATACACTCACGAACTATATACATAATTGTATTGACAGCACAAATTTCTTTTTAAAAACTGTTAAAATTACGACATTTTAACGAAATCTTGCCTCCTGAAATTTTACTTCAAAATTCTACCTAATCTAGCAGCTAAACAGCACAAAACTTGAAATTATTGCCTTAATGAAAACAACACTAGGACCGGCAGTCAGATGTAATACGATTAACAGTTGAGTACCGTCTAGACAGACTCAATTAGCAAGTAACCTATTATGTAGGTAACTCAGTCAGGAGCTCAACTGTTACAAGGCGGAACAGATGCAACGAGGAAACTTCATTCGGCTGAACAGCTTATGTTTGTATTCCTGATATTACGTGCAAGGAACTGTTACGTCGCGCGGTACCTAGTATGATATATTTATCTTTTTTAATCATCTCTATTCTCGTTTAGAATTTGTTCGATATTCAAATATTAATTTCAAATAATTTTACTTTAAGTTTTTATTTCACAATTTAATAACACTGTTCTCATTTATTTCAGTAATTTTGATGAATAATTTGTTAGAAATGAGTTTTCTGTTATCGATAAATAATATAAATAGTGTATTAAAATTTGATGTTTGTATCACACCTATAAAACAGATGCGCAGACAGCAAATGGTCTATTTATTCGAAAAAATATGGTTCCAAATATCAAAATTCAAAACTATATTTAGCTTATTTATTGTTTGACTTACATCGCTACATTAAAATACATCTGTTTTATAACATTACTCAAGTAATTAATAAAACAAAGATATTTTTCTGGCGTTCCAAATTACGACGACAATTCAATTTGAATAGAACAATCTAAACATCAGCGGTTATTGTTTGTGTATCAAAAACAAAGCACAAACACTTCTAAAGTTAAAACAACGTTTTGCTGAAATGAGTTTTGTGTTATATCCGTGGATATGACATAAGATACTTGAGTGGCGTCATCAAAAAACATTGTCAAAGAGCGAGTACCACAGACGCATCTGTTCGTGATGGCGTGGTACGTCAAAGAGTGCTTAAACACCCGGGTTCTTTGTTGGCGCGATGTTTTTGTGCAACAATCTAACATTCTCTGAGGACTTACTGTTTTCATATTTGTTCTTTGACTGTGTAATAGTATTAAGCTGCTTTTCTGCCTAAACTTTTCAGAACAATAAGGTCGTTATCAGATTGTCCTTTGCTTACCTAAAGTCCTATATTTGGAAGCCGAAATTGACATTTAATTTTATACAAATGAACGTAAACGGGTCACGTAGGTACTTAGATAATAAATCACAGAAATTAATCATAATCCTTAGCATTGGGTTTAGGTGAAATGTTTTAGTAAGCGCTGCGTTAATTTTTGACAAGGATTAATTTGGTTTACGATGGTAATGTAGAGCTTTTGATGCGGAGTTATGTAGGCTGAATATTATTATACAAGAGTTGTAAAAGGGAATGTTTTACAGATTATGTTTATTAAATAATGAGAAGCAAACCAAATTACGGCGTAGACTCAGCAATATCATATTCAACTAATCCCCAAAATAGAATTGAATAGAATATTCTTTATTGCACACCAATATTAATAATTATAGGATTCGACATAGATATGTAGCTGACAATAAATACTAGACAGTAGTCGAAATAAAACAATTAACATAATCAATACTTACAGAAACTTTTCACCGATCTATACACCTAAAAAACTCTTTAAAAATGTTAAGCCCATGTTTACAATAAAAGAGTTCGAACATCCCTAATTTTAAGCACCTACACATCGTCCGCTGACAAACACCGAAGGGTTAACAGTCTACTGCGTAACAGAGGGGGTTAGCAAAAGGTACATCATACGCAGGGTTAATAAAAAAAAGTAAACGAACGCAGGTGATGTTTTCTAAAGCGAAGGGAAGTTATTTTTTTTTGTTGCTTCTCTCTTTATTGCGTATTGAATGAAAGCACGCTTGTAAATTGAATTTGTTGAGTACGAGTTTAGGTTTGAAGTTGTTGATATTGGTTAGGTTTATGATCGAGACGCCATATGTTGTACATAATAGTCGTAGTTTGATAGTGTAGTAAGTGTTATCCTTACAATAAATGATATTCAATAAGTTTCGAACAACGCCATTTAGAGTCAAACTAAGCGAAGATTATTATGAGTATTAGACAACTATTAACTTACAGATATAGTTCAGGTATAAAATAGACCAAGATACAGAACAAATGATCATGATCATGCTCATTACCCATGACAACAACAAAAAAATGTTTTCATAAGGTGTACAAAGATGAAGCTGAAGAATAAAACATGGAGTAAACTTTAAGATGTGACGGTAAACCCCTTTTGACAAGAGAACAGTTTAGATTTAAAATAAAGATTAACATCCATATTATAAGGTCCAGTATTTAAATTGTAATACAATTAAGCCTATTCAGTAAATGTCGCATCGTATAATCACAGCGAGACTGAAACGGGCGGTAATGACCGTGACAGTTTACGAGTAATTATTGCTTATAAAGTCGTCGTGAATTGAAATTGAATTGACAACAATATTTTGTACTATTACTGTAGTGGAAACTGTAAGATCATTTTATATTTTAACGAATACATTATCGATTATCTTAATGTATTTTAATTTATTATCACGTTCAATAATATCATGCTTAATCAGTTTTATCTCAAGATAATTCTTTAATATTTCACATTTTCTTATTTTTAGAATTAATTTATTAAAAGGAAATAATAAAAGTCGTCGTAATAATTAAATATGATTTCTCAGTAAACACTTGAGAAGTTTCTCGAACACTCCTGCATTTTATTTATGACCATCAACGGGTCCTCATCACACGTTATCTACCCCACACTGACCGCCTATTTACCTCTATTTATAACTCCATACAAATGGGCCTCAGGGTTTTTCTGACACCAGAATAAATCAGTTTGTGTGCGAATAGCCCTGCGCGTTGATAAATGTATGGAACATGAGTACTTTGATGCCATAAAGTTGTAGGTTGAAACTTAAAACGTGCAGTCAGTAACAAAGTTGAAATTAAAACGAAATAATAAATGGGCCAGGAGCGCATCGTACTCGCGACTGAGAAATAAGGAAATACTAATACACAGAATACGTATTAATTACATTTGTATATTATGTATACACATTTAAACATGTACAATTATACAAGTAAAGTTGATTCAGCTATTGGCAAAGTGTCACTCCAAAATCCCAATCTTTAAGTTTTTATTTCAAGGAGGCCTTTTTATTCTCTTTCGATACGTTAACATTTACTCTAGTGACACTACAAGACATTCCATAAAACTTTAGTATTGAAACTATTAAATACTATATTATGTAGGGCGGACAAAGAAACGATTAATTTCTTAATGGGAGACTTATTTAAAATTTTAACTACAAAATTTTGCTTTCATGTAAAACGTAGAAGATTATGAAAATGTGTATCTGTAAGTCATAAGCGTCACCTACTTTTTACATTTGTCTCATGAGGTTCGCCCTAGTTTAAGCACAAAAAATGTTTTTTGGAACAACGCCAAAGAAAGGATTAAAAAGATTATGTCTCAAGTTGCTTTTATGTTCAGAATTTTCGTATTTTTTTTTAATTTTGTGAAACTAACTTTTTTACCGAGCTCTCATAAAAAATTAATAAGAAATAATAAAAGAAATAATTTTGTAGTGCCTCATTTTTCTTACTCTATTTTTATCGATTTAATAACTCATTCTAATTGTCTATTCTTATCTTAATTGACGTACCTAAATTCTAATTAAGATTATTGTACTACATTTTAAGTGATCGATAAAACTATTAAATTAGGTACGATATGAAATCTTGAGATAGGAATTGTGACACGTGTAGTAGAGTGTAGGTTCGAGTGAAAATTGATCGAATTTCTCGATACTGTTATCAATAGTTAAGATGCTTAAGCCATGCAGTAGGGTAAAAACAACAAGCAAGGAAATGGAACTCTTGATGCGCTCTGAAAGACTACCAATAATATCAAACATCACGTTTTGTAATCACTGTCAGATCAATAAAAATGCGAATGAGAAAATAAGTTCAATTCTATTTTCAAACAAGCTTTGAGTTTAAGCACACTTACAAAGACGTATTCACGTCTTTTTAAGTATTTTAAGTCAAACCAAAAATTGATTTAAAAAATGTATTTTTTTTTAGAAAAAGAATCAGAGCGCTATAACTATGTACACTGATCACCTAAATTAAGATTATCACAATAAAAATGTGTAGTAACAAAAGAAAAACTGTTTGAACTAGCATTGTTTCAAGCTAACTGTTTCAACATTATCATCAATTCCAATATGACTGAAGAACTGAGACGATTTCAACTCTTCTTCGTTACATGTACGAGGTTAATACTAACAGGTATTTCTACCTTAAGAAGATGAAGAGAATCATGGCAGAAGCACTCAGTATTTTTAATATTACCTACTTTTTACACGAAAATATAGATCAAATGCTTAGCTCCCCTCGCAATCCTCAGTTATGGGAAACATAAAGCTACCATATTTTAAGTCGATGCTATCATAGATATAATTTATCACAGTTTTATCTGAAGATTTTTCCCCTTGACTAAGTGTTGAGAAAATGGCCGTAAGTGGTAGTGATATATTATGCCTTCATACCTACATATACCAACATACTTAGTTCTCTTTTATGTTGATCGCAATATGAAAGATATTTTCTGCTATTGATATAATGATGATGGGATACCTTTTCATGTTTACTCGTAAGCTATATGCACATAGATACAAATATTGGTGAAGAAATTTGGACTTCCTATATTTTTATCAGCTGATAAAAGATGAGATCGGAAATAGTTATAATTTTCTCGTATTTGAATAACTTTCAGGTGTTACAAAATATGTTTAATTAATTTATTATTATAATTTAATCTGTTATGCTACAAACTTTTCAATCGACTCAGCAGAAAACATAACATTTTACTCATAATAATTATCCGAGTAAAACCTCTTTATTAAAATAAACGAAGACAGGAATAAAAAATAATCGTAAAAAGTGACAAAAACGGGTCGTTATTTATGATCAGCCGGAAACCGCAACCAACCAAGATTGCAATTTTAAATACTACCGTATAAAAACTTAATGATTTATGTATGAAGCCTGTGATTGAATACACAGCGGAAATAATACAACCTCCTTGGTCGGAACTCTTACTTATTAATGTACATTGAACCTTTTTAAATGATTTGAGGAAACGTGGGCACGTGATTAATAAATGATTTAGTAGTTTTAGTAGCTGTTTTTTTTACCTAACAACATAATTATTGTTTTTATCAATCAACTTGAATTTGTGCAATAATTACGGACATTATTTCGTTGCATAAATAAGAGCAAAAATACCAAGTTACGTACAGGTGCCGTTTCAAGGAAAAAAAACATAATATAACAAGTATCTTATTACCTACTTATTACTATAATTTGACCTTGTATCATTCATTTTAGTTTATAGTAACAGTGGTTATTCCACAATCGATAAAACCATTATAACACTTAATCCATATTATTTCGAATAAGATAATACACCCACCAGTGATAAGGGTATCACACCATCTGGTTTTGTCCAAAGATTAAAGTTAAATATGATGAAATATATACACACCATATCTATTGATACC
Source organism: Trichoplusia ni (assembly GCF_003590095.1). NCBI lineage: Eukaryota > Metazoa > Arthropoda > Insecta > Lepidoptera > Noctuidae > Trichoplusia > Trichoplusia ni. Next base: position 3,382,803 of record NC_039496.1, on the reverse strand, counting down.
TTAGACAAAAACTACGAGTAATGATTGAATACTGCAATATAATCAACAATGACTTTCAACTGTTTAGTTGATAAGCGTCACATTTTCAGTTTATGACTTAATTCATGATAGAGAATCTATTTGAGTGAATTACGTAAACGGTGACTGACAAAACGTTTTATTCGATAATCACTTTAATTATAAACATTGGAACAATGACGTACACTTTCTGTTGCCTAGACTGTTCTAAAAAGGTTTTTGCTTGTCACCCGTATCGCATTTCCTTTCTCAACTTATCTCACTCAAATACTTCTTATAGGAAAACGAAATGATTTCAAAAATACTCGTTATTCGGTATTCATTCCAATATTCCGCTCAATCCCGAGGCAAATCTTTAGGGAATCCAAACTATTCGAAGTCCGGCAAGGTCCGAAGATTTCCATTCGGAATTAGCTTGAAATTCACCGAGTCTGATTCAAAGTTAGGTATAACTTTTGAACAATGAACGTGGATTATTTTACTGGAAAACTGCTGCCGACTCGTATCTATTCAATCATATTTATGAAGAGAAAATTCTGCTTTCGAAGAGGCTTACGCTGATGCACAAAGTTTTGATAATAGAATCGATTTTTATCATGTTTGATTTCGCTAAATAACACGACAATGATATTCTTTGCCATTTGAGTGATGGTGATTATATTTCGCGTAAACAGCATTACCGTTGTCGTTGTACAAGTCCTTGTGTGTGTAGCTTGATAATGTACAATTGTTGAACATTTCGCGGAGAAAATGTAGTCAACTCAACTCGTATTTTCAAATAACTTACAAAATACTATCACGTCCCAACACACCCCATCTCTACAATGGTCTAAGCAGTAAGTAGCAAGGGAATGCAACAAAAGAGTTCATTCTTATCTCCTCAGTACAATGTGCATCTACAATACTGAGGCGGAATTAAAAATCCATCGTTGGATGCCTCGGATTCCCTGAAGGGTTCTCAATGTCTGAGGTTAGGGCAAAGGGCGCTGCCGATTGAATGTGGTCAATGCGGCGAAGGGGACTGGACATTGCTGCGAGTTGCGGTGTAAATTACTAGGTATCTACTGTTTAGACATTCTGCAAATGAAAAGACTGACTGAGATTGATAGTTGTAGCGAGGATTCCTTTGTTTCAGTCACAGATTCAGTGGAATGGTTCGCAATTATCTCCCGACTGTGGATTAATTACGGATTGAAGCAACAGATACTTTTGTTTCGCTTTGCAGTTGTGTTGGTATAAAGTTCTATGCTCATTGAGTTACTGCGGCTGTTTGATTAAAAGTCTGCAGTGTGATCTGTGTGTTTTAGTATGGTTAGGGATAATTACAGAAATAAGGGAGGTTTCACATAATAGAACCTTTTTTTCTTACTTTCGAGATTATGATTCCGCGAGTCGTGACATCAAAACTAGTTCGGCAATCCAGATACATAAATATTTTTGAGAAAATAGTAAATATCTTTAAAGTTTACGTCATTATGCAGTTGAGAAGTTCATTTAACATGTTGTAACTTAAAATAAGTTGCCAATGATTTAAACATATTCAAATTATATCTATATAGATTTAGCAATAAATAAATACTTCAAAATAAAACATCTAAACGTAACTATATCAAACAAGTTAATTCAAATATTCCCTCTAAACAGTGTGTAAACGGGCAGCATCCACATAACATGCAAAATCAACATCAACCAAAAAAGGGTTGAGCTCCATAGCAAAGGGCTCGCATTAATTCAAAGGGCACGTCTCTCTTCCTGTCTCCGAACACTGTCGAAATGTTAATTTACCGGAAATTAAAGTTGTTTCAACTTGTTACCCTTTGGACATGACTCTTTTGCTATATTCGATCATGAATAAAACAAATTTTTTTCTTAATGATTACATGAACCTTTTTGTTGTTTTTTTTTTTCGAGCGATTTGAATTTAATATCAATATTCGTTGATCTATATAAAATATTTAGTTAAGTTTAATAGTGTGTATTTAGATAATTATTTAATCTCTAACTTTCTAGAACGAAGTTTTGAAATGTGTCGTTGACAAGAATTGCGTTTTGGATTAAAACAGATTGTGATGTCAAACAGCTTCAGAATCGCGGATTATCAAATTATTAGTCTCCCTTTCAGTTTTTATCTGTTTTATCATATTAACAACAATCAACGGTTGATGTAATTTTTATAATTAATTTTACTTCATGAAAAACTGACATCACTTTTGGGAAAATCAATTTATTTATGTCGTCAAGTATGGATAAAATCGATACAAGATAATTAAACACATGAAAGCAAAAGATTTCTGTTATTTACGGCATTTAATCACTTTTTTATTCTATTCGAATATCAGCTCGTGCAAACCTTAGTCAAAACTTGAAAGTGAATGAGTGGACAATTGAAGATTAAAAGAAAAAAACTGCTTTAGTGTGTACAATGAACATAATGAACGAAAACAACATTGAGTAACATCAGAAAACACCTATTAACACATTCAAAAACACAACCACCTAAACAACGAGGATTGTCTCATTCCAAACAATGCTAATATCACAAATGACTATTTACAATCGCAAACAAAACAGAGATCGATAGGAAATTTCATTATTAATACTCATTTGTGCGGCGGTCGTACGGTATACCGGTTTAATCCATTTGTGCCATTATTAAATCAGAACTGTGAAGGTATTGGTTGCACAAAACATGTAATTAAATGAGATATCCTTGTTTTGCGGTGTATGGAAACTGCCCTCGTAGATAATTTAGGTCCAGATTTGCGGGATTTAATACATGTACCACTACTCTACTGGATAGGGGAGTGCTGTTGTGTCGCTAAGGGCTAATGGTGTTTATGAAGAGCAATTGTTTTGTACTGACCACACATGCTCCCTGTTTTATTGTGATTACGTGAGTATTGTATGTAGTAATGTGATTAATACTAACATTATCTTTCTATGAAGGGTTGTGGCTATTGGGGTCTTCGTGTGTATTTACGTAAAATGGTTACTTAAGCTGAATGAAATTATGTATGTGGTCTTCCTAAAAACCAAACCCGTTGAATGTTTTATGATAAACACTTCTGTATTTAGAGTACATATTAGATCTACAAGAACTTGTAAGCTACAAATATTGTATGTCATTTGAATTGGCATTAATTGCAACTGGAACTACTAAATTAAAAACAATTTCATCTTTCATACCTACATAAAGATTTAGTTCGCAGCTTAGGACATTGACGTCACTAAATCCAATATGGCGTCTCTCTTATTAGAATTTATCAGCAGATATGGTGTTCATCAATAATCCGATTGATGTGACCCATGGTTAGATAGCGAACGCGTCTGCTATTATCTTATCGGATGAGTAATTCACAATAGTTGCGCATGCAGCCTGTATTGTCCAGTGATTTAGTTTAGACAGTACATTATGTTCGTATGTAATTAGTTTTGAAGGGACCTCGTATTGTTCATTGTTTAATGGGTTGTTCATTTGACCATTGTTTAGTGCTAAAGCTAATTATGGACCTAATTGGGATAGAATTTAATGACACGTAGTTAAACCCTTAAATTCTGCTATGCGTTGAATTTGATGTTTTAGTCCTCAGTGGCTGATTGTCAGTATTTGATACAAAATTAAATTAAAAAGCTGACAGACGGAACAACAATCCAAACATACGAGTCAAAAATACTAACAGTCAAATAAAGTCAACTAGACAATTTTTAACCAGCCTTGAGCTAAGATAGTATTTTTTGCTGACCGAAGGAGTGGTGCATTAATTAAAAATTGTCTACATCAAGATGTGTATGGTAGAAAGTTAACAAGATAGCTCGGCTCGGCTTGTCATCAATTTTGGATCAAGCCTTCAGACCGTGAACGTCTACTTAATTATTAGTTAGTGGTCCAAAAGCCATAAGTGGCTGTCTACTTCATATATTATAAGGTTGGTTTTGCTCATATGCATGTGGACTTGTGTTTTCCTTCTGTATTTGAGTAGTGACAATGATATTTAATAAGCTTGTTCAACATCACCTAAAAATGTAGGCACAAAGACTGTAGTAACCGAGTTTGCTATAACTGAGTCATCTAAAACTTAAACTCTAGATTATTTATCGTACATTTTTATCACAGTTTCAACATGTCCAAACGTTCTCACGACACAGATATACTATCTGTTAAGTACTATTTATGAAAGTTTTATCTTTTCATATAATTGTTATCATATGGCATTGATAGGTATGTTTAGTACGTTCTTGGTGATGTTATCGAACTTTTTGCACTAAACAAGGTAATTTAAGGGCCTTGAATTGGATATGAATTTATTCCTTAATATTTTATGGGCTATGTCGTTTAATCTCAGTCATAAAAGTTATATGGATATTGGTTGAGCGAAACGCAATCCTTTTCGCATTATTTTGTTTCGAAATGTCTTCTGTTTCTATAAGGAGGTCGATTTGTTTCTTTGTAGGAAAATGTTTTGGTAAAATTCTAATAATAGTTTCCACCTTTTCCATTTGTAAGGTATTGCAAACAGTGTTTCTATTTTTGTTCGCTTCCAAGTCGAAATTTGTCTAGAATAAATTTGGTTTTGCTACAGTGGCTGGGGCTAATATAGTTCCTTGTGGAACCTCCCTTTCAGAGTTCGTACAAACTACCTACTGGCTGCACGTAACATGTGCTATTAATTGATTCACAGTTTCCAATATACGTACGATAGTTAATCGACATCCTGTCTGTTGTTATCCTGACTACACCCTACTCCCTTTGATCGTTAAGTATTTTATACGGGAATGTTAACTGAGTTTAGAGTATAAAATGCTTTGGTTAAGTTTTTTTTTAATTTTTAACCCTTTTTTTAATTCACATAAGGTAAAATACATTTTCTTTTTTTTAATTTGTTACATCTTCTCTTAATAGTTTATGTGAATAAATTGGAATACCACCAAAAAAAACCGTTTTGGGGAAACCAAATTTCAAAACTTGTCTGATAGCATACTAATTTGTTTCATCAATATATCAAAGGGTCGACTGATGAAATTACGATAATCTACGTGCAGTTAAAATACATATCTATTGTTATCCAAACCATCACAGTTAACCAAAGGGGTTTCGCTAGGGGTAGTTAATTAAATTTCAGACCGTCTAGTATTTCAGCGATGTCCGAGCAGGTACAGATGTGTTGGCGTCGTGTGTGCTTATTTAGGGGATACCCTAAATATGTAGAGGGTAATCTTCGGAATATAACGAAAGAGGGTGGGATGATATGTTTTAGTATCAGTTTCAAAATCTACTTAACTTAAAAGCGTTTTAGAGACATAAACTTTATTAATGGAGACGTTAGATAAAGATGGTATTCATGAGATAGGTGTCATTAAAACTTTTTGGTCATTATTTGATCACAAAATACATCGTCTGGAATGAACATTGTTCACAAAGAAACATCATTAAGATCGAATGCACCTACAAGTTAGTTAGGTAAGCTTTAACCCCACAACACCGCACAACTCAATAATAATAATTGAATTGCCTGTCCCGATTAGATTGACGTCCATCGCGGGTACAACAGGATACGTTGAGGTGATAGATCCCATCAATTTGACGTACCTGAGTATTGATTAATGTCGGCGTGCATGTGTGTTGGTCCCAGAGACAAATCCTTTGTTACGTGTATGAGCATGACTTACAACGTATCTCGGATTACGGTGGCTGGGTTTGTGTATGCTATTATAAGCACTTGTGGCCATTCTACACCTGGTGTACTATGCATGCCGATGCTATTCAGGTATTTATGACAGGATATTCGCTGCACTGCCTTAATCCGTGTATGCACTATAAAGTATTTTTTTCTGTTTTAAATATTCTTTCAAGTTTTGAAATGATATTTTAGAAAAGTCTTTGTTTTTACTACTTATTATTCATTGGGTAGAACTGAAACATGTGTTTTCTAAATTTTCACCGGCAAAGTTCAGAACAATAATATCTGCTTCAGTTGGTACATTCAATATGCTTTGAACAGCTTTTATCATTGAAATTCATCCTGAATTTGAATTCGACTGTTTCAAGTTTATACGATGACCCTCCATTATCAATGTAGATTTGGTTTGGATCAGAAACTTGATGCCATTAATATTCATAAGGGCTAATCTTTATCGTTCATTTCGCACCATTAACCTACGAATTCAGAGGTTAATAAATCAAGCCGCTTATGACTCTGATGGCTTGGTCAGCCGATTGACTTAGCTTGAAGGTCCATTGTTCCCTACATTATGATAATGGGGATAAAAGCTTGTGGGCGGATTCTGTAGTTGTATCAACGTAGATGTCGTGCTTAACAGTAGAGCGCCAACTGTTTAAACGCGTAAAATGGTAGATTAAACATGTTGAACGCTATCGCTTATCAAAAATAATTCCAATTAGCAGATTTGAGACGGTAAGAATTTTGCAAAGATTTCAATTTATAACTTTTTTTTAGTGTATTGTGAGATTTTATAACTGTATTAATGTTAAACTGAGTGGTTGACGGTCCAGTCAATATTTCTAGGGACTTCTACTTAGGTACTGAGGTATTTAGGGCCCTATTCTGCTTTCTAATCATTCACTGCTCTAATCACATTCTGCTATTTCCATTGTAAATAGCAGAATTGAGACGCAGTATACATATGTGTATACCGAACTTTTTGGTGGTGTTGAGAAATGAACCATTTTTATTGTCAATTTTTAATTCCATTAACAAAAATTACAAATAAGTTCTTAAAACCACTGCTGGACCTTTGAGGACAGGTTGGATGACTTTTACCGTCATGCAAAATAACCTTCGTTGCAAAATATTTACGACTGTAAGGAATTTATGAATGCACATTCCAAATTCCAAGAGTATTATAAATTGTTTTAATGATTATTTCTTGCTGGAGAGAAATATTTCGATAGGTATCTACATTATGCGTACATGTTTCAAAAACAGATCGGGGTTAGAAATCGGGGCCCCGGCAGACACCCCTAACCACAGGTTTTGAAACCGCCGACATCGAACACGCAACCCATGCCTACTATACGGAGAACATAATACTAGAGTAGATATTCTCATTTACAATTAGATTTGTCAAAGAAAGTATGTTCTCGAAGTAAATATTTTGAGTACGCATAAAATCGAATTACTTACCGTATCAAAGGCTTCCGTAAGAACCATTTTATGGAATCGACTAAATCACTTATGCCTATACCAGTATTTTCCGTTAACCAACCGCTTCCTTCGGCATTTTGCCAAGGCCCGTTATTACCTTTGATACTGGCCATGCGCTATCAAACGCATGACCAGTTCCTTCCTTCACGATTATGGCGATTATTTAGGCTTTGCGTCGAGACGTCCGACTGTTGACCAAGCTGGCTTAGACATTATTTGTGCTCGGGTACAATCTGCTTTTCAACTTTGCCTCAAATTGGCTTTGTGATGTTTTGGTGGTTAGATGAGTATTAAATATTCTAGCAATTTATTCAGTTCTATAATAATAATAGGCAATGGTTAGCTTTTAGCAATGTTTGTTGATTTTTGCAGTAAATATTATTGACGTTAATCTAAAGAAATTTGATGTATTCCTTACCATATTATGTTATGATATTTACAAATTGCTTTATCAAACAATAAAGAAACAAGATACCTACGTGCGGTAAAATTCTGAAATACCTTTTTAACTATTCAACGTGAATTATATTTCTTGGCTTAAGTACTTGAAGTTCATTTAAATTCTGCTCCTCAATTTAAAGTCACTTCCCTTTCAATTGAACGCGTCACGGAACTGTGGACAGTTGATAAAATAATTAGCTATTAGCCGGGGCAATGTTCCTCCCTTTGTCGTTGATAATTTTATCTATCCGCTCTACTGGGCTGTGACTCATAATAATCTGATTTGAGGGGGACTCTCACTGATTTCTGCTTCAACTTTCTAAACGTCCCCGTCAAGTATAAAAGAAAATGCGAAAGTTTCATTACTCACAGTTTACTTTTAGATAGGGAAACATTATATCAGTCTGTTTTATTTGATGATTCAGGTGTTTTATCAAACAATTTAGTTACGTTGTTTTTAACTGAAATTCCTGTTTCAATGACATAGTGATTTAAGTATGAAATGTTTGAACAGGTTCTTGTATCCATACACGGAAAATAATCTCAAGCCAAACATTTTAAAGTAGTGTAATCAGAACTCTTTCATGCTCTTTTGTTTTAAAAGTATCTGATGTATCTCGTATGGGGTATTAACGATGTTATTGAAGTATCGACATATCATGCGAAATAGCCAGACGTTCAATATCTCCGTCACTCGCTGTCTGCATAACTCAATAACATAACTATGCGCTTGTCTACCATGTCGACGACGACCTAACGATATGTCATTATCCCGCAAATATTTAACAAGAATTTATAAATTGAAATTTGCATGATCAAGTAATTTATCTTCGAACCGAACTTTAGCTTTGGATTCCGGTTAATGTTCAACAAATGTTATTTTAAAATCTTTAACATAAATTAGAATTTTAGAATGTTATTTGCATGAATAACATTGCTGTTCATAATGTTTATTATCATAAATTCAGTTCTATTATTCTTAACAACAATTCAATTTGGAGCGGTACATTAATAACAAATGAAAATCTCGAAACTATTCGCGGAGAATTTGAAAGTGTTAAATTGGTATTATTTAAAACTTTAGCTGAAGCTTTATGTATTGTGTTATGAAGAAATTTAGCTGCAGAAGTTAGCATTTTGCTGTGTTTTTATTAATTGCCACAGACGGTTTCATTTCGGGGCAAAACAAAAAGATAATTGCGCCCAATTAATTTTGGCTCCTTGCAAATGAGGGTGGGTCCTTTTATGTCCCCTCTACGCTTTTATTGGTTCCAAGCGATATTTAGTTCGACCGATTTGTTTGTTTTACGTTTTCACTTTGTAATGAATTTTCTTTAGACGCTCTCTAGCCGGCAGTTACAATGAGCATTAATCTTAATGGACGCTTTAACAAATTTAAGGATTCTTTTATTGGTTTACATGTGGAACTCGCTTGTTAGGTTTATGAGTATTTAGAAACGAAGTGCTTTGTTCACATAGGTTGTAGGTTGTTGTTTTAAAAAAAAAACAATGTTTATTGTTTTTTTTTCGGTTATTTTTGCAGTATCTACTTACGTAAGAGGTCAAAAGAATACAAATTTCATTAAGAGAATAATAACTTAATTTAACTAAGTAAATACAATGAATTAATAAGATTATATTAAAAAAAAACATTTTTAATATCTAATTGGTTTGTGATAACTTACGCATACTACAGACTAGATCTACACTAAAATTAATTATAGTTAAGCCAATAAACGAAACATTCAAATATCACGTAATTACATTATCTTAGAAAAAATGCGTGAAAAAATGTATTCAAATAAACTGTCTAAACCTGTTTATACATTCGTGTTAAAATAAATGTAAAGTACCTCGTAATCAGTCTTGTAGATAAGTATGACTCAGTGTGTAAGTTAAGTGTAAACATTTGTGTCTGCAGCGATAACTCTCGAGTCTTCGTATTTGTTTAGCTATTTATTTATTTCTTTTGTAATGTAATATGTGAACAAATAAAGTAAAAGTAGTTTGTTTTTATGGTAAATAAAATATATAATGATTATTACTAACAATTTACTTACACGTCTTTATCGGGATAGCCCTTACTTTTGGGACGTAATCGTAGTCCTTAATCATGAACTGATGCGTTCTTTCCTTCAGAGAACACTATAATAGCACATCGAATAACCATTTATGCCTTTACTAAATATGAAATAAAGGCCAATAATGTTACTTATAATTTACTCTACATTTAGCAAATAAAGCATTCTGCTTTTCTATAAAAGTTTGCATGAATGTAGTCTCAAGTTAAAGAAATAAAACAACCAAGTACAAAGACCTTAAAAAAGCTCAACAAAAGCTTACTCAACATTACAAATAAGTTTCCCAAGTTGCATCACGTTATAATTCTAGGAACTTCCAATAACAAACTCAAGTGTAATAAAAACCGACTTTATGGGCATGTGAATAAAAGTTGTATTCGTTTGTTCCAGGCTGCTCTGTGCGCTGACTACAGCGTGCCAGTGGATTGTGTTGCGGCAGGCCCGGCTCCCAGACCAAGCTCCTTTCACGAAATCTCTGCTCCCAAAGTAAGTTAATTGATTTAAATTCATATTTTAAAACTTAATTGTAACTATCCGGGGAAAAACTGGAGTGACGTATATAGCTGTTGGCAAGCTGAAGTGAAGCGTGCACTGTATATCGACTTACCGATGGTCGTTGGAGCCGACGAGTCCTTAATGGAGACCACGAAATCGGCTAACGCAGTGCACTGCTATGCTTATAAAAGTATGTTTCCATAGGCTGAAAAGTTAAGATCGATAAAATAATAATATCTAGAGGTTCTAACGCGTCGTCTTAAATTAATATGCAGTTTTGGAAGAAAAACAATGGTCAGCATCACTCTAACATAATAGAGAAGGATTTATTGCTCGAAGCGGCGGTGGAAGTGTGTGGGAAGGTGTATCGCCGCCCAGTTAGGCAGTTTACCTAAAAAAAATCGATGTCGAATGAAACAAACATTTGAAAAAAAATCAATAGGTTTTAAGAAGACGCAAGGTCCACCGAAATATCCTCTAAATTCAAAGAGTGGAAGATTGGATCCTTTTAAAAGAACCTTTCGTCGCAATTATTTGGGATCCAATTTATATTAAGACGTAAGCTTTCGGTTGCCACTGGATTGTGTAATAAAGTTTCCTTTTTCTGTAATACAATGTACCAAATCCCATTTTTAAAATACTACTTGCCATTGTCTTGAACGCTGCGGTCAGTCATTTGAATTTTGTGCCAGTGTCGTCGTCTCAAACCGAATAATAAACTTATTTCGGTGTTGGAAATACCCAAGAATGGTATCGGTTTTAATCTAAATCTATACTTAGTATCGATTGGAAAAATACACTTCAGATATGGGACCATCACGTTGAAGTGAAAAACGATGTGGTATCAGATTTCAAATATCATGTATTATCAGACTAGTTACAGAGAATGGCAAACACATTAAAAAATCTCACGAGAAGTGACAAGATTCAGGATTATTTTAAAGGCCTCTGCTTTTCAAAAATGAGGAGGTGCTCTATTCGTCTGTATCCCTTTTTTTTTTGTTTATTTCCTCAGAAACTCGGACGGGATGAAAAGATTTTGTTGATTTTGCTGTGATTTCCCATAAAAATCAGTAATTTTGGCTCAATAGTTTTTATTCAAGTAGGTTGTACGTTTTTGTTGCCAAAAATATATTATTAACTTATTAAAATCTCAAAATAATTTCGATACATTTTCTGACTACTAATTTGCCAACAATTTAGCTCATACCAATGCATTGGTACGAAATTATGGTACAAGCAGGTGCAGAAGCGAGACGTCACGATGCACATTGTAGAGCGCTATCTCATTTTATATGTACTTGGCCACAAAATACATATCGAACTACCTACCTTACAAATATCCATTCTTATATTCTCATGATTCACATTTTTATCAAAATAATCTATGTGGTGCCATTTACATTATAGATACCTACCAACTCAATCGATTTTTTTTATTTTATCAATTTTACAGTCATTCATATCTTTGAGTAGGCTAATTTACTAGATTATCGTGCATTAATAATATACGTTGAAAGTGCATGATTAGATCACCAGGCATTTGTTGGTATATCACTGTATTAAATCGTTTTTATCATTTGGTAAGATTACATCGTTTTAATCAGACCATTGTATTTGTACTTAGTTTTAATCATTTTAAATTGGTCCAAAGGCTTCCGGTTTTCTATTATTGTAGTGAACTAATTCTTCTTAACGGGTTGACAAGTGGGTTGTTACTTTGAACACCAGGGCCTCGATCCTGCTATTTACAATGGCCGATAAATGACTGGCAATTGATTTAAATTTGAAACTATTCCTATTTTCTTAAGCACTTTTTTTAATACAATAGAGATTCACTGTATTCCACATCTTTAAAGTAATTTTGCAGTTGTGAAAGCAAGACGGCATAATACACAGCGTAGAGCGCTATCTCTCTTCTACGACTGAAGGATTCTTACTTTCAGTATAGGTGTTGGTCCGAAAAGCAACACAACCTACAAGACACCGTAATCTTTATGATAAAAAGGACTGAACGTTTTTTCTTTTAATAGAGACCTGACAAGTGCGAGTCGGACTCGCAAAACGGAGACCTATCAAATTGATGACCATGCCAACATACCCCGCTTTATTTATTTTTATAGCGGAAATAGAAATACTCGTACATTATTTGAGAAAATTTTAGCTGTCTAACATAAGAGCTTTAGCAATAAGGTTCTGTTTTTGGCCTTTTTGTACGAAGCCTTCTACGCTACTTCTTAAAGGATTACGCGATCTTCGATCAGCGACTTGTTTACAACGATTTGTGCTTTGTCACCGTGATTCTGTATCTTGTAAGTGCAAGTCACATATGAAAACACTTAAGGTCATACGTATGAGAAGTTTCTAGACTGTTATATAATACTAGCTGTTGCCCGCGACTTCGTCCCCGTGGGTAGAAGATATAATTTATGATTTAGGTATACCTGCACGGTTTTTTTTCACATTTTCCATTGTATCTTAGCTTCTATTAGTCGCTGCATGATGGTTTATAGCCTAAAGCCTTCCTCGATGAATGGTCTATTCAAAACAAAAAGAATTTTTCTATTTGGACTAGTAGTTCCTGAGATTAGCGCGTTCAAACAAACAAACAAACAAACTCTTCAGCTTTATATATTAGTAAGTATAGAAGTATAGATTAGTATAGTTAGTCTTGTGTAGAGTAGAAATAATAAATCGATTTTTCTGTCAATGACATAAAAGTAAATTAGGAGTTCTATAGAGGTACAATCAACGATTCAAACAATTCATGACACTTACCAAAAGATCTTCAATTAGAGAGCTTTATTTTACATCAAAATACGTTCTGCATAATCTGCTACGCCAACTTCAAAAGCAGTTTAGATGCCTATACCAAATCCAACCCCACTTGTTGAAATGATCCCATTCGATTTGGGTACTCTCATAAAATGTTAATGGAACTCATAAAAATCTTATAAAACTCATACTTTATACTTTCGCTGCTATTTATGTTATCGCACGACGAAGATTTTTTGACATTGAACTTGTTAAGTCACCTTCGAATTAGGTATCGTAAAAATACTTTGTTGATTTTATGATTAATGTTTGAACACGATTTATGAATAAACCTACGTTTTTGTGTTTGTGGATTACTTAGATATAGAACTATAATGCGGTGATAGAAGAGGTTAACAAAGCCGGGCAGGTGGCTGCAACTTTGCCTAAAAATATATTGTATTGAAAGCTAAAGATTAATAAAGTAATGATTGTATTCTTTAATAAATCTTGTTTTAAAAAAAATAGTTTTCAATACCAACATGTTGGTGCTTAATTACTGATTTGTAATCAACTAAAAATTATGGCTGAATCAACCGCGTTTCAGCTTACTTTTGTTTAATTGCTGTAACAGCAACAAAAATGAAAAATAAAGAAAACTTCATTATTCCTGCTTACTGTGACTGCGTGACTTTCTTCCCCAACTTTTAAAGCAACTTCTTCAAGCTAAAACAATGATGAAATATTCAATTGTTTTTCAAACGCTACTTCCTATTATTATCTCAAGCCAATAACTAAGGTGCAACGGCATAATAATTACGTATCATAAACTTTATAAATACAGTAACATACTTTAACAGTTAGTCAGCAATCTGATCAAAGCTTGAACGAAAATAAAAAATACCAAACGAAAGTGTAACATCTTAGTCATAAGCTTTAAATAAATTTCACCTACTACAAGTGACACACACATACAAGTAAGCAATAAAAAAAAATACAATGAACAAACTTCTCGATGACCTTTTCAAGAACGTAGCGTTGTGAAAGAGTGACTCATTCAGTCATTCAACTCTCCGATGAATTTCTACTACGAACGCTCGAAACACGACTCTTATTCTTATTAACAATCCAATACTCATCCCCTTTAAAACTTCATTCAAAGTTCTGAACTAAAAACGAAATGTAAAACAAACAAAAATGTACGAAAATATCTTAAGTTTTCAGAGTAGAGTTCACAAGTGTTAGTCGGTCAGTCTACTTGGTCGATCGACTCAAACGTAGTTATCCTTTTTAAGTTGATGACTCAACAGTTTAAGTTAAAACGAGGAATGTTTACTTAAGTAATGAGGGAGGTATGTATGACATGTGACGGTAATTTGGTATGTAGAAATTTAAATAAATTGCCTTCAATACTGGCTGATCACAGTGTCACCTACTTTTGAAATTGGAACTTAATTACGAATGAGAGAATGCTGGCCGAGGTGTGTCTTATTAAAGAGGAATTATTTTAGTGTTTTACTTTTAATTTACAGATTGATTCCTTATTTGAAAGAGATCGAGTGAAAAATTGTTTTAATTTAGTGTTAATGGTTAACAGCCAGTAAGAAGTCTAGCTTCACGAAGATCCTAAATACTTAATTGCGAATATAATGGACAATTATTTTTAAGGAAATCAGTATTAAATTATGTTGTATTTCCTCCTCATTGTTAAAGACTACTTAAAGAAATGAAATATTCACCCAATACACTATTTTTAGCTTCGCTAACCTTGGTCTATTAGGCTTAGGCAGAAGTTTTTATACCAAAATTTATTCAAAAATGTTGCAACAAGGCTAAAACAACTAATTAAAATTATCTAATTAATTCCAAAGCTATTATAATCTAATATCCTTCATTAGTATGTTCGTCTCGTCTCTTGAGTCACTTTATAATGATGCCCATAGAATTACAATCACGCATTCCTTCATTCATAATTACATACGACTTACAAACGTTATAGCTAAATGATTCAGTGACCAATTAATAAAACATGCTATTGACTTGGCCGGTTCGATTCCTTGATGAGTCAGGCGTGAACTTGTGACTTACTCATTAGAGTTCCACTAAGTGTTTACGAGACAGTAGTCCTGTATGCGGTTTGATTAATCATAGTGATCTTCAACTTTTTTTCTGTACATACTTTTTATACGTATGTGGATCAAAAGACAGGAGTCTAGACTGTATGTCTGCTAATCTGTGTCTTGTGTCAGTCTGTATTCAGATAATAATGTGTGGTCATGAAGTTTTAATATTGTTTTTTTGTAGTCCAGATAATGGTTAATTTCTAAAATATGAGAAAACGGATATTCGAATTCGGAACAAAATAACTCCGAATCCAAACTCCTTTGGATTTATATTTTTTAAATAACAGTCAATAAAATTCATAACAACCTGTTGTCATAACTTGGACAATCCAAATGAGGATTTATACTGAGAATTTAATCAAGATTAAATCAAGTAAAAACCCACGGTTTCTGCTACATGGAAACACAATCAAAGTCGTCATACAGGTAGAGTAATTACAAAATACCTCTGAGAATCTCCACCATTAACTTAGTACTATAAATCTTAATGTATACGTGTATATTCATTACGTGTCACATTGTTTGTTCACTATGGCCTCCTAAACTACTTTCCCGATTTCAATGAAATTTACACAACGTATGCAGCTTGATCCAACCCAAAAAGATAGGACAACTCCCATTGCAAATTAATTGTCGCAATATTATTTTCTTGATAATTATTTGTCTATAACTAACCCTCCTACTTTCCACGAGGGTAAAACCACGGGAAACAGGTGGTTATAATATACCTATATATATTAGATACCTTACAATAATGCCACTCAACAAGAGAATGAATCAATCATGATTAGGTGTGACATCTTACAATGTGATAATGTGATGGCAAAAGAGCCGATTGAAACAACTATAACGTATCTGTACTATGTACTACTGCCTAATATTGTAAATGTAAAGTATGTCAGTGTGTGTATATTTGTAACCTCTTCACGCCTAAATGGGTAGACCGATTTTGATGAATTTTGTTGTGAAGGTGGCTTACACTAAGCATTAAGGCGTAGGCTACTTTACCTTCGTTAACGAAGAATTTTTGTGGCTATAATGCTGAAGACTGAAGACTGAAGACAGAAACAGCTATACTTACGTAAACGGATTCTAACGCAATTCTGGGAGTCTTTAACAAAGACTTTGGTAGTTGTGGAAGCAAGATAGCATAAACAAGGTGTAGAGCGGCGTCTCTTTTTCGCAACTTCAATATGATGTTATAATATGTCAGATGTATTATGTGATAGGTCCTCAGATATAGTACGTTACTGACGTTAAGTCTGTATTTCCATTACACTTTTAAAGGCAAAGTAATTTTGGCAAAAAATCTCATTTAGAAAAAGCGAAAGAATTCGTGCCTTGTTTTTTATTTCAACATTTGTTCAAATATTTTTACATTTCAACAGCATTTAACCGGCAGCTGAAGTAATAATATTCATACGAACACCACAAAATTTGCTAAAGAATTTTCTTATACGCGAGGCCGCCAACCGAACTCATATCTCAACGAATTTAAATAATCTGTTCAAGGTTAAACATTAATCTAATTAGATTTGAGGTCACTGTGTTAACAGCTAAATAATATGAGTGATATTTGTCTTTTGTTATTTTTGTTAAACGCTAACAACTTTAGTAAATTTATGATGAAAATGATAGAGTAATTAATACAACATTGATTTATTAGATGTGCCGAATTTCAGCTTTAGTAAACCCATATCACTTGAATAAACATAAAAAAAGTTAACATTACATATCTTTCTTCGGCGTGACTTAGTCTTGTCACAACTTTTCATTATATCTACTAAAACGTAGCGACTTGTAGCAATATCACTTGTCGGTGACGCTGTTAAGGTTTGAACAGGACAGCGCTCTACACGGGGTAGAGTGGCATCCCTTTTCCACAATTGCAATCATATTACTGAAGAGCTGGCAGATTCACTGTCAGCCTCTACGTATTACAACAAAGTTGTTTTTAATTTAAAAAAAAAATGTTTCTTTTCAATTGTTTTTTTTTTCATTCGATGATCCATAAATAGCAATGGTACTACGGAGTTAATCCTGTCAAATGGTCTAGAAGTAATGAGTCAATCTCCTTAAGTATTACATGACAGCAAAGCGGCCATGTGCCGGGGGTGTGTCATTGTTTAGACTACCTATTGTTATGAGTACTTATATAGCTAATTACTACTTGTATTTCATAACATACATTTCTAAACACGTCTGGGTGATAGGTGACTCAGTTTTTATCGAGTACTTGCATATGTGTTATAGATGTAAGTGTTCTTTCCATATAATTCTCAAGCGATTTTGACGAAGTTAGGTGAGATGAGTTGAAGAAACTCTAATTTAACTCTACTTTGATCTGAGGGTCCTTTTTTTGGTGTGGAAATTGTCATAGATACAAACCTCCACCGTGCAGGAAAGAGGGAGACTCTTACTGACTAAACTTGAACCATTGTAGAACGTCTCCTGCATTTAGTCTTTGCAACGCATACTAGTTCATCGCCAACTGAGAGTCCTACTATTAAAATTACATAATTTCAGTTATTGAAAATAAGCAGCGCTCTACACCGAGTAATGCGGTGTTATGTTTCAAGAGCTGCAATTTTATTCAACGATTAATATAAAGATAATATTGTTTTGTACTGTTGTCTAGAAAACAATGGAAATATACTGATTCAAGTCTTTAGTACACTTACCATGTCCATGAGTAAACAACTAAATTTGGACAAATAGATGATGATAAATACTAAATTTTCTAGTAATATACTTTTATCTGTGATAAATAACCTAAAAAGTCGATTTGATTGTAAGGTTATCAACATTTATAAATACAAAGCATGGGTTAATTAGCCAATCCGATAATAAGCTTGGTAATCAGGTAATAAGCTTGGTAAAATAGATTATGTAGATTTGTAACCTTTCTTTGTTTTTGTTGTATTATTAGCAGCTCTTTTAGTTGAAAAGGTTCATGCATAACTAGATACTATAGATTTGTATAGTATATAAAGCACTTTATAATTTTGAAATGGGAACTTCTGACGTCACGTTTATAAACACAACAAAGAAATCCTTGACATATATGACATTTAAAAAAAAATATTATTCTATATTTATATAGAGACGTAAGAAAAAAAAACACCTGCATATTTTTGTATGTGCCATTCTTATAATTTTATCCAGGTCGGTTCCAAGTGGCTCAGGATAGAGCAGCGGGGAAGGATTTGGGAGAGGCTCTTGTTCAGCAGCTAGACTTACTAAACTAGATAAAAAGTAATAATAATGTAGTATGGCGCTAAAGCCGCCCTTCCATTACCTTCTTTTAGATCTTTTGAAACGAATTATTCGTATCTTTACGAACAATTATGGTATGAACGGTCTGATCATAAATAATGTTTGACGCATCTGTGGTAATTGATGGAATCCCAACCATATTGGTTGTGAGATCATCTCCCATTAACCTTCCATAACGTGTTATATTTAGCATTTTAATTGATTAATCTTTTATTTTTATTCGTTAATGTAAATAAGTTGTTTAAAAAATGATGACTGAGATCACGGTGGTGTATATTTTAAGTCATAGTGGATTTAAGAAAGGTTCCAATAATATTGGTGGTTTGAATAGTTTTTTTACTTATATGACGTCAATGGCACCATAAATTTCATTTACCTTAATTTAAATTTCTTCTCTTTTCTGCGTCATTGGTTCTTCAATCATTACAAACGTAATAATGAGTATTACATAAACAGGTA
The DNA here is from genome assembly GCF_003590095.1 of Trichoplusia ni. Classification (NCBI taxonomy): domain Eukaryota; kingdom Metazoa; phylum Arthropoda; class Insecta; order Lepidoptera; family Noctuidae; genus Trichoplusia; species Trichoplusia ni. Next base: position 3,363,993 of record NC_039496.1, on the reverse strand, counting down.
ATACATCACTGACATTATTCATTTGAATAAGTTCTATTAATTCAATTGTTTCATCTCTAACAATAGCTTTACCTATACATGCCGTCACAATCAATCTTGGTTCAGATATTGTTTGTTAAATAAAGACTGACAGAATCAAGTGACGGTTGGCATGCGTGTAAATAATCTTCAAGGGACCAGTGCAGATGTGGAAGAGAAATGCCGCTCTACGTATTGTATACTATGCTTATTGGCTACGCCCTATAAAATTGATTGAAAATTGTTAAACGTTAATAAGTTAAAACGAACTATTGTATTGTAGTGTCTAGCTCCGGACTTACTGACTATGAAGTTTAATTTGATATTTTTTTTGGAATGCAATCCAATTTTTCGACGAATGCAATTTCACGTAACAAAAAATACCAGGAAAACTGATAAAATTTTGATCTAGAGGTATTCGGAACAGGTTAGTTTATGCTATTGATTTAGTTCTTTCAAACCAAACTAAGACACATTATTAATGAAGTGTGTTTTCTGGCGGTCCGTTGAGCGTGGTTCCAACTTGGGTCGAGTACCAATTTGATCTCAATTCGATTGAAAAAGATCTTGATTCTATCGGAAACAAGCCTTCTGTACAATTATCTCGTAGACAATTGACATTTTCACAATCTTCACCACTTGTTAAATCGATAAGGAGTGTAAAATTGACACGTGTGAGGCTTATCGACAGGAAGTGATATTTCGTTTTTGGTTTGCTGATTTGTCATTTGTTTTCAATGGAAGTTTTATACAGGACTCTGTATCTATATAATTATCTCCTACGTAGATATCTAAATAGGTACCTAATCGTTTAAAAACAAAAAGGTAAATTACCTATTATTTTTTCAATCTGTTTTTAATTGTGCACTATCTATTTTATTTCAAAACACTTTAAAAATGACCATACTCGTAGCCTCAAATGAAACCCAGCTTCAATGAGTTCTAGTCAACATATTCAGTTTTAAATACATATAAATAATGTATATTGTCACCAGTCCTAGATGGGTATCGAACCCACAACCTCCAGTATGGCTATCAGGGTCACTTACCACTAGACCAACAGACCAGTCAAAAATACTCACATTGCAATAAAGCTAAGGTTATCGAACATAGCTACATTACCCAACACCCTTAGTACAGAAACGTTTGTAACTTATCAAAAGACCGTTAAAACTATTCATCCCAGGGGAATAATACGCTTTGTAAGCAATAATCAATACGAATAGTTCTCAGAAACAGACTCTATAGAGAAACCGAGTAGGTACTATTAATAATGAATGGATTAATACCGTTGAGAAGAGTTAAATACCAAATGTGTTACGTGATGTTTGATTATTAGAAGTTTAGAATGGGTTTTCATAACGAGATTTCCCTTAAATAAAGTTGCGTTGTTAATGTAGTTCCATTTCCTGAACTTTTTATTTCGCTTCTTTAATGAATCGACTTTCGGACTGAGGAGTATCCTTTTGTCGCGAAGGATTTTTCAACATTCAATTCACATGCACAAGACACCGAGACTCTCAGATCAAGCATTTGCGGATCACACAAATGCTTGTTTTACTTGATCGAAATCCCCGTTCACTGGACTACATTTATAGGTCTGATCATAGTCACTCTATTTTACTCATGACAATAGGAAAACTGAAACTACTTTATTATGATGTGATTAAATTATCATTTTATGCATAATTTTAAATACGTGTTTTATGTAATGCACATGTGAGTACTCGATCTTCTCGATGTTATCAGCACCATTAGAAGTATCACTCGTCTAAAGGAGCTAACTACCATGTTACAGTAAAATGGTCCAATTTACTTTGAACTATATACATTTATCATGAGTATCAATTCAAAGGCTCGATAATACTGGATATTACAACGACCTTGGAGAACGATCCGGATTTAGTCGAATCGAGATTTGCCTCAGCAAAAATACCAAGCGAATTTGATATTAAAAAAGCTATAAGACCTTTTTTGCGTGCGTCACACAATCTTAAGCCTTGCGTTTTGACTTAATAAGATGGAAGTTTAATAACAACATCTTCCTGACAACATAACATTGTGACGTCTTGATTTAGGTCACTTTTTCTCCAGTTCGGTTTACAATGAACTACTGACGCAATCGTATAGTTATGAGTAACAGGGTTTCCTCTCAGATTCATTAACATTTTTGTTAAAGTGAGTAAGCGTTAGTTAGCCTTGTTTTAACAATGTTAGTGTTTGTTTATTTGATGAGTTATTTTTCTATTGAACGTATTCGGGTTGTATGAGTAAGTGTTTTAAAGAATTTGTTGTTAGCAACATCCGAAGGGACCATTGGGAATGAAGATTAATGAAAGACGTGGTTTGATAAACGAAGTTAAATTATTTCATGTTATATTTAATAGGAAAGGAGTGATGCCATTCTCTTTGAATACAGACGCGATATTTAACTGTAAACAAACGGTTATAAGGTTATTTAATAAAGAATTTATTTTAAACTTGGGTTTCAAATATTAGAATCAGAAATCGCCAAACCGCCATGAGCTAGCTTAGTGATCAATGTAAAATGTTAATCTTCACGAGAAGAGGCTTGAGCCCAGTAGTGGTACGTATGTGGACTGGTATTATTATAATGTTGTAAATACTTTGCTGTATGGAATAGAAACTTTTTTCTGTGTTATAATTTTTGATCAGAACAGATACAGACTTATGTCTGTAATCGAACAATTACTTATTTACTCAAATTTGGCTAAATATAATGCACTTAATGCTTAATTTTATTGATAACAAATTAAAATATACTGATACGGAGAACAGAAAGCATTATACCTAGAAAAACAAATTATTGATGCGTTATTCGAAAAATATTTTGGGCATATCGCTAATTATGAATAATGATGCCTACAACGTTATTTGAGTCATCCTCCTTCGTAATGATCCTTATTACTCATTGACAACTCCATCTGTCCCGATTGACGCAATAATTTCACAGAAAGCTTCGTTCTCGTAATTTAAGGGCAGAGTCACACTGCCCCTAACGCGTTTTGCCGCAGTTGGTCATGTTTTAGGTACGGCATCCTGTGTGTTCCAAGAATCAAGTTAGAAGCGAAAAAATTAAACTGTTTCTGGTTTCAATTCTCCATTCAAAAGTATCGCTATGAAATCAGTAGATAAGATAATTTCCAAAATGTAGTTTTATCAAAACTTATCCGATTTGCATTACCGAAAACGTGAAATGAAATATTGGATGATTTATAAGAAGTCATATTATATTTAGAATTAATATCGGACAATTTCTCATCAACAATATGAAGATATCATGATGGATATAGAAACACCTGCAGATAGAGTAACAGCCAACTGTTATAATACAAAACAAAACAGTATTCATAAGGAATATTTACTTTAAAATATTCAACACATATTAACGCAGCTTTTGGGACGCAATATGGTACATTACCCTTAACGTATGCTACGGTTCTGCAACGCTGAGTATTGTGTCCCAAGTGCATGACTCATAACGACAGATGAGGTGGCAAATAATGCAACGAACTTTTTCAAAACAAATGACGTGTTTATTTTAGGTAATGTTAAAGTCCGAAATGACTTTACACAAACAGGCAAAGTCCAATTTAATGTTAGGAATGAGATGGGAACATGAGTCCATATAAGTTTACGAGGATCAGCAATCGAACAAAATCCATTTGGACTCAACGTTATTTAGTTCTAAATTGAGCGTGCCATCACGCATATTCTCTTAAAATTTTAAAACTTTAAATTTGATTCACATATTGTAATCAAAGACTTATACAACACCTCAATACTCAGCTTAATGATTATAAAACTGTATCAAACTCGCTTGTCTCTTATCATCGACATCGCCAGCTTCGCAATGAACACCTGCGACTGAATGACTCATTATATCCATGTGAGTTACTCTGCCATATGTGACCCGGCGAAAGGTTGGGAACCACCGTGCACCGTTGACTCACTGATAACACAAGTAAAATACGTTTTAATGTAATGTAGGTATGTGTGACTAATGATGGTAAGTAGGCTGTGATTACCGAAACGGGTAATCAAGGGATTAAATCGTATCTTTACATATTTGACGTAGATTTCCGTTGCTGGAAACATTTGGAACGTTTTTAGATGTGATTTAGTAAGATTTATGGTAGTAAGAAAAATATCTTGATTTTTATCAAGGTTTTTAATGTCGAATATGACGATGCATCTCAAGGTTCTTCAGATGGATTTCCTGCTTTTATAAAATATTACAAGTTTCAAAACTAGATGACATTGTAGATGGATCAATAATTCTAGCCATTCAAATTTGAATGCATTTACTGATCTTATTAAGAATGTCATGGTGGAATTCACAATAGCCAAATACAAAACAAAAATAAATACGAATGTATTGTGAATTCCAACAACATACAAACCTATTTCCTTCAGACTTTTTACAAGAATGGTAAACAGCTGTTGATTGACAAACATGCTCAGATTACCATGAAAACAGAATAAACTGTTGGTACTGAACGTTACTTAACAACTGTCATTCAGTTGGGTGAAGTCATCGATAAGAGGTCGACTGACTTGGAATAAATGAGTGCATTCACCTTATTCAGACTTAGATCATCACCGCGTGAATCGCCCGGCGCCAATTGCAACTTTATTGCGAATAGAATTAATTCGGCGTTATTTCCTTTTCTATTCTTGGATTATTTCGGACGATGGTTTTATTGTTATATGTCTTTTTTAATATGTAGAAATGTCCATTCTGTCTTTTTGTTGATGTAAAATAGATGTCAGATCATACAAGGAAACGAAGCTATGTTAAAGTTCTATTCTTTAAATTTATTCGGTTTTTGGAAGACATGTTTTTAGAAGTATGTATATGCTCGTCAGTTTAAAACTTCACAATACATTCTCAATTCTATATAATTAGTAATAGAAATGGGAACTCCTATGATGAGTTACTATTAATCTTCGTCGCCCACGCATTGAGCGTTGCTCATCCCTAACGGTAAAACATAACTTCATTGAGGATGACATCAGAGACTCGCCATTGGATACCATTATTATCAAATAATATTTATTGTGATTTGGTCTGAGTGGGTGGAAATATAAACATTACTGAGAGATCAGATATTGTATCCACGGCTTTTTACATCTTCCTTTTCTGTATAATTAAGATAGAGCAACTAACAACTGGGTCTCTTCGTAAGTCTTTTACAAATTTTAATGTAGAAGAGAGAAACAGCACTAGACGGTATAGAGCCTCGTCTCGCTTCCACAACCACAAAAGTCTGGAACACCACAAATACAAACAAACATGTTTGAACAAGTGGCACAAAAGTCAAACACTATTTTGGGCCACTTACTACTTTGGGTAAATGAAACATTTGAAATTGGAATGTGACTTCAGATATTCATTTGTTTTTCGGGCTTCTAGACCATCAAAAAAAGTTTAAAACAAAAATTAGACAAGTCTTAATAATCCTTTGAATGTTTGTAAAGTCTAAATACTAAAAAAATATTTGGATAGAACAATGGAATTTCCATGGCAAGATGGTACAGTGAGAAACAAAATATTATCTGTCATCATTAAATAGTAAGTCAAAGATTAAATTGTCCCACGATAAGAATTGAATAACATCATGACGAACTAAAATCTGCTGTTATGTTATGTAATTTACAATATAATTGTTACGCTGTTTTGTAACTTTAATCATTTATATAACAATTGTAGGGACAGTCGCCTAAAGATAGTATCGATTTTTACCCGACTTACGAATCGACTATCCATAGTAAAAATTATTTGAGCGTCGTTAGAAATTAAACATTAGTACCTAATTGAACATTAGGTACTAATGTTTAATTTTGATACTTTTAAAACCAATAAGAAAATAGGAAAATCCTTATTTTATTGATATTTAGTGCAATAGCTTGGTAAGTCTTGTTCAAAATATGAATCTTAAAAAAATATACCTAATCACGTATATGGTCTTAAAATTAAGTTAATACAACAATATAATCCTCTTTGTTCCGAACCCAGTCACATTAACAGGAAATTCTGGTTTGGAATCATAAAGGTAACACTAGCCCGCACTATTGTTGGAAACAAAGGAGTTCTGACACCGGATAGTCAAGATAAAGAATTTTTGTGAAAGGTGCGTGCGAGAAACAATAATATCCTTGGCCGTACTTACAAACTGAGAATTAACAGATATCCCATTGTTCAATTGTTTGGAATAGTATCCCGTAATTAGGCAATATCACACTCTGCATAATACAATCTGATACCCCGAATTTCAAGAACTCAGGCTATTCTCACATATTTGTTTATAATTAACTCACATCAAGTTACGCAAAAACATGATGACCATAAAAGGTCGCCACGTAAATGCCAAACCGCCTCAAACATAGCTCAAGGGGTCTACAACTCTCGCCATTTTTCCACTCGTCTTATTATCACTTGCTCGCTAACTACTGCTCTGTCGTCTAACGGCCAGATGTTAAGAACCATTGGTCACTAAACTTGATTTATTGTTGGCATCGGTGTCTGTACTAGCAGTACCGGGGTACATTTGTTTCGAAAGCGCTTGCAACTATTTCTAATCTAGTTCGTATCTATTTTAATTACGCACAGAGTACCAGAACCGACATTCCAAAGACAACATTGATCACTATAGTATTCTGTATTGTTATTGTTACATAGATTGTTCTACGTGTCTAACGCGTAAACGACCTCAAAACGGCATTCGACCTAGTCGAGCGTAATCTAACATAACTCAAGTCGGATCGAAATCTAAACGCGAAAGTTTACGTTTCGTTACCCAACCAACTTCAAAAATATTTTGTACTTTATTTTCAAACAGATAAAGTCCATAATCGTCTTTTGTAATCAGGGACACGTGCGGAATGGAGGTATTAATGGAGTCGGTTATCTACAACAAAGCATTCCAGCGCTTTACAAATCCGGTCCGTTTACTAGCGTGTTTGCTATCGTTCTTTTTCTACAGCGCTACATCGCTGCCGGGGCATTTTGTACCGCGATGACTCAAGCCTCGGTAAACAGTATGCGGGGCGATGAGTCACCGTTTTACACATTCGCGTATAGCGTTTGAGTAGTGTTGTCAGTCTACAGTTGGACTCGTCAAGTAACCGAACCGTCCTAGGCGTTAATATCGCAGGGTTTACTGCCAAGCGCCTAGACTTTACACATAATTGGTGTGATAAGCTATAGTTGTAACAAACATTTCGTGTACTAAGAACAAGAACGAGTTTGTGTGAAAGTGTAGGACTAGTTTTGTAGCCTGTGTGTGTGCGTGTCCGTAGTGAAACGGTCGATAAAGTTGGTGATCGTTCTGTGCTATTTGTGGATTCCTTACATACTAACTGTTGGATTTGTTTTGTGATAAGTTGGATTAATGATTTGACAATGCCGTCGAATAAGAAGCTGATTTCTAAAATGCGCCAGATCGCGCAGTGGATCTTGGTTGTACATGTGGTGAGTCGCTCATTCAATTCATTCACTTTTAACATCACGTTATCTAATGTTAGTTATGAGATGAACGAGATACCCACCATTCTTTGTGCGTAGGTATATAAGATATTCCAAATATGTGGTAGGACCCATAAAAATATGCTAAACAGTCTCGAATGAAATGCCATAGTTTAACTGAACCAAATAAGAGGACGGTTTCAATCAACGCAAATATATTGTTTGTTCAAGTGTTTGGTAACCAAAGAATTAAGTAAAATAGTAAGTAAATATTGATTAGATGTATTCGGGCGATCTCGGGGGCTGACTTAACTTAGTTACAAGTTCAAAGAGCAAAGTTTACTCCCCGATACGGGACGCGCAATCTTTTCACTTCTAAAATACAAGAAAAAATGCCATACAACTTTAACGATCTCTTTAATATCAACTTTGAATAAAATTAAGCGGACCTGCGGTACATAAAGAATAGAAGCATTGTTACCTAGTGACAAATCTCAACAAACTACCTAAGTATTAATTTCTCAGCTATGTTTTAAAGAAAACTATTGTTCTAAAGAGTACCCATCTCTGTCAATTACAAAAGATTTATCACCAAATCTCTGGTCCGTCCGGTTTGGTCAAACTTTGTTATGAGCATAAAACTTTTTGCCCAACAAAAGCTTCTGTGACAGATTAACACCGTTTACAAAAGAGCCAAATCTGATGTGTCCCTTTTCAGTGACACAATGACGAGTATAAAGGACTATTCAACGAACATTTTTAGTTTGAGAAAAGCTTGTCATGCTCATTGTGTACATTCTAGCGAAGCAACTGTTGGGAAATGAAAAATAAAACTTTGGAATTCATTCAAGTCTGATAAGAATTCGAATGTGTACTATAATTCCATTTATTTGTTCAAGTGATGTACTCTACTCCAGGGTGCGATGACCTTTTCAAGGTGTTGAAAATTTCTTCCATAATTGTTCCCTCCACTGAAACATTCGTAAGGGTCTACTTAAGGACACCCCCGGCCCTTTTGACGACTCGGACTTGCGACTGAGTAATTAAGCTTATTTCCTCAGCTTGTTTTATCGTTTTCAACAATTGTTTGCTTAGACTCAAAGCTTAGAACGAAATGAGCATCGAAAACACTCGCCAAAATAATTGAATTCGCTAACGAATACGAAAATATAAACAGGTCCAAATGATATTGAAGAAAATAATTTTAGCCTTTTCATGATACCTCATTTCTCAATTTTTATCGGTGCCAAAGTAAACATTAATATTATGACTCGTTGACTAGACATGTCACAGACACAGGGCTTTGCGCCAATATCAAATTGAAATGCGTCCTCAAAGCCCACGAAAGTGAAAAGAATAAAAGGCATTCTATTTAATTCAGTTGTATTGGGCCTGTTTGCGGTCTCTGGTTTGCTGAACGTGACCAGACGGTAGCTGACGGCTGCCTAGGTATGACCGTGCCAATTGTCGACGGCAAATGCAATTCCACCTAACGAATTTTCATGTTGCTCCTTTTTATATTTGAGTGCAATCTCTTCTGTTTGCACATCTGGGAACAGCAAATCTATGGACTTTTCGATAAGGCCATAAAATTCATATCGGCGTGTTTCATCAAATGAAGATAATGTCACGTAAATATTATTTATGTTTGAAATTCTTACGTCGATAGTGAGATTCCTTTCGTCATCGTATGTTATTGTAAACAAAACTGGTAATTGGACGGTGACTCACGTTTTGTCTTCAGACGCAGTAGCTTGAAGCTTCACTAATTAGTAACTATCTCTGTAGTCCTTGAGTTGGTAGTTATTTCTTCTTTGAGTTCGTAATGTCTTTTTGGCCATAAACGTTCATCTATTGTTTGCGATACTAGAGGGAATTTTCCAATTAGTGTAGTTGAATGGTTTTATAGGCTCCACTTGCTATTTTGTTATTGTCAGTTAGGCATAGCGTTTAAGTGCTTAAAATGAATCAAAACTTCAGATGATATAATACCAACAATGTTATATTTGGTTTTACCACTAAATATAAATGACATACATATACACATACGTCTATTTCCATAATATTGTCCCAATTTCGATACAATTGATTCATAATCTAAAAATATTTTAGTGCGGAAAAATTTCACGAAAATATATAGGTACGAGCACACATTACCATATTGAAGTCACGCGACACCGCGCTATTTTAGTTCGGGATCCCAGGAGGCGTGTCTCCGGTATTAATACATCGGGCCGGGCCGGTGAGTCATCTGGCCGTCTGAAAGCTCCGTCTTGTCCCACATCCTTCATACTGTTTGTATTACTCATACTGGGTGAACCCGGAATCGTTTATATGGACGACTTTGCCGGCATCTAGAGCTTGTTTATTATTAACGCAATTGTCCAAGACAAATGGTACAATTACGTGGGCATAACCAAACAAGAAGGAATCCCCGTCGGTGCCAACACATTCCCAAACATCTCGGTCGGATATAAAAAAGTCTGTAAGAGATTTTATAACATTGCAAAAAATGTTTTTAAGGTCGCGATGAGTCACTAAGGAAGGATCACACGTGCTTCGAAAATTTATTCGTATTTATTTAAGATCCTGAATTCCAAAAGGCTGACCCAATGTTTCCAAGAAATACGATTATTTCTAGTCATAAAATGTTAATGATAGTCCTCTTGGTGATCGATGGTATTAAATATAAAATGGACATTTATTTATTTCCTCGTTTGCTCTTTGTTCGAGTCGCAACTTGGTCTCATTGAAGGCCAGTATTGTTTATTTATTTCAACTTCCTTCCTTAGATTACTATTAGCTTAAAGAAGTAATCATTGGCGCTCCCCTAATTTGCTTTTGAAATTGGCAAACTCGTTGCCCAAGTGCAGTTAATTATAAGAATGTTTATTTAGCCCTTAGTTAAATGGTATCAAAGTTCAATTTATTTCTATGGGTATCTGATGTAACACAAAAAGATAATCCAAATTTTAAACAGAACAGAATCCCATTTTTATCTGGTTCTATTAATTAATTAATTAATTCTTTAAGAGTTCGTTTTGCCTTAATTTCTGCCTTTTCAACTTTAAAACTTTCGTGTTTTAAACGATCACACTCACAGAAAATGTCGTACAATGTAGCAGGAAGGTAATTACAATGGCAAAAGTACAATCATAGCTACCATTGTAAGTATGTATACGTAATACGAGTGCAGGAAGTGAGCTGTTGACTACTCTACCCCCATTATGCGATACAATTGATGAATAGCCAGATGTGAACATGTGTGCTTGAGCAGAATTCAATTTGATCCCTTTCAGAGTTAACCCTTTACGCTTGAAAGCCGGTATTGATTTGAATCTGTAAATAAAACTGGCCACTGGTTGAAAATATTCTGATAACGATTGGACGATGCGGTGAATGTAGTCTGTTGAAAGAACTGGGTTTTTGTTTGAATACGATAAGTTGAATCTTATTGATCTGATATCTGCGAAGATTAGATAACCTTGACAAAGTCAAACTATAAAGAGAATCGGAACTTTGAAGGTCATTAATAGATAGGGCTCTTTTAATAGTTAAAGAAAGCGCACAAATACACAGAAGTTTAAGTAAAATTTATGGAAGATTTAATTAAGCATCAAAATATGCAAATAAAGAGCGTAGAAATCTGTGTAGACATCGCAAATCAAAACTCGAGGGTGGCACGGCCGACGTTTAATTATGTAAATAAATTTTCATGCATAGCAAGGAATCGTTAAACAATGCGCCAGATGAACCGAACCTACCCTTCTATAGTCAAAGTTTAAAAGAGAACTGCCCCTCGGGCAAAAACGGATCACCCTTTTGTTCTTTTTGACGTACTTGCGCACAACTTTTGGACAACATTCCATTTTATTAACACGCTTTACTAGTACTGTGTTTCGTTATACCTTTTCATGCAATAAAGCGTATCAAATTTTGCCATTAAACTGTTACGTAAACATCGATTACATAAAGTACGAATGCGTACGTTGAGATGTTTACGTAAACAACTCTCGAGTCGGAATCCATCTGAGCTGCTACTAATTTAACCCTTAATGAGACTTGGTACGAGAGACCCTTCGTGTCCGGAGGCGCGGAAGCGGGAACTCATCACTGTCTCTAATGGCTCGAAACCACCCCCGGGTTAAACAGATATCATCTTATAAACAGATTCCAAAATAAAAACATGCTATTCCGTTTGAATTGTTCGCCCATTATTTTGTTGGTACGTGAAAATTTTTAATTGGCGGTTTTTATTCATGAGTTTTTGTTTGTATAATAATGTCGTGTAATGATGCGGAGTTGTTAATACGCATACGTATTATGACGCAAGTACATATTGTTAATGATTTATCAAACACTGAACATCACTGGCAGATTTTAACCTGCTTAAAAAACTCCTGCCCTTTTGACATAGCCGGATAAAATAAAAGCAACAAACATTTCAGAAACGCGCTATAAAAATTTGTCTCCGCTCTTGAACTAAATTTGGCAGCGTCCCCCGAAATGTTATCACCTCATAGTATCGTCGATGCACACAATATCTCATAATATTCTTTATATCCGTCCCCATAAACAGAAACGGGTCGTGGTAATGACGCCCCGTTGAGGGGAGAGAGGACGTCTAACCGGCCGTTACGGTCGCTGAATATGTGACCGCTGCATTTTATTACCACTTTACTCTGCCACATAATCGACCTTCATGATGAAGGGCTTCTTTCCGACTAATAGCCGGTTGGTATGCGATGCCCCTTGTCCGACGTATTTGAAGCTGTCAGTTACAAGGGGTTTAATTGTTCGATCTATTCCCATTAATCTACGAAATTACAAAGGAATACCGCTTGAGACTAATGTGTACGTAAGGGTCTGCAATTTGCAAAATTAATTCCTATTTTCTGTTGTTCCAGGTTGAATTCATAGAAGCATACTGCACACCTCGTGACACAGCCCGCCGCTCCCCACAACGCAGCCGCCGCTCCCGAGAGCCACGTCGTTCGCCTGAAGCCACCAGATGGCGTTACGACTCCCGCCGCACAAACTACGATTTTGACTCGTGCCGGCGTCCATACGAATACGAGAGTCGAAGGAATTACGGACGAGAGTTTGACGGGGATTCAGGGAGACGAGCAGAGTTTGACGCGGGGTCAGCGAGACGACGCGCGGATTACGAGTCCGCAAGAAGGACCGACTTTGATTTGTCGGCGCCGAGCGTGTCGAGGCGCAGTCCTGAAAGTGCCCCTGAGGGCTCAGTCGAGTCTCCGCCAGAGCCGGCCCCAGCAGCGCCACTAAGACACGAGAAACAGTCCAGACACAGATCTCAACCATACTACGAATCTGGTAAGTTTAGTATACATACGTGTTTGTTCAACTTACTTTTCTTAGAAATATATATCATTAATCTTGAAATTAAGATAGCATCTTTCACATAATGACGTATCACTTAGCCCTGAATTTATCTGAATAATTTATCTAAATTGTCTTGTTGCAAATATTTTTTGAGTATTAAAATTCGCTAACCACGTCAACACATTACCTACCTAAATTTAATAACGTCAAGAATTCATTAATTACATGTAATATGAATCTTAATTTCCGATTAGCATTTGAGATATTGCAACAATTTGCTTGACTCACAATTTATGCAAGTTTATTGACAAAACAGCCTTGAAAAAAAGTGCAACATTACAGTAATAATCAACAGAAATAAAAATCAGAGTGTAGTAAACAAGCCCGTTTTGCATAACTCCGAGGTAGAAAAAAAAACAAATGCGGGAAAAACGAAAATGCTTGAGGACTTACTTAAAACTGCTGAATGACTTCTTAAAAACAACAAAATTTCGCGCTTCATTTCCTCGGTTTACATACAAGCTCTTACTTTTTTAAGAACATCCTCATCTAGGACGTTCGGGACAAAGGGTCCATTCTTCTGGTGCAACAATCGTGGTAGAGCCTAGTTAGGCCATTGTTTCCACTGTGGTTAGAGCCAGACGGTCCTGCCTTTATTAAAAAGAAAAACTCACTCCTCAGATTTTAAAGATTTTTGTTCCACAATCTTCGTAATTAGGTCAGTTTAATCTTGTACGAATGTTGGTATGTGATTCTTGAGTATAGTAAATAAATGACGGCTTGGTTGGATGCTATCCAGAATTTATAGGTAAAATAGCAGAGGCATCGGTATTGTTATAATAGTTTTCACTATAAGCTTAATGTTGCCGAAAAATTGAAATAGAAAAGAATCTCAAACATTCATGTATTCAGCAACTTTTTATTTTCATAAAACTATACCTTTGCGTGTTACCAAGTCTTGGCAGCACTGGCAAAGTACATCAATGTTATCGAGAAATATGAGTACCAAGCAATAATTACACGATTCTGGTTTTTTACCATCCAGGGACTTTCATTCGCTAATACCAGCTAGTATTGAAGCAACAATAGCAAGTTTTAATCAGCCCTTTTGTCGTTTGTCCGTCCGTCTAGACTAGGCTGAAAAAATGTCCGGGATTTTATAATAACAGAAGCTTTTATTGTAAGTTGGTCTGGCTGTTTCGATTAATGCTTTATACGAAGGTAGAGTAACGTAATCATTTGTAGTACAAGGATTCAATTTAAGGACTAACTCGTCTGTGAAAATAGGCTTAGAATAATAAGTAAATAATTTAAATGTTCAATTCACTTCATACCGAGCGATTCCTATTCACTGCCAATATGTTTCGAAAAGACATTCAACACGTTAATCGCCGCAATTTAACAAATTTCGAGTCGCGCCTGGTCATCCACGCGGAAAAGTAATTACGTCACCTAATGACGTCACTTACCCTCCCATCTACACTCTTCACGTCGCTAATAGACAATTTGCACAGTTTTTGACGTCATTTTGTTCAATCGAGGAAACGTGTTGTGAGTATTGGGACTTCTCTTATATTTGATGGCAGCAATTTTGTTCACAATTGTGTTTATGACAATGTGTTACAATAAAAAATAATAGGGCTTAAGCTTTATTTTTATTTAGTCCGCATTTCAGACACGATGAAAGGTTTAGAGGATGACGACGAGTTAAAAAAAACATAACAGAAACTGGGTATTACAATAAGTTTTATGAACTACAAAGAACAATACCCAACAGAATAATTTAAATGAGACAACAAAATACGGTATTAAAACAAAAGAGACGCGGACCTTGTTCTAGGGAGCGCATTAAAAAAAGTTTATTATAAAATGGCATACTACAGCCGCCTACGATTCGTTAGTTCTTTCCTATCGTCGTGGCTTTTAAAATCCAGACTTTTATGTGCATGATGCATTCAGAAGGAGTCCTTTGTTACACGAAGCAAGGAATTCTCATTAGGGTATTTCGTCGTGCCTTTGAAATAACATTAGCTCCGCGTGTAGGCACGTGTATGAGGGGTTTAACGTATTCATTTAGTGAGGTACTTCAAATTCGATTGAAATGGTAATGAATATAATAGCAAGGTATGGAACCAGCGACCGGAACAAGTCTTTTTGTATTTTATTCTTTATAATTCTATTTCAGCGTTCTGAAAATATTCAATGTTTACATTTAACGAAATGAAAAGTTTCAGAAGAAAGTATTTCGTTGCTTTAACAATCAGTTGCGCTCTTAAGGGGATGTCAATTCACAAACCAGACGTTGTACCTTAAACAGCATCACTTGAGACAGGTTGAGCGACGTCCGAAATAGGCGAAATATCTTGAACCCACGTCTGCCTCGTTACGTGACTTTGAATTTCTTTTAAATATACTTCAATTTCACTTAGTAGGTGCATACTTGTCTTAAAGTCTCTAGAATCATTATATTTTTGTTTTGTTATAGAATCATCTTCAGAAGATCGCTCATCGTCATCAGAGGAGGACGAAGACGAATTTGGCGAGTTCGATCCTTTCGCTACAGCACCTTCTCTACATTCCCCGGACAGCGGACGCTCAGACCCGCGATACGCTAACGCCCCTCGCAGGAACCCAAGCCCGTACTATTACGGTGATCTGTTCAAGACACCTCAACAACAGGCAACCCCATCGGCTCCCACCATTTCTACGACGTCTTCATCTCGGGGCCCTCGGTACCGAAAATCAGCTAGTCTTGACGCTCCACACGTGGCCCCACGACCTAATTTACCCAAAAGATTCTCAGTCGCTGAAGATGGTTTCCGTGAGCTAGAGCGGTCATCATCTTCGTCCGGTGAGAGCGCGTGGATGCCGCCGAGGCGTCGCGGGCGCGACGCGGCCGGCTGCGTGTGCGCCGCGCCCGAAGATGTAGAGGAGCATCGTCCTTCTCGAAGCGTCTTTTACGTGCCGGCGCCGCTGCCCCGCTGGCCGCAAGAGATGACCACCAGACAGATCTACGAAACAGCCTTTGACTGCAAAATTGCACGATCAGATGATGACTTGGATGACTTTGACAGAGTCAGCAACCACCCTGCTCTTTTGCAGGCTGAAGATCGAAAAGTCATTTCATCTGCGTCATCGGCTTTTGAAGCTGTTGAACGCGGTGAGCCAGATTATAAAGGTCGTCGTAAGGTGACTATGAAGACAGACAGTGTCCGTCGCTCTAAAATACCAACAATCCGTCAAAAGCGAGAGAATGAAACCAACGCCTGTGCCTTGTCAGAGGAATTAGAAAAGGTTCACATTGAAGAAGATGGGCGTACAGCGTCAACATCTCAGTTGCCACTACGCGGTTATACTCCATCGCCACCATCAACGGCACCCTTGCCCACTAAGTTTCAACAGAAAGACGGCTCTGCAATGAATAGTATTAAGAGTGCTCCAAACTTGCCTCAATCGCAGCCTGCACACCCTCGTCTGAAGGACCTGAGACTACCTGTAAAGTCGTTGCGTGCTCGAGACACGCCTACAAGTAGTGATGCTAGTATGGCTGACGTTAAAGGATCCGTCTCAACAGAACTTGACCTAGGACAACGTCTTAGGGATTCGAGTCGCGAATCTCGCGATGGTGATGATGAAGGGGGGCAATCAAAAGACGGTATTTTTTTAGAGATTAAGGGCCGGCCCACTTCCGATTCTGACACACCTGAAATGAATCGGTACACGGGGCCAAAGGGGGTCGGCCCTATAATGGAGTTTAAGGGAAGGCCTACAGCAGTACGTCCGCGGCGTAAATACTCTAGCACAGAAAGCATGGCTACGAGTAGCAGCGGAGGCAGTATGGAATCACTGAGGAGTAGTAATAGCGAAGGTGACAGGAGTAGTAGTAGTTCTGAAAGCCGCCACTCCTCTTCGCTAAGTTCACACAGCTCCGATTCGGGAAACGTGCCATTCACTAAGTCACACCATCACATGCAACTGTCGGGGTTTGGGCACCACCCAGCTAAGCTGCACATTTTAAGCCCAATATCCGATAAATCATCTCAAGAGCCTGCGTCAGAGACATCCGACAACAACAAAAATAATAACTCGCAAAAAGTGTCCCCTGAAGACGGTGAAACTGGAAACACAACAATTCAAACCACAGTCGAAATCGTTGCCAAGCCAAAACGAAGGGCTTTACAAAACAGGAACCTGTTGAACTTAACATTCAGACACTCAACAACTGGCGATGCGGAAATTCAGGGCTCTGACAGCGGCATATCGATTCATTCAAGAGAAGGTGTGGACTCCCGAAATGCATTCATTAATTTCAAAAATAGTAATACGGAAGAAGAACGTAAAGATGAAGATGTTGATCTGTCTGATCTTCCTTTCGACATGCCCAAGTTGAGGAGACGAAAGGCTGAAGCCGAAGCCGACCTACGATCCTTGCCATTTGATATGCCTAAACTGCGTCGGAAATTACGCGGGCAGTCATTACAGTTGAATAACGACTTTGGAGGGGCAATATCCAATGCCTCCTCTAGCCAAAGCGTACAAGATTTAAATCAAGGTTAGTATTTCTATATTTATTTTTGTAAGTAATCTTTGAGAAAATACCCAATAAGTTATTTCTGTTAAAGTCAGTCCAATTTACATGTCAATCTCGAGGAAATAAAGTATACACGAAGGGGCTGTCTGCTCAAGTTGTTAGATTCTTCTAACTCAAAGCGACCGCCAACGCATTATGCCGATTAAGACGTATGACTCTGGATCGCTCCACACAAAATCTTTGGTCCAACGCCCATCCCAATATTTAATTTACTTGAGTGCTTTTTGAGGGAACTTTTTCCTGTACATGTTCGGAGCAATTTGTAACCGTTCAGTTAAGTTAGAGCTTAGTGTAGCAGAGGATTGCGTGCCGTTTGACGTATAAGAGGATGTGGCATCTTAGATTCAATCAATGCTAAAAAAGAAAAGTTTTATGGTGTAACTTGACAGATTTTTTATTTATTTACAGGAAACAAACACAAACCCAATCTGAAGTTGAATTTTGATAGCGGCAGCGCTGGTTCTGGCAGTTCTAAGGGACTGCATTTAAATTTGGGACCTATTGCTCCGCCTCGAGATCTCGTTGACGCTTCCCTCCCACTTGACCGACAAGGGTAAGTTCATCATCAATTCCATAAAATATGTATGTCTTTTTTATTAATTAATTGTTGAATAGATGATCGAGTTTGGTGTATTACAGGTCTAATTGAACTATTTATTTATTTCCAGGTGGTACCACGGGACCTTATCGCGCGTTGAAGCCGAAAGTTTATTAAGGGATGCGGATGAGGGCGCCTTTTTAGTTCGAAACAGTGAATCTGCAAAACACGACTATTCACTAAGTTTAAAGTGAGTACCAACAACACTATCTCCGCTTACAAGTCAGAATACTCTTTACTTTTAAATTGTGCACTTTTTGTAACATTTTTGCTAATTTCCTTTTCCTTTGTTATAGGTCCACACGTGGTTTTATGCATATGCGCATATGCCGTAGTACTGATGGCTACACTTTAGGGGGTGCAGCAACGGCGTTCCCCTCAGTGCCAGCCCTGATGCGACACTACGTCACAGCTCAGAGGCTCCCAGTCCGAGGCGCGGAACACATGGCACTGTCCACGCCCCTGCCAGCAGTCCTACTCTGAACATCCCAAATGGAACCAAGGGATTTTAATTTGAACGAGCCGTCACGAATGATCGGCTCGAAGTTCGGAAAGGTGTAAATATGCAGCCGTCGGAAAACCAAGGTGTGATTATTTATTGTTTATGCTGATGAAAGCACAAGAGAAAGAGACGTTAGATTTAGGAACCCAGTGACTAATACCAAAGAGTTAGGAATGTTTTTGCTAAAAAAACTGGCTTATATTATTATTTTTTGTATTCGCTCAGGTAGCAATGTAATTATGCTAGTCCAGAATATCGCAGCCACATAATAATATACATAAATATGTTATTTATTCGCATATAATCATTTTTGCATAACTTAATATATAAAGAACTGTGTAACGAAATAGGTACTTATTTTGTCTTGCTTCGTATTACTCATTCATTGTTTATACATTGATACCGTATATCTTTTATTAATCAGTGTTTAATATATGTATATTGTACGTTTGTTTGATATTGACGCAAACGATGATATTTAGTAGTTATAATGCGTGATAATAACTTTTGAAAACATTTTGCAATGAATCATAAAATACACTTATGTGACCTCTGTATTCATTTGCTGTCATGGCCTAAGCTTATTTAGTATACTAACGACTTAATCTTTACCCCTGTGGATAAAGACGTCTATAGCCATAAAGGAAATATTGTTCTCATATCGAACATTACTTAACGTATTAAATAAGTTTCAAAATATAGAAATATTCCTTTGTTTTTGAAAACATTGACTTTTATCACGATGATACTTAATTTAGTTGTTGTAATCGAGAAACGCTTGTCATAATTTAGATTCAGAAATCACGTAGATACAGGTGTGAAAAATAACGCCTGCATATAAATTGGTTTTAACGCAATGACTCACTGTATAAACATTCAACTTTATATTAAAAACGCGTTAAATGCTTACGCAAACTATAAAACGTATTCAGCAAGGTTAAAAACAAATCACATTGCAAATGGTGGAATATTTATGTAGCAAACATCAAATAGGTGGGTATAGTTGTCACAGCGACAAGTACGTATAGAATTCTAACCTTAACTGTATTAAAACAAGGTTGAGTTTTGTAGATCGTGTAGACCATGAGTCATAAGCACGTGGGTCGGATTGACACGAAAATAATATCGATTTAGTACAAATTTGTACGGACTAGACTTGATGTCAGTTTAACTTTTATACACTGTATCAGTATGTCAAACTTAGATTTTAGTACTACTTATTTATATCAAACCGAAAGTGTGAAGGTTCGTTTAAAAATGTGCCCATATCCCGCCCGGTTGCAAAGTTTTAAATACTCAGACTGTCTGGATGTCACATTATTAAACGAAGCGATTACACTCACAAATAATTGGCCAACTTAAAACGATATTAATAGTAATTTTGATATAGCTTTCGTACTATAGTTAAATAAGCTAATCATGTTAATAACGGCACATAACAATATAATGTAAGATCATAGATGAAGATTGCACATGTTATGTAACTCTCACATGATGACTTATTTATATTTTTTGTTAATTAGAACTTAAGTAGTGTAACGGGATGGATTATGGGGCCCTCAGTAACGGATAGTTTTAGTTCCTCTTTCATGTATCACTTGGTAGTCACAACGACATGTTCGCCAGCCAGTGGTTACTAATGAACGATGGTCTAGCAGCTATATTTAATAGATTCTTCTGTGATTTTGTGTTTAATACAATAAAAGCCAAAAAAATGTTGTGTATTATAATGTTAAGTTCATCGTATTTATTGTGTAACGCATATTATTATTCATGCTAACTGTATGTTCTCATTTATCTAATAATGTACAACAAGATCTCATGATAACCTCTTCTGGATGGTTCAGTTACCTTAGTGTTAATTTTGATTGATTTGTACCTGATTTTTTGAAAGTAACGTTGTTTGAGACTTAAAAATTTATGTTTTAACAGATTTATTTTGTTAATTAATTTAGTGATCATTAGATTAATATTAATGTAGACATGTATGGGAATGAACGAATTTTTCGAAAGTATTGGACATTTATAACTATAATACTTATCCACCGCGAAGCAGCTTTTGCAAGCGAGCAACTAATTTTATTATAGAGGTTAATACCGATTTATTATTAAGCATTGCTACTTATTACATGAGAAAGGGAATCATTTTGGGTCCAGAATCATCGTCGATGACGATTTTTAACATCTACGTTTTGTAGAAAAAGATAATTTCTTATTCATCTCATCTCATGTACTTTGTGCAAAGTATGAATATGTAGTAAACGCGTAAAGGAAGGTAGGCTAAAGATAACGGATGAAATTCTTATATTTGGAAGTTTTGAAAACGTGTCAAAATTCTTTTTCATGAGCAAAGTAGGTCCCGATACGGAGTTAGGTAAAAAATATAGCTTATAGTAGTTATAATCAAGTGTAATTTTGAAGGTGTAGTTTGAAATTGACGATGAATAAATTCCATAAAAATAAAACATGATTTTATTAAATTTTTCCCTTTCCTTCTTCCTTTTCTGGTAAACACACAATCACACTAAACTGTTACATGCACATCAATTCAATTAATAACTGCATTTAAGGTGGTACCTACTTACCTCAAAATTTAAGTAAATACCTTGAATTGATCTCATTAGATCACAGTAAAGTTCAGAGAAAACATACATTCCACAATAATACAAAACCTTTTTTCTTGGTTTGGCGATGAAATCTGAACCGCCAAGGACCGTCTCCTGCATTTGGTGCATGGTAAGGCATAGCTCTTAAGGTATTGCATTTGTAATATAAATTATGTGAAAGTACGATGAAGTGAGCATGCAGACTCACGGACTCAGTCAGAAAGCAAGTAACCTACCTACTTATGAATATACTGCGCATAAGTATCGCAGAAGATAAGTAAGTACCTACTTCGATACGTTGCGAATGTTTCTTTCACCTGCTAATTGTTTTGCGATAATCATTCAACAATGAGATGTGATAACGTAGGTGATTCACTCAATAAGTAGGTTGTTTATTATCGTTCACACGAAATTAGGTACCATTTAACTTCTGTGATATATTCTTTTTCTCAATTTATGGGAACTTTCTTCTACTAAGTATATTTAACTAATAATGTCTTATATAACATTAAATATCTCTATAAGGAATGCATGGTCACGAAGTAAAGAAAATAAATCTCATCGGTCAGAATGCAAGAGGCACATGTTTATTCAAATCATAATTAAAATAATAAAGTAACGGTCAACATTTGCTACATTTAACTCAGTTTTCACTTTTTTTTAAATCATTTCTTTAGATTTCAAACTCCTAAAACGCCATCTATTGGATCACACCAAATCTCCGTAACCAGTAAGCATTGGAACTAGTTCAAATTATTTCCACTAGATGGCGCTAAAGCTAAGTTTGTGTACATTAACGCCATCTATATTTTGTGCTAGCATTTTAAGACTTGCCGTTGAGAGTACATTGTGAGTAGCATTAGTTCACATAAAAATCCTAGATGGCGCTTTTTCTACAAGTCCAGACCCATATTTTTCGACTGCACGGATAGCCGAGTGGTTGAGTTCACCACGCCAAAACCACTGTGCGTGTCGTGTCGCGGGTTCGATCCCCGCGTAGGACAAGTATTTGTGTCATCCACAAATGCTTGATCTGAGTCTGGGTGTCATTGTGCATGTGATTTGTATGTTTGTAAAACCCCCAGACACAAGGATTAAATTCCTTAGTGCGGGAGTCGTTTTCTTAAAAAAAAAGTCCAACGTAAATAGAATAGTTTTTAAAAAAGACATGTCATTATACAGTTAAGCATGAGAAAAAGAAATGGGCCGATACCAAATATCGACTGATTCTAGTCAGGTAAGTTATAATTTCTGTTACTTTTAGAGCAAACCAATCTCGGGTCCAATAATTAAAAAGTTTTATTGGCATGGGATTTGTTCTTCGTAACACATTTTTTTTTAATATGAGTTATTTTTTTTTCGATTTCGCTTGTGAGCAAACTTTGATGTGTAAAAGTATAAAAAAAATATTGGTTGGGTAATACATTGACTGGCCTGTTGGTCTAGTAGTTAGTGGCTCTGACTGCTAACGCCTAAACCGCATTTCGTAGTTTCGATTCCCGTGAACGATTTCGAACGAGTCATAATTCCACAATCTTTTTGTCTATGTCTGAGTGTAAGTACTTATTTGTGTATAGCATATGAGTATTTAAAAGTTTAAGAACTGGGTACCTACCTTACATTATCAGTGTCTTTACTTTACTTTAAACATTTTTTTTTTTAACTTGGTACGTACTTAAGTGCTTCTATAATGTTCACTTCATTTATATGAATGGCGGATCCGTTGTATCATGAACGATTCACCCAAGCTTTCATAACAAGTTATTGTCAGTCAATTATTATAATTATTAAGATTAAATGAAAAGAATATGGTTATTATGTATGGAAGTTAATAACCCCTGAGCTCTGCAGGGACTAGTTTTTACTAAGTAACAACATACTAATTAAACATGTTAAAAGTTGTTTCGCAACATTTTGTAATTAATTTTATAATTAACTACGTTTTACTATTTTGTAAGTGAAGTTGTTGAGTTGGCGATGTTTTTCATGCTGCTTGTTTACTTCCGTAGCGACTGTCAAACATGTAGGAAACACAATCACAGTAAACGTGCCTGCCGAAACACGGAGGAACTTGTAATGACATAGGCCACCCATCCACGGACCGACCGTGTCAAGCGTAGCTTAACCTGTGATCGATCAACTCGTGCAGTTATTCTTTAGCCACTAGCTCTTCCTCGAACCTCACAACTGACATCATTATTAAGGAAAATGATACATGGCATTGTTCATTAATTTTAATAACATTAAAATTCCGCATCCATACGACGGCGTAATTACAAAGCACAGCTTCATTAACCCTCCGAAAGCGTGTAATTTTAAAATGAATAATTATGATGAACTTGCTGCGAATAACCGGCGGACCGGGTCATTACGCGACTAATAGAGGGTTAAAGATATGCGGAAGAGATAATGATTTCCATAAATGATTTATTTTAAAACATATTATTGTAAAATGAGGAATGACAGACATGAAAAAAACCTGTATCAATGTGAGTACCTACAAGAGTTTTTTTTTTCGGATGGTAAATGGTTAAATAACTCCTTCCGTTTTAGGTTGAGCGGAGGGGAGTGTCGGACTTCTACTAACTAAAAGCCACCCCTGTTCCTTCCTTTACCATTCGTGTACCAGGGCAACGCTTACCCTTTCAGACTATCCCCTTGCCCTGCCATTGATCAGCCCTAGTGGGCTTTATAGAGCTTGCTGGCTTCACTTTGAGGAGTGGAACACGAATGCGAAGTCCGGCATGGACCTGGTCAGTGGTGAGCTCCATGTACAATGGGTCGTAGAGAGCTAAAAACGGCAGACTTACTCCCGTAAAGCATTTAGTACTCAACTTGAATTTGATCCTAAAACGGTATTATCTAATACGAGATTGATTGGCAGTCAAGTATTACCAGTGACGTAAGCTGTCGACTGAGCGTAGTTTCAACTGTCCGAGTGGATATTCACTGAACGAATTAGTAGGGGCTGTGTCAGATTTCAGAGAAACAACTCGATCCAAATTTGAGTGAAACAGAATTCAATTCTGTCTGGTTCCAAAGATTCCAACATAACCTAAGAAAAAGTCATGTACTTAAAATAAAGGTTTATGTTTCTAAAGTTACTTTGTAGCCTGTGTCCATCTTAGTTTTAGTACATAGTAGATATTTTAATATTTGAAGAGGCAAAAAAACATGAAAACTGATATTCTTCATTGCATTATTTTAAGATATTTAATGTTTTAGGAGAGAGAATAAACGCGAAAAACCTTTCAATAATGATTCCCCTGTCAATAATTGTCCGCATTCCCGATAAGTATTAGGTATGTCAAGGGTCTGAAAGTATCCTTGAATTCACATGAATGATTCCCGAGTATCCCGTTTGAACTCCGCTGTGAAAATAGGCACTAAGTATATTTCGTAAATATTTTTATATATTATCGGTGATTTGTTTACCCGGAAGAGACAATTGGCCGATTGGAAAATTTATACCATCAAAGCTGTTTTCAGAGTGTAAAGAATCCTCTTGAACAGCAAAATTGGTATCTCCACTTAATTTCCTGCCCCTGTAGTACTAATAGGTACCTAAGCTATGTCATGGCCTATATTGCCGACCTAACTCTGTGGTGAAGTTACTTGAACTTGCGGCAGTCGGTCAACCACGGAGTAAACTCCTTACCGCATCACAATTCCGCTGGGTCACGCGGCTGGTAAACGATATATATCTATAATATAAAGCACGACCTGTGTTATGTTTACATGATTAGTTGCTTCGAACAGAACTACAAGTGTCTTCTTTTTGATAGATTTTCATTTTAAATGTGTACAACTAGTACGAGCAAAAGCGGCAATAGCTCCTACAAGTTATTACAAAAGAAGTAGAAAAAATAAAATTATATCCCTGTCTTAATAATGTGGGAAAAATAGTCCAAAAGTAACATTTATATAAATTTAATGGAAAGTATAAAAATGCAGCTATTTTATGAATGAACCTTGAATGGTCAACCGATTACCTCCTGGTAACCAGATTTATAATTTGGGCATTATTATAATGAACGGTTCATACGACAGAGAGATTTACAAAAGCTGAGAAAAATCACTGTCGTTCATCTATTATGAGTTTCCGTTAATTATTCAGTTCACAAAATACGGTGAAAGCTCTTCCGTTTTTAAAACATTTACAAACTCTGTCTCGCGTTCTAAACAAGTCAAGCATTTATAATTTCGAAACTGATTATTTTTTCATGTGGAAACTTCGATCGTTGAGTTCTCCCTAATTTGTTTAGACCACTTATTATGAAATCATTTGAAACTGTTAAAGCGGTAAAATGATGAATTCTTCTTTGATCTTCAAGATTGAAGGAGTTTTAAAATTAAGTCTTAGGTACAAGTCTAAAATATGTTTTAATGATGCAGCAAATTTTCAAAACAATTCAAATATAATGACGATTAAATAAACTATGTCGAATCATTATTTATGTGAGTACTTTGCTTTATTACTATTTTGTGGATATAAACGATTTAATTAATAAATGCTGAAGTCATTGAAAGTCTGACATTGCCTAACTGCCCGTATTTATCGAGATCGACCGATTAGAAGTTACAGAAAACACCGATCACAGTAAAGTAAGCAGGTGATTAAGGGCAATGGGTTTCGTAACTAGCCTGGCAATCTACTTAGTCTTCTTTTACAACTTAGTGTAAATCACTTCTACGTAAGTTACTATAGTATCTAACGAAACCAAAGTGCATATAATCGTGCTCATCCACAAACAGATTAAACAACCGCACTTGAACCTAACTCCTATCTTTCTAGCTACACTTTCAATTTGTAACTAATCTCAAGCCGAGATTAGGAAAGTTACCTAACTATACTACCTACTACAGCTCCGTAAAATGAAAGTTCAGCAAAGTTCACCTGCCCTCCAAAGCTATCCGAAGTTTCTGCAACAAACCTCTGAGGCCAAGTTTATTTCAGAGCCGAGAAATAAGCACCTTCGCAGTATTCGATACCCATAGGAATGACCCCTTACAAATATTATTAAGCTGCCTTCGTATATGATTGTTTATTTAGACGAAGGGGCTATCGAATACCTTTGAGACTTTTTTAAACTATCTCGTTTCGTATTTATTATATTGGTCGTGGCAGCGAGCAATGTTGTTGTGATCAATTTATAGTTTATTTCTACAAAACGTTAAACCATTAAATGTAAATGGATTGACGTTATGGACAGTACAAAAGGAGCATCCTCACTAGTATGCATTAATAATGTAATTGAAATAGTGCACCAGTCGCCTACCAACGTTTGGCTGGAAGATATGGTTTTTAGCGATAAGGGCACCATTGTATCCTTGCACTGTTTGTTATTAATTTCAGTGATGTCATTCTGTGGTGAACAATAAAGAAAATTATATTCTTAAAGTTTATTTATCTTAAATTTCCCATTTCCTTAACTTTATTTTGCTTTCTTGTCGCAGACAAATAAATATTATCATTCCAGTGATTTAATTTTTAAGAATTCGCATGTCTCATTTCGCTCTCTCAATATGGTTTTTTTATGATATTCAAGCCGAAATATAGAAATAAGAACATTAATGTACTTGTATATGTGTAATTATTGCTGTCTAGTAAAACATTACACGATACTATAATTTCTTAATGACTAGTATCTTTCACATCACCCCTCGAATATTTCATACGGATCATTTAGTTTCGATTGATCGATTCGTAAAGTATCCATTTAATCACAATCAAAATTCCCATTACCCCTCCAAAATGTTAGAGTGATTGCGTGCGATCTCTAATGGCCTGTCTAAAAGAAACCCGTAATTACAAACTGCCACGCGCTAATCAGGATCTGTAACAGTTTGTACCAGCCGCACTTTCGTTCCTCAATCATCGTTTCCGAAAAATTATGGGTTTCATTAAAAAGTAGGAAAATGTTAAGGTTGCTAAGGGTTTCAATAGAGGAATATTATCCTTTGTTGGTTAATCTATTAAATTAACCTCATGAGATACTAACTGTTGCAAACGACTTCGTCCACGTGGTAATGAAGATTTTTTTTTTAATATGTTCCATAATTATAATGTGTAAGTATCTTATCCCTATTTTGGTAATAACCTTCGTTACTGCACTTCTCCTATGAATGTAGCTTGTTTTTTAGTGTATTTGTCTCGCATTTAACCAGTTTTAATAGACAAGCTCTTTACACATTTTTCTCTATTCTTTATTTAAGACATTTGTACCACAGTCGTCTGTTTATTCGCTGCGGTGGGCTTTAAATTACGGTCTTGCGTGTTGGGAAGCAAATTTGTGGTTTGAGATGGAGTAAGCACGTAGAAGATGTTTTGTGCAATTAATTATGGCTTAATGACTCCTAAAAACTAAAATAAAAATGGAAAAATATCGCCATGCAATCCTATGAATACATACATAATAAAATATCGTGCTTCTAACCTTTGTAACTTATGACGGCTAATTACAATACATTACCACTAATGACGTTTTTTGTAACTAATAAAAAGGTATTTAAACTTCTGCCATTAACTAAGAAATAAATTGCTATTTAGCAACTATGAAAATGTAATGACCTTCGAAATGGAATGAAAACATTAGTTAACCAAAATTCAACTGAAAAGTACCCGTACATGTATCTAATATTTGAACACCATTTTTAAAAAAGTCAGTTCGTCAAAATTCACTCTGATTCAATGCATCATCTACTTTAGCAAGTGTAATAAAACTTTTATGAATTCCAGAATTAGGAAAATCTGTTCACCTAAGTTGCCATCGTGTAGCCAACACCGAATATCTGTGACATCCTCTGGGAATTGTGCAGGTTGCATGAAATACACAGCCTCTGGGACTTGTAATTTAACAGGCATAGTTCAAAGAGCATACTGAAACATTCGCGGAAATTCCGATAAACAATGAACTATATTACTATTAGCTCTTGACATACGAATGTGTTGTCGAAGTGAGATGGCAATATGCTCGCTGTAGTGTCGTCTCGATTTTTCAATATTTTTAGGGTTAGGCATTCATCTTTTTTTAACATAGTGATGATGAGATATTTGGATCCACCTTGATTCTATTTCTTTCCACATACAAAACATGAAATGTAATGAATATCAATTTTGTCTATTTCTAGACATTTTAGGAGCTGGCAAAAATATCCAGAAACAGACAAAATGGTGACTGCGTTAATGTAAGTACCTAATGTGAAGTTGGTTGGTAGACAAGAAATTGACTCGGCCCAAAATTAAAAAAAAAAAACAAATTTCATGCACTGCTTAATCTGGCATTCTAAGGAACTCCTTGCATCCACACAAAAAAAATAACAGTCAATTTAAAAATCCATAAGTCCATCCAATCAACCTGTTTAAATGGCAAGTTCATATTTCTTACATGAAAACCCTCCCCATAAGAGGTTTCCGAGCACCTCAGTAAACAGATCCCATTCACGAGTGTTGAGTTACCCCAGTGATATTTCAACCCTCGGGCTGAATATCCGCTTGAAACGGATAATGCTACGGCCTATTTGTGTTCAGCTAGTCTTTATTATGAGGTGCTTTTCAACAAATTGTAAGTGCTTATTGAAATGTTTTAACTTCTTTGAGTTGTTTTGTTACTTTGTCATTTTGATTGTGTATCTTGCTCCTTTCAGAGCATCTGTTGCTGATGTTATTTTTTTTGAGTTTTTGTAGTTGTTACGTTGAAATTATTTGAAGTATTTGTTTTGGTTATTGACATGTTTTAAGTTGTTTTTTTTTATTCTTTTGTTTCATCTTTATGTTGCTTGTTGGTTTAATGGAATTTTTGAATATTTTTTCTTTTAAGACAGTTTCTGGCCAATTTATGAAAATGATTACTCTCAAAACATCTTTTGAGGTAGTGAATACTATAAAATTCAGTTTTTAAATATGTTGCGTCTATTGTAGAGGAATAAACGAAAAGTAATCGCTTTTATTGTTTCAGGTAATTGGGCGAAATTGTTTTCACAAGAATTTTGGTTACGTATTGTGTGATCCAGCTTTCCTCCCGAATTTCCTAGATTCATCAAAAGCTGTAAAAATGTAAATTAAATATTTCGCAGAAAGTAAAATTATATATTTCAGTATGAATTTTCCAAGGATAATTTATTTTCTACAAAATATCTTACTCACTTCCATTTTATTTTTGTTTTCATTTCTTTTCGACGAAGCGTGAAACTATATTTTAAGTACTTGCTTTAAACTTCATTAAAGAAAATTTAATTTTTTTGAATTATTTCCAAGCAATATATTGAAAATTCAGTTTTTCTTAAAGGACTACATTTCACATTTCACTTACTTTATGAAGAATAGGCTGCTCCAATACAAATATTCACACAATTATATAGCATAAAGCTTTTCCAATTAATATATTCATCAAAATTAGAAGTAAAGATACTTTTAATAAACCTTAAAAGCACTTTCAGCAATCTTAGAACAAAAGAAAACATTAGCCTAGGTAACAACCTTTTAGGGTAATGTAAACTCATTATTTATTTACTTTCATGCTTCAATAAATGTTACTTTATTGAAACATTAAGGTCATACTAGGCAACACAACTCCGGTATGTTTAGACGGTACTTAAAGTAACATTAATACCAGGGAGTTTTAAGAAGTATTTGCTGAAATTAAATAAAAAACGACATATTTATGCTACGATGTATGATGCGATGTCAGTAAGAATATAGTGAAACCGATCAAGAGCGAGTTGAACTCTCGACGGAGAAGGTTCCTTACAAATAGGAGAAGAATAAAAAAACATGTTTGCAATAAAATTTTGGGACTTATCAAATTGATGATGGTATGTACCAATCATTGATTATATTCGGTGTTAATACTAATTATTTTTTGTTAGAGCGGCAACAGAAGTTCACCATCCAGTTCAGTTCATGAGAAAGCCTGATGACAGATGAACGGAGAGATAGACAGACACAGCGTTGCCTCAGTAATTGGATTTCATTTTCTTCCTTTCCGTACGGAACCCTAAAAAAATTCGTATCCGTATTTAAACATTTAATTCAACTTTATGTACCGGGAACCTGTTCTCAACATTCAATAAATAGTGTGACTGCATCATTTATTCTTTGCAGGTCAAAAGTTTTGTCGTTCTCATCCAGAAGGAACATAACATCGACGTTTGAGGATAAAATGTTAAAGTACCAGAACTGGTGTAGAGTTAAAACAATGAAATTAAGTAACGGCCAAGAAGTTACAAAAATGTTCGCTGTAGATAAAATAAAGTGTATTCAGTTGTGAAAATACAAGGTAATGGGTATAAGGTGTTTGTTTTCAGCCATTAAACTCAGGAGCAGACGGTGAGTCAGCACTTTTTAAATTATATCAGGGATTAAATTTCACTTGTCTTGCTTTTTAGATAATTTTAACGTCTTTTATTTGTTTCTATTACTTATTTGAAGTTGTATATGAATATGGCCGTTGTTGCAGTATCAATAAATTATGAAATACACGATAGAGGTTAAGAAACGTTGGTACGGTCATAAATTTGATGGGTGACCATTTTCTTTCGATAGATGTTTTTGTTAAGCCTACTTGTATATAATTCTCAGTGACACAAGTTATCCATCTACTCTAGGTATACTGATTACTGTATATTGATTTCAGGTCATTCACCTCCAACTATTTCTCCGAATCCTTTCCCGAATATCCTGACAGACAGATCCCTTTACTATTTTACATGAAAAGAAAGCCTATTCTTCGGTCAAAAACCTCATTTATCTTATCTTTATAACGCTGAATGGTGACATCAGTCGGGATTTCAATCCTCGACAGCTCATAGGAACAAATTGATAAGAGCATTGATAAGGTCAGGTTGACCTCAACTTGACATTTTGTCGCAGGTTACTGACATTGGACATAAAACACCAAAGAGGCCCTATCAATCCTATCAATCTTCTAGAAAGGTCCTTTACTTGACTTCATCAGGCCTTCTTCTAGAATCTTGATGAGCCTTCAGATATCATTGCGGTAATTCGAAAAAGGAGATTCTGCTGTGAATAAAAAAATGTATGAGTATTTTTTTTATTCTTTGCATTGGGACTAAAATATGACGGGAATAATTTGATATTAGGTAACTCAGCATTAGGAAATAACACGAATTTTGACAGCGCGCGATGTGACGCGGGTTTGATCTCCGTGTAGGACAAGCTGTTGTTTCATCCAGCAATGTTTGTTATAAGTCTGTTACGGTGTGTTTATGCATGTGACTTGAAAGGTTGTGAAACCGCAGACGCAAGGATTAAATTCATTAGCGCGAGAGTCATCGTAATCATTTTTTTTATTTCACTTAAATAGGAGGGTGGCCTTGTGGGAAACGTTTGACACTTAGCAACCTAGCATTAAGACATAACAGCAGGGTGAGAGAAGGGTGAGTGGGGGAGAAAAATGTTTTTGTCTTTTTTACTCCTGCAAATATATTTCCTAAAAGAAAACATTATTTATTCAACATAAACACAATCTAACACCGAACGGTGAAACATCACCGCTGGATAATTTAATTTCGTCACAGCCGACATTCGACACAAATTAGCTTACCGTGTTGCCTGTCAGGTTAGTATTATGAGCTAGGCCGTAACAGACAGATGCGGCCTTATCGATTCCTGATAGTAATGGAATAACAGACATTATACTAGAACAATATTATTTGATGTTATGCTAATATGAAGTATGGATTGTTAGTATTGCCAAATGATTAGACTATTTGTTTAGTTTAATTTAACTTGAAATATAGCCGAGTTGTCGAGGTCATTACTTCAAAACCCTGAGCCCGATGTGTTGCAGGTCCGATTCCTGCGTAGGACAAGCATTTGTGTGATCCATGAATACTTCCTGATACTGGTGGGTGTTTGTAAAACCCTCAGCGACATAAGGTTAACGTTACGCGGGAGTCGCTTTAAAAATAATGGAAAACATAATAATATTAGTGACAATAATTTGTTGGAATTGTTGTAGTGACATAGGATATCAATTGAAAGCCAGAAAAAATATTTATACTTCGAACTAAAAAAAATATTATATTACTAATATATAAAGCTGAAGAGTTTGTTTGTTTGTTTGTTTGAACGCGCTAATCTCAGGAACTACTGGTCCAAATTGAAAAATTATTTTTGTGTTGAATAGACCATTCATCGAGGAAGGGTTTAGACTATAAACCATCACGCTGCGACTAATAGGAGCGAAGATACAATGGAAAATGTGAAAAATTCAGGGCAGGTATAAATGATAACTTATATCTTCTACCCACGGAGACGAAGTCGCGGGCAGCAGCTAGTATAAAATAAAATTTTTGTTTGTTATAACTTCACTCGTTTTCATAATACGATTGCTATTCAATAATCAAAAAATGTTTTAGACATATCATCATAAAAAAACCAATAAACATCAGCCTAATGTTAGTATTTTATTTCTTTCTCTATTCCCACGACACACATGTGTCAAAAAAAGAAATAACTTAGAAATATTAAGATTGATATTGACATACTGTCTTGCTTCTATTACGGCACATAGACAATACACTAAAAGTTAATATCAAAATATCAAGTTTAGATTGACATCAACCGTAATTTGGAATATTTAACGAATATCTAGGAATCTTCTTCGAATAATGTAAGAAAAGTTGACTAGGTTTCAGTTTTCTACGAGAATTTATCTGACAAAATTAAAAGCAATCCTTTAAACCCCAGTCCGTACCTTTGTTGAATCGAAGGATCCTGTCATTTGCAGATCCATAGTTTATTTTATCGTTTGATGACATTAAATTGTTAGATTTCATAACGCAATACAAAAGAAATCATTCAATAATACTAGATTATAAACTTCTTACCCCCGGGCAGCCTTACAGCCCTTTTGCCACGAACGGAGGGTTTGAAAAATAATCATCAACCTAGCTCTGTGCCGACAATGTTTTCCTTTACTTTACTGTATTTTGATGATGTCATAGAATAATTATTAAAGTACAGAAAATATAACTTTTAAAGATCAAACCAAATCTGCACTTTGTGCATGCAAATGCACGCATTTAACCCTAAGATGTCAATACAAAGTTTGCCAAAAATGGTTATTTTTAAATGTCATCCTATACGCACATATACATTTATTAACAACCAATGTGATTAGTTCCACATTATGCCAAAACTAATAATATTAAGTGATCAAAGATACATAATGTGGTCAGTTGTGTGGCATCTATAAACATAATATTAAGTAGGTCAGGTTATGGAAACAAAAATGTGTTGGTTTTTATCAATTTTTAGGTGGTTTATTACACCCTACAGAGGGAAGACATTGCGAATATCTATTAGGTTCAAGATTCATTTGTTGTGTGGCTTAGATTTGTAGATTTAAAAAAAAAAGGTTAAATAATTGATCCAGTGCATTAATTTTCTTTTATTTTTCGTTTTTTGAATAAACATTTCAACATTTTTACTAAGGTAGGTACTTTGTAAACCAAGTCTCGTATACCAAGTTTTTATTCGACTACAGTCTTAAATAAAGTGCTTTTGAAAACCGAAAATAGAATAAAAGGACTTTAACTTTGCAAAAAGGTTTTCAATTTAAAATGAGTTTCCGAAGTAATAACTAAAAATCTCCAAGGTACTAAACAGCTAAACTAATACTAAGAGAACTTTGTTGGAAGATGTAGTCGCCTCAGGAGGATAGTATACAGCAGTTCTAAAGTATAAATCTCTGGGGATCGAAATAAATATTCTGATATAATGAATGGATACACTCCACCTTTGAAACGGTTTGCGGGTGAATTTATTCTTATTTATTTGTGAGAAATGGTACAGATGTTATTGAGGTACGAGATATATTGCTTTTACATAGTTTAATACATCTTATGTATGTGAAGATTTATGTATATTTTTAACTTGTGGCCCAGCCCTCATTCTGGCATCTTTCAAAACAGCTAGCTGTGTAAATGATGAAACGTTTTCGAATCAAACCAAAACTTCATGTTTAATCATCTTTGTCTTCATATCTCATCTGAAAATGATGTCAATTATAGTTAATGTTAGGTCTATAAACCAAACAGTTTCGTAGTTCATCAGAAAATTTAACACTAAAATCCTTTATCTTGTATAATTTATGAGTTTCACTTCATCTCTTGCTGTGTAATTTGACTTTAAGATAAAAATAACTGCTCAATTTATCTCAAAATATCGAAATCTATTATCGATATTACATTAGATACCTCCAATCAACTTGATTCTTTGGCTTACATGTCTTTCAATGATAAAATATATAGGCGTGTAATACGAACCCTTGACAGTCGTAAATCTGGTCGGGCCTTTGTCCCAAACTCAACAATTGAATGGAATGCAACAAAAGAAAGTTCACGTACAAAGTTGATTGGAAACATTACTTTTTGATGCTTATTGAACTTTGTCTTATGTTTAACCTTTTTTCTAAGCTTTGTTGGATTCATATTGTATTTACCGTTGGTCGTGTATTTACGGTACAAAGACGAATATTAGGTACTTATGGAGCGACTACCTAATGTGATCTTCACAAAGCATTAAGGCTTTTCTTAACATAGTATTCATAGTAATCTGCGCAAAAACTAAATGGTAATATGAATAATACTTTTATTTAGGAGAAAAAATATTGAATTTATTATTAAACTTATAAAAATTAATATCTCAAGCTTTAAAAATGATTCGCGTGAAAAATTAATGTTCGCATTTAATTTTCTTTATCGATGAGTATAACTGTAACTCAAAATTAAAAACACGATACAATTATTTTGCGATATAAAAATAAAATGTAATTTATTTTCGCAGCGCGTGATTTCATCACACATGAATTGAAAATCAAAAGTTCGTGCACCATTTTCACAGATTCGGCAAATTAAATTCCCATTTGGGTATGACAATGAAGGTACCTCAGTTTTCGTCCATTGAAAACAATTCAATTCAAACTCGATGCCTTTACTATGAGATCGTAAAATAACTGTTGCCGGTACGTAAGCGAGATAACATTTGGCACAGTGGATTGCGCTGCTTTGCTTCTACGATGAGAAAAGTCCAAGGGACCTACCGCCACGTCATAGAATGACGAATAGATTTAAAAAATCTAAAAACTCACCTTTTTAAATGACATTTAAATTTTATCAAAATCGGTCCAGCCGTTTTTAAAGTTGTAAATTGCATTGCCATCGGATTTGAAGCTACCCTGATAATTTCAGCCTGCAAGCTTATCGGGAAGTGCCTCAAAATTGAGTGACATAAATCCAACCGGAACAAAAAATAAAAAATTAACAAACAAGAAAATGAGTATAAAAAACGTGGGTTTGTAGAAACGTGACAGCGTACAAACCGAGACCTTGCGTCTCTTTTCCACAAGTGCATTGGTTTAAGTTAAAAAGGTGGTGCTAGCCCAAAGCGCTTATAATGGGAACAGGTCTCATTGAAGATCGAATCTATTCAGATAAATGAGAGGAGACGATGGAAACTAAAACAGAATGGATGAATAAATAATACGCCTTTGTTTGAACGATAATACTTGAATATTGATCAAATAAAGACGGTATGTAGGTCAGGTTAAATATGATTATTTGAAGTCCTTTTTATGACTACTAGATAATTAATGCGGTGAGTGTTTATTGTTGATACTTTTTTTGTTTCTGAGGTTTCTAATTACGTTTTATTTCCTTGTAAATAATATTTAAGAGTACCTATATACTGCCTATTTCCGTCGTACGAAAATGTACTATTATTGTTTTATCAATGTGGTCTATCGTGGAAAAATCCACTTTTTTAAAAACGCATTTTTTTTTTCTTATACCCATTTTAATATTTTTATTTATCGGTACTTAATTTCAGAATAATCTCAAGACAAGCTTAGTTTCGTGGACTGCGGTTAAAAGGTAACACGAAAGTATTTAATTAAGGAAATAACTTAGATCAAAATGTGACGGAAGGCCAAGGGATCAAGGTATTCAGGCAATTACAGGACTTGTTTTTATGACCAAATATCTTTTAGGAAAGGAATCACGTTGCTTCATATAATTTGATTAAAGGACCCTTATAAACATCTGGAAGGTCGATGGACGGACAACCCTTCCCGAAAAGCGGTACCTAATTTAAATTCTTTTTACTTCCACCTTTGCCTAAGAAAGAAAGAAAGAAAGATAAATTTATTTGTTAGAAAACAGTACATTAAGGTGTTACATATATTATAAGCTATCTCCGGGTTAATTTTCAATAATCTAAGGTTATATCTATGGTACAGTAGATGACTTAAAGACGGCTAACTTTATGTGATATTCCTGCAACACCATTCTATACAAGCTTTTATTTAGTCACCTGTCCCGCTGTCTGCCTTTCTATGATCAAATCGATCTAAAGAAATTTTTTGACACTATAATGTTATATCCGACATAGAGCTGGTCTGATGTTGGAGCTTTTGAATCTTTGTTTCAAACAATTTTTTCCTGTCGGGTTTTTTATTGATCATTATCTTGTTTTACGTCGAAACAGAGGAACTTACATATGTTTCTTAAAAAGAAAGTAATCTTAAAATTCATATAATGACGTTTCTATGTAAATATAGGCATTGAATTGTTGAGACTGTTAACTGTTTCCCAATTACTATTGTGTGGAGTCTATTGTATGTCGAAAATGTATTGTAATGTCAAAGTATGTATTGTTTCATGAGATCTGTTTACGAATTTGTATTTATGTTGCTATAAACTTGGTAGTATACTGTGAAATTGTTTTACATGTAATGAAAATGTAATGTGATATTAATTTGGAGTGGTGACTTGCTTGAGATTGTTCAGAACAAGATTTTGTGAGCAAAATATTTTAAAAGTGATTCGTTCTTTTTTGTTTGCTGTGTTCTAGAGCTCTCAAACTGGTTATACTACATTTAAATTTATCGAAAAATAACAAGTAATTAAGTGTTATGCCGACAACTGTCCAGAAATTTCTGCCAATATCTTGATTTAATAAGTAAAAATAAATGA
Source organism: Trichoplusia ni (assembly GCF_003590095.1). Taxonomy (NCBI): domain Eukaryota; kingdom Metazoa; phylum Arthropoda; class Insecta; order Lepidoptera; family Noctuidae; genus Trichoplusia; species Trichoplusia ni. Next base: position 3,326,844 of record NC_039496.1, on the reverse strand, counting down.
TTCTTATAATTCACGGGAAATTCAATGGATTCTACTTTAAAATCTAATAGTTATCTTTTATTGGCAGGTCTTGCTCCATGAAACTTTTTATAAAAACAGTATTATAAATTCAGAAAAACACATCTCTCATCAAAAACTCATTTCCTTTACATTCTATGATTATAAACCAAGAATTACTAAAATACTTCTCTTTTTACGACGTGTCTATGAACTCTTTCAATAAAAGAGCCACAGGTATAATACAAGTTTGTCTGCCTATTAAATTACTTGTTATAAAATGATTTTCTCCTTGATAGAGTTTTATGACATCAACTTGAAGCCATGTTCTCGAATTTTAAATGGATTTTCACAGTTTGATATTGGCTTTGTAAACGTTGTGCCAAACAATGTCAGGAACATGAATTTTATTGAACAAATTTTGTTAAGGGATTAAGCTGATAGGCTTTTGTTATCGCCAAATATTATGAACAGACTTTCAAATCTCATGGTTTTTTTACTATTTCCTATCTATGTATTAACGCAGCGAAGGTATTTCGTAAGTATTTTCTTATTACTAAAAGTATCAAACATTTCTGCGGCCAGGAGTCGTGCAACTCTTTTCAATAAAATGAGTCATTAGTTGTTTGGGAAACTTTACTTTTAGAGAAGCTGTAATTATTTACACAATTTGCATCTACTATTTGTATTGACTACAATAGAGGACATGACGTCTGAATTTGTTTCAACTTTTCTTCTCAGGATAGCGAGTTAAAAGTTAAAAATTACTGTCAACTGTGGCGATTTCAAAAAACAGTTTAAGATAAATGTTCCAATTACATAATAACCCTTCCATAATATTCTCATTACATAGTACCTAAAATTAGTAAACGAACAGTTAAATTGCCACTACGTTAACATTGACGATAAGGTGAACCACACCCGTATATAACCAGGCCAAGATAACGTCGTGAAGAGCAATTAGTGTAACTATTAGGACTAAATCGTGAGCACCAATATGTGGTACTATTCACTTCATATAACGATATTGTTTGGAACTAGGTACAGTCGGTAGGAGAAGTCGGTTGCGACAGTGTTATTTACAAGGTTCCTTGATGTAATTATTTTGGATATCTTAGTCTTAGGACTCAATAAAATCACGTTAACCATCGTTTTTTTCAGACCGATTTGTTGAACGAGATGTTGCTCTTCTCGTACCTTGGACTAATTGCACCGATTTTGTTAATTAATTTTTCAATTAACGTGAAATAGATGTAAATATTTCATTTAGACAGTAGTTATTATTTAAATTTGGTTGTATATTTTTGTCTCTTATTAATGATTACCCAGATCATAAATTTTTACTAAAAAAATATTTTAATAATTTCGTTGTTGTAAAAATCCACTTGCGTTGTTGACCTTAGAAATAGAAAATGGTCAAAATAATTGGTAGTGTGTTAAACGTGTATCTTTTTATTAGACTTATCTCTACAGGCTCCTTTATGAACAGACAGTCTTGACCCCTACACGTGCTACACGTTACAGTCTAAATAATTACAAAGGCATAACGAACACTATTGTTCAGATATTCAAATGTAATTCAGCATTTGCTTGTAATGTACCGTGATGAACATTTAAAGGCTTATCTACACGATGCAGGAGCAAACGTGAAAGATGCAGTACATTGCCTGTTGGTCTATTGGTTTATGCACCTGGCTGCTAAACTGGAGGTCGCGGGTTGAGTTATATAACACAGATAAGTGTATGTATGTACTCAAAAATATATAGGGGTGTTTATCAATTGCCTTGTACTCATCATACTACCTTTGCTTAGTTTGAACTAGATGGCGCTGTGTAAAAATTGTGGAATATCTTATTATTGCCGGTAATGTATCGCTGGTACGATATTTCTCACACTGTCTGAACCAGCTTTAACTCTACACGGCTTGTCATGTTAAATGTTCTGACGTTTACTTAGCCGTGTGATTCTAACTTGGTAAACTATATTGGTCAGTGGGTCGCTAACAAGGAGGTAGGAAACGAGGTCTCGGTGGTTTAAAATATGGAAGTACATACATATATTTTTGTTTAGATTATAAGAATGGACTATCCTAAGTATGAGCAGCTACAGAAGGAGATTATAAATATGTACCTACCGAAAAACATGTTTTTTAAGATTGCAAAACATCGTTTAAAATTGTTAAGATTAGAACTATGTTTTTAACTTTGTTACCATTTAATAAAACTAACTTTACGATATCACAACTTTACAATTAAGGCTCGGAATATCACTTTTAACTATACAAGCATGCACCGCACGTTTTTCAAAGGTTCGCACCTTCACACAACACATCCACGCGCAACAACTAAATCCTTCCATTTTCAAATCTCCAGAGAAAATACGTCCCGAAACGAATAAGAATACAAAAGCTAACCGACTTACCACTACAAAGACTACTACACCGTCTGCAAAAACGAGACGGCACATTGCATGATGTAGAGCGCCATCTCGCTCGCACCTTGCTTCCACAATTAAAATTTTTCCCCCGGTTTCAGGGTGTTGACAGGCCCTAAGACTTCCATTGGATACATGGTCTCCATGCGAAAGTAGTGTAAATAGTATGTTTAAGGCATCACAATAAACAAGAAGTAACACTAAGAAACTGTAGAGCGGAAACTGCTGAGTGAGAGAAAACAGATAAAAGCAATTTTGCTGCAGGACGGTAGATGAAAGGAAAATAACAGAAATAGCCACAACTGTTTTAATGGACTCTATATTTAATGTCGTCTGCTTTGATAAATTTCCTGGTTATACGATAAAGTAAATTTTAATACTAAAATTGTTCAGTTAGCCGTCGTTAAAATGTACATAGGTATAGATTCCCGCTCTAGAAGACTATTTCCCGATTTTGCACTGTAGGTGCAACTTCGGCATCAGTAAATTTTATAAAGCTAAATGAAAGTTTAAATGAAAAACTGAGCATATTAAGAAACAGACTAGTTCATCAATAAAATGTAACCTTTTAAAATTGTAATGTGTTTCACAATTCCATTCATTAAACGTCTTGTGAAATCGGACTCGTTCATTTCTAAAACAGTCAAAACTCCTTTCGCGAATCCTCCTAACAGTAAATTGTTAAGGCATTTCTAATTATAATATCGTCCTTTGAAATACCATTCAATACTTCTTCTTTCTTTAATTTTTTTTTCAGTAGTATCTCTACACATTGAGATTCACCTAGTTTTCATTTGTTTTCTGTTGGCAATATAGTTTCAAGCACCGTCCGAGGTTAGACGCTCACTGTGGAGATCTCAATTACGCTAATTAGAGTCCAATTTGTAGCAGTGAATGCGAAACTCCCGGAATAGAGAATGGAAATAGAATGATGTTGTGTAGAGATTTTTATACGTTATGGAATGTAGAGCATATTTTTTATTTAAAAAACAGAATGGGTATTTGGTACTCAGCATTTGTAATTATGAATGGAACCTGTGCAGATATTTTTAATTGAAATGTTTGCTGATTTATGTTCTTTACGTTGCTGAAATGAAGATTTGATTTAATACTTTTTTATTTAAATCCTGTGGTCAAGTCTTGGTGTTTATTCGTTCGAAAAATTAAAATAATAATTTAATTTATTAAAAACCTATGACAAAAAAGAGATTTTGGAATAGTAAAAACAAATTACATTAATATCTTTACCTCATCTCTTTCAGTGAGCTAACGAAACTTATTTTCTTTTTATGTCTCGAGTTTCATTTGTGTCCAAAGCCAGCGTAAGTCTGTTGTCACCAAATTAAATTTCTAAGGTAGCTTGGTTGGAAATATTAAACCTAGACAGGTACAATACCCCACAATCTAGGACGCAGACTAATGAAGTTAAGCTCTCAACCTATTGTTATTAAATACTTTTTTATAGAAACTGCATTATTTAACTTCATCGTGTTGAACTATAAAATAGTTTAAAAGTTCATATCTGTTTAAAAAATAAAACTTGAGTTTGAGAATGGGAAACAGACTAGCGTAAAAAAAAACAAAATTCTGTTAAAAACTTGTTGGAGATCAATGTGGATAGTTATTTCATTTATCGTAGTTTCTAATTCTACTCTTGATTATCGACGTATATTACTGACTTTACTTATTAAATTCAATTTGATCTTGATTCTACTATTTAAATAACGCGAAACAAGACGTATTTTTGTGCCTGTTCCTTAAAAGTATCTATATTTATAAGTATTTTTCCATGCGTATGTCGACATATGGCTGAATTGTATCTTTCTATGTCTTCTTATGTACATACTCATATTTTCCCCACGTTTTAATATACGCAGTTTTCTTGTTAAAATAAAATATATTATTATTTGAGTTTGATGTTTATTCGCAAACATACCTACGCGATTGTATTTTTTCTGAAGCAAATAATTGGTAGAGATTTTAGGTACAGTCGTAATGCAAAATCCAGGTACAATTGCGTTAGTCTAAGGTCTAAATATACAATGTAGTCTGTGAGAATGCCTAACAATTTACCACAGAGATCCAACGAAGACGGCCAGGCGAGCCTGTCGAGACGTTACGGAAATTAAGCCTTTACCACAGATTTGCCAGATAGCCTTGATTTATGAACATTTCGCGCACGAATTTAAATGTTAAACGCCGGACTTTACTGTGTATTTAAGCATTAAATAAGATGAGTTGGTTTTATGTCCAAGATTAAGAAAAGAAACATAAGTAATCAGATAAAAGTAGATAACGTTTTTTTATAAATTGTTCTACCTATTGTAAATATTAAAAAAAACTACTTTACATTAAAAATATTGTTGAAGTTGTACTTATGAGTATAATTGAAAAAAAAAGTAATTCTCGAAGCTTTTCAGTCTTTTTAAAATCTTTGTAGAATGTTTCTAATGTTACTTTGGTGTAAAACTACTATGAAACACTTTAGTGGCGTCATGTTTCAAATTTTTATAGTGATTATGATTGCTTTAAAGTGTTTTTAACGGCCAGGTTATAAACTGTTAAATATAAAGTATGGTTAGGAAATATTTAACAAAGTATTTTAAACAATATTTTTGTTTGAGGCTTCCTTTGCCTGGATAACTGTTAAGGCTATAAAATGTCGCATAAAAAATCGTCTCTAAAAAAAGGTCGTATAAAAGTAGCCTATATGTCAATCCAAATATCAGCTACTCCCATTCGATTCTTTTTTAATAATTTATGTAGAAATCATAAGTCTCTTCCTTGGTTAACTCCAAAACTATTCAGCTATAACCATAAATATGCATAAATGAATGTAAACAAAATATTTTATTTAATTTTCCAAATGAACTCGTAGTTAAAACTCTTTCTCAAAAATGAAATAAGAAAAAATAATTCTAAATGAACTCATAGTTTAAACCCTTTCTCAACTCTTTACGATTCAACCAGTTTTTTAATAAATGAAACTTGACTATTCTGAGTGAAAATTAAAAGTTGTAGTAATAATGCGCTCACCAGTAACGATGCTAAACTTTGGTGGAACAAAATTAACACCAGTACCGAGAAACGTTAACAACTTTGAGTAACAAAAGTTTTTAATCTCCGCACACTGTGTAAAGATCGAGATTTTTTATTTTAAACTTGATTCTTTTCTGTTCTTGTGCTGGTGTGAACATATTTGCATCTGTCCAATTTTGTATTAATTTTAACATCAAGTTATCTTGATTAGAAGAACAGTAATACAAAAAATTCCTTAAAAATATCTTTAAAATAATTCGAATCCAAAATATAAATTTTGTAGAAAAAATGAATTATTTATAGATATGCATTATACTAAAGCTATCTATCTTATATCTTATTGATTTCGTAATTCGTCACGATTTATAACAATAATGCATTGCAGGAACTCTTCATATACTGGATTTTATCAATAGGACATTACTCTGGTATAAATTCATCATTTCTACAACTCAACACTAGAATGGTCATTAAAATAACAAACGTACGAAAACAAATAAAGACTTTCAACTAAAAGTAGTGCACGGGACCTACCATCAGCTCTCAAAGTTCCTCTCTTACCGTGCAAGCGAGACAGCACTCTACATCATGTAGAGCGGCATCTTGCTTCCACAACTCCAGCTGTCTTACTTTAGGAGGTCGTTTCACATATCTCGCAAACCATTCATCTTCAAAACAATACTCGCAAAGGCTTTGTTCACGTGCTATTCGTTCTACACTCTTTGTTGGTGCTAGATAGAAACAGGTTAATTTTGTACAGCTGTCTAAACTTTCTAAAGGATGTTGTGAAGTATTCGCGGGTAAACATAATGATGGGTAGTTTAGCGCTGATGGACTGTAGTCTGTTATGCCGTAATAACATAGAATAACATAAAAAGAAACTTAAAATACAGTAAATTCATTTTACGTTGGTATACGCTAAAGGTAAAAACAGAAGCGACGTCTGTCCTTCCGTCCGCTGCCAGTTGGAATATGTGTCTTAGACCGTATAATAACAGTTTATTAAAAAAAAAACAAATTTATGAGAACGGTAGGACTGCCGTTCTCATAAATTTGTTTGTTTTTTTTGACCGTGACTTCACAAAGAAGAAGTACAAACTTATTTGACAGAAACGAAAGCAAATTGTATTGGATTTTAATATTGATTAATCGGCCCAAAATTACTGGAATGAAATCCACGTCGTGGGTAAATCCAATCAGCGTCATGTAACCCAACTTCATTTAAATGCGCTGTAAATAAATAATTGTCAAAGGATTGCGGCCGCTTTGCAGATATCATTGATGGCAAACGAATTACACCCGATAGTAGATACCGCATAGATTTCCAACATATTTGGTCCTATATTTAGCAATTATTCATGAGTATTTGAATACTGTAATAGTAGGCATTAATCAACATATCAGATGTCCTTTACGCTTTGCGATATCATGTATCAAATGTAGATTGTAGATGCCACAAATATTCGTAATTGCATTAATAACGTGACTAGTTTATGGCTTAATTTGTAACATTACATTCTAGTCAATTATCAAAATACTAACGTTATTTACAGCTCGTCAAAGACTAAAAACAATTTGTCACATCTACCATGAGAAATACCGTCAATGGAACATTATCTTGATTAGGTTTCCTCCACGTCTCGGTCGCTTCATGTAAATCGAGAGTCAAGTCGCGACGCAGCCTCCGGCGAGCCTTCAGATCTCAGGTTCGTTATCTTAAAGCTTTGCCTCCGCGATGTTTAAGTGACCTATTCTGACATTTATTTTTGTTTGGAGACCAGGATGAATGGGAGCCTTTTGGCCACTTGTATTCACTAAATCTGTGTATCCTGTGCGGGCTGGTTGAAAAGAAAGTTGATGAAACCTGGTTTATTTAAGACTTTTGCTTAGAATTTTAATTGAACAGCCTTTAAAAATGATTGCATTGTATTTAACCACATTAAATTTCGAGAAAAATAGAGAAATAATAACTTGTCCATCATCTCATCAATGATGTTGACTGAGGAACTGCACTCGTTTGACTCTCTGTAACAACCTAAGAAATGCTGACAATAGAAAAAGAATGGAGACATTGATAGAAATATGAATGATTATCGTTAAGCCATGTTTTTCAGAAATAAGGAAAATTGCAACGAAGTGGGTAACCTCTTTCGTTCTTCTCCAATTCTTACCAAACGTTACATTATTTATCCAGACTCAATAGTTGCATGTAAAATGACGGTTACGTCGAGGACGAGGACGTCATCTTATGAGCACCTATAACAAAAAAAAAAACAGGGCATTAGTTTAAGTAAATAGCGATACTCCAACATACGTTACAAGATAAAATACATCTCTATATTTTTTTTTATAATATATCCGGGGACACCTCTCACACGGTTATCTGATCCCAAGCTAAGCAGAGCTTGTGTTATGGTAACCAGACAACAGATAAACTTACTTATATATTTCTAAATACATACATATTATAGATAAATTACACCCACACACCAGAACAAATGATCATGCTCATCACACAACATTTGTCCTGGGCGGGAATCGAACCCACGACCTCCGGTATAGCAGTCAGGGTCACTAACCACTAGACCAACAGGCCCGTCGAACTAGAACAAAAAGAGAAAAGTATACAAAAGCGATTTCATTCCGCAAAATGTAATGTGACAACGACTGTGTTTGTACCACGTTTCATCTTTATAACGCATTTAGTACAACAACCGGGTGATACAGTTGTACTCAAAGATAAGTTAGAGTTAATAAGCTTGTTTTTATTGTTCATAAAAGTTGACGGGGAAAATTGTGAATGCTTGAACGCGGGTAGATTAAAAATGTTTGTGTTTTTTATTTGATGTAACGTTGAGATGAAGTTATATAGATGTTTTTTTTAATTCGTTTTTAGAATATTATAAATAGACAATGCAAGTTTCTTTTAAGGTAGGTAAATAGTTGATTTATATACTTTCAGCTTTATCTTGCTACTTTTGGACTCGCTAGTAATCCTGTACTAAGACTGCTGCATATACCATTTTAATAACAGAGGTAAATATGTTATAATTATTTATTTTAAAGCAATTCACTCACTCATCACTAACTTCCGATCCAACCGGTCTTTAATCATAAGGTGACGCTCTCCATCACTCATCTCGGCTCTAAAAAAATACAAATTATTTAGAACACAATAAAGAAAACAAATGAAAGTCAATCTTTAGCAGCCCTTGACTGGCATTGACTGGAAACTTCTAACATATTACCGCCTTGACGGGATAGAACAGGGTTAAATAAAAATGAAAACACTGTCACGAGAACTATGTAAGTAATGGGTATAAAGAAAAAAAGGCCATTGAGAAATTAACAACAGAATAATAAAAATAAAATACATTTGTTATAAAACGTGTCGACCTTTCCCAGTCTACCTTGTTTGTCAATTGAACAGGAAAGTCTGACATGAAACATTACGAAAACAATTGGACTAGGACTTATATAATAAAAGGTCGTTGCAAAGGCAAATTGGTTACAATGGGTGATAGGAATAGAAACAAGAACTTTTTTTTTTAAACGACTTCCACTTAAATTTAAACCCTGTGTTACGTACACAACGACACCCATGTTTCAAAAGAACACTATTAAAATTTGTTTCTTTTTAATTTATTTACTGACGTTCACGTGACAGTATAACACCTATGTATATTGTAGTTGTGGGTAACGGCATTTACACAAGAAAAGTTGCGTTAAGACGTCATGATGGTATTCAGTACATTAGAGGTAATATACAAACATAGTTTTCAATAACTCGAACGTGAACTACAGTAAGTCAATATAAAATTACAATCGTACTTAAAATTAATCAACAAAATTAAATTCTTAAACAAAACTCCTTTCTTGATGATTCAATTAATTTCATAACTGGCCCGGCAATGCTAAATGAACGACATTAAGCCAGGCTTATGAAGGGATTAGTACCTTCCGCTTTGTAGGATTAAGTAGTTACAGTGGCTTAAACTCCAAGAATCCTGATTAAGAATCTATATTAGCGACAAAGGTTGTATGGCTGCAAATTAGATGGTAATCAGATTATGAACTTTACTTTAAACTTGGCCTGGCTTTTGATTTACCTATATAATGCCAAGTAAAAAAGTCTTTCGTTAAGTGAATTTTTAAGAATCGGTAATCAGGAGCTGCTTGATGATTTGTGACTTGACGAACTATTCAATTTGTCACGAGTCACTACGTAAGTCACACTTGCGTGCCCAAAAATATTTGGTATGGTTATAATTATATGGACAAGGAACATCTATATTGAATCTCTATAGACTTCTAAAAAGACGTCATACAGATCTTTGTAATACTTCGATAATGTTCGAATTCACCGCGCGCCAATCGGGTTCCGCAACGATACGTATAAATTTACCGTAGGTTGAACTATCTCACAATACACGTACATACATCAAACAAACAAATATCAGAGAAATCTGGAAAGTGCAGTCCAAAAAAATATTACGTCGCTTTTAGAAAACTAAAATAAAAAGTAAAAAAAAAATTCACGGAACAAAATTAACTTATATTGGATAAACAAAACTCTGTATATTCAGGAAAATGCAAAAGTTATTTCTAGCAATGCTGGAACAAGTCTAGAAAATTTCAAAAAGTTAAATAAACCCTGAAATATAATGTGAAACTTTAGAGGTGGCTTTTAGCGAGCTGCAGTCGTCTTAATGAAAGAATTTGAAGAAGCAGTAGATGTTACGTTTCCAAGCAGTTTATTGGCGAATAACGTCCGTTAAACAATTCTGAGAATGTCTCTTAACCCTCTGCTCTACAAGTAAGTGCTTATAAACTTATACGGAATGCAAGATTTTTATTTTGAGATATAAAGAAAATGTGTTTTTATTTTCCCTATATACTTTGGATTGCATTTCCCAACTTTATTATTGCCAGTTAGCAAATGATAGCCTAGTGGTGTGACCACTGGACTGTTAATTCGAAGGTAGGGTCAAATCAAAGTAATTTTGTCTTGAAAATGCAGTGGAGATAAACATCTTGAGTACACGCAGCACAACTGAGAATTCTTCAACGATGTATTTAAAACTGCAACAGACCCCTTCAAGTGGTTTAAAAACTCTTTCATTATACAAAAAAGAGGAGAAGAATCTAGTTACTGAAAGCGAAATAAGCCTGTAAATGTCCCACTGCTGGCCATTGTCTCTTCTTGTATAGGATAGATCATTGATTACCAGGTTGCTCACTGTCGCTGCCGATTCCAAAAATTCCTTGTAATATTTTCCTTCACAAAAGAAATAAGTATGATTTTTGAATTACACGTCAGTCGTACAATTTTAATACGCTGGTTTCAAATAAAAGCCTGCAAAGTCCCTGTACATCTGTGAATAACGACTCAAACATGAATAATCTATCTGCACGCTTTTTACAGGAAAGCTGAGGATTAGTAACAATTTGTTTTGAATATTTGACGTAAAATACTGCGAGGAAAGGATTTATCGTCGACCCGAGCGCAAGTGTGAAAACAACCATATTACTGTATCATGGAAATACTGAGAACACTCTCGTTGAAAGCTTTTTGTTTTTACGAGATTTTAATGTTTAATGTTCGATTTTGAATTTTAACGGTTATGTGGTTAAGTTTAGAATCAATTGGCTTACTTTGATACGTAATTTAAAATTGCTATGAAATTGTTGAGATACAATTTTTATCATGATTTTCTTATCTTTAACATTTCTTGTATAAGTTAGACCTAGACGGTTTAAGATATGTATATATAAGCTTAGTTATACCAAGTATATACCTACGAATAGTTACGTGAACAAAACAATATCACGTGTCCTCTCCCATATTAAGCGGTTTGTGGTCTACTCAACTATAAGTTACAGTTACTAAGTAAAGGCAATCAATCAGTATCTATCAGACAACAAAACAAACATCAACTTAACTTCATATAAAGTTCAATAGCCACATATAAGCCTAAGTACACAATGTTTGTTACCTATGACGAAGCATTATTCATAGCCGATGTATCCGATCCCTTAGGCCTTGGGAAAGACACGCTTGGATCATCCAACCCAAGACTTAGCATAATTTTTGCGAACTTGCACGAAATGTGATTTTCATTTTAATCTCAACACAAAAATATTGGGTAGATTATGTTGTTGGAAACAAGGCGAGATTATCTCACGTATTTATGGGCGGTTTATGTTGTCATTTTGGAAAAAGAACAAAAGATTGCTATGGATATTTTTGTTGGTACTTCTTTAATGTTCAGGTTTTTTTTGTTGGGATAATGCATTATTCCGAATAAATCAAGGGTTAAACCAACGAAAGATCTGACGTATGTGCTTGAATAAAAAAATAATAGATTAAAACCCTCAAATGGAGTAACAACAATCTAACTAGAACGACAACCAAACAAGAAAGTGAGTGCATAAAAACGTGAGAAAAACTGATTGAATCTAATATGGCTTTGAAAAACTTTGAAAAATCCTTTACGTCCATGGCACGAAACAACGTAACCGGCAAATTACCCCTTTGCTTGCCCAAAATGTGGATAACTCAACCCAAAAAGGGTTAAAATATTACGATCACAATAAAATGTAATATTGAGGTAAACATCCAACCCGTGCAAGATTAATTTAATTATAGCAAAACAACAAATTAATGTCATCATTATCTGCCTCAAAATAACTGGAGCGTAATAAAAAGATCCCTTCTTCCAGCATTCGTATTATGGAATTAAATTGGAATGTTTGAATCGTACGTATTCGTACGTTTGAACGTTCAGAAGTATACAATCTCTGTTGGAAAAAACAAAGATCCATGAAAATGTATTGTTTTATAACATAAACTGAGTCATTATTTAATTATGTATCTCATATTGATTTAAGTAAACGTTTCTAAAGAAGCTTTTTTAAAATAATGTTATATTTAAACAGATAAAATATAAAATGAATTAACATATTCCTTTCCAGAGATCCAATTTTGAGTGACCTGTACTGTTACTTAGATCCAAACTTTCCTAATATTAGATTTGCTCGATAAACTAACAATAACCAAGCTAAACAAAGTCACTAACTAACACAATAGCTTAAAATATAGTTCATTAGATACAGTTCAATATACCAAATAAACGTTGATTAACCGTGCATTTAGATAAAGGATAATCTGAAACAAGTTTCAAATGTTCAGACAATAGGCGAGTAGAGAACTCAAAAGTTATAGCAATTGAGTAAGTTTTCAAAGACTTGTCTTTAGCAAGGTTGTTAAACAAAACACAACTTAATCTGATAAGTTTAATGGCGGCTTTTGTAGTGCAATCGGGCATCACTGGCATACGCCATACGCCTGAATAGATAAATTGATCAGCGCTCATCTTATCGTACGAGTCTCTAACTGGATCTCGGTTGTTTAACTTTTATGCTCTTGTATAAACTTTGACGGCTAAGGAAATAAAATAAAACTTACGGAAATAGAATATGTATTTCGGATAGTGTTTTGAAATTTTAGTGACCAATAAATTGTATAATATTCTTTAAAGATATTGGAGACTTATTTTTTAATTATTAAACGTATATTACGACAAAGTTAGGTAGTTAATGGGTTAATGCAGAAATTTTCCAGAACTTTTGGCACATATCATTTTAGTACATATTCAATTTAGTTTATGCAAAAAACTACATTTCTTTGTTTTGTTCGTTATACAGGGCACCCCAGAAAGCATTGACATTTGTATGGAGCACGTCCAGTAATAGAGCACACTTAAGAGCTACTCGAGTTATCCCCATATTCCCTTTGTACATATCACACGGGATATAAAACATATTTTAACCGACCCTGGTAAAATTATTAACATATCACTTTCAAAGAGGAAAAATCATAAAAGTCAACAGTGTTCACTCACGCTTGTCCATACGAAATCGCTATCAGCTGGTAAATTTATGTACCAGGAACAACATGTTTAGACTTCATTATGTAGATTATTACTTTCTTGATAATTCGTTTATGTTCATTCTCAAAAGTGACGTTTAATACATAAGCATGGTCTGTTGACTACTTAAGAAATTATAATAAGCCTCCTTACTATAATGCATGCTCCGGTAATATCGTTAAATCGATCTAATCTTGTTAAACTTTATTTCCTGCGACACGTTTGAACAAGTATACCGTCATGCGGCATTTCGGTAGTTTTAATGTTATTTGTAAGTTTCGTGAACGATAATTGTAAATAACAAGTTGGCAAGTGCTTATCGGTGAAGCCAAAATGCAGGTTACCGGTCACGCAAAGAGCTAAAGTTTTCCTGGATTTTGTAACTTGTATTGAAATGCTAATCATACTGAGCGACTTATATTAATCTGACATGTTAGCGATAACGAAATAAAGACATTAGACTTCTTCTTGTAAAATGTTTGATTTCGTTGTTATAAATGTTTTAATACTGTATTTAGACTGTGTTTATACTGCACTTATAACCAAGTGGTTCTATCCTCGCGTATTACACGCATTTATGTGATCCACCAATGCTTGTCCTGAGTGTCTTGGTGCATGTGATTTGAGCGTTTGTGAAACGCCTGCGTCACAAGCATTACTTTCCTTAAGCCGGAAGATTTTTTCTAAAAAGACAAACATTAAGGTTTTAATAAAAATCCTGATATACCTAGTTATCTCTAATACAAAGCTTTCTCAAGTAATTTTTTGGTGAAAAAAGGAAAGCTACGGTTCCAATTATTGTGCTAACAAGCCAGGAAACAAGAACAATAGCAAAAACTTCAGCTAAAATATGTCACCGGATTGTACAGGTCACGTCGTTGAAGGAAACAGCCAAAAACTGACACTGACGGACAAGCATGGGACGTGTTACACGTCATATGTAGTAGTCAAAGCGTGCCGTAGTAGGTTCGGTGTAATTTTTCGGGCCACAGCATTCACGCGAGGACAAAATAATCATAACAAGTGTAAATTAATTAAATAAAAAACCCACTTTCGTAAAATCTAAGTAATAAAAAAAATGATTAGTATTAAGAAGGTACTTTAGTGACATACCTTTAATGATCGTAGAGATATTGTAGTTTAGAAAAAAAGCTACGGCTTGCACTCCGGGAGTGCTGGCAGAAGTGAAAACTTGAATATTAACGTTGTGCATTTTTGATATTCTGGAATTCTGGTTAGAGAATAATTTTGCACAAATTGTTGTAATTATCACTATTAAATTACTATAATTTATGGGGTAGAATACAATACTTATTTATTTCGCTATCGATGCAGTATTGTGCTAAAGAAGTTTTCGTCTTACGAATATTCGATCAGGTCACATGTCCTGACGCGAGTTTAACAGTTTTTACCTATTACAGAAAAAGTATGCAACGCGGCTAAAGAAGTTTTCAGTTCAAAAACTATAGGCGTCGCGCAGTCACCATGTTGGTTTACAAGTAAATGCAAACTTTTGACTATCAGTAATCTGTAAGGAATAAAATACACGACTTATTGAGTAAGCCTGTCGTGACTTTTTACAGTTCCTACCTCTCATAAATAATTCGAAACTGATAATAAAATTAGATTCACTCATAAACCTTTAAACATGTAACTGAATTGCATGCAAACCCGTAATATACCGCATAGTGCATTTAAGTAAAGCCTACTTAAATGGGGTAGAGTATAATGACTTGGATTGGATTTGTTTGTCCGGGTCAAAGGTGAAGGAACTCTTGCGTGATCGACTGTATTGCGCTCAGGCTGCAATGGCGTGGATGTGCGAAACGTGGGTAGCTAATGCGAATGAGGTATTTTAAACTTACAACAAACATTATACATGAGGATTTTTTGTTTTTAAAAATTGGAATATTTTTAAAATCAAAAGTAATGTTAAACAAATTTCAATCTTGTAAATTTTGTCTCCTTGCTACACAAAAAATCCAAATTTTGTTTACAAAAAAAATATATGTTGTAATGAAAGTACCGCGATTATAATTTCAGTCGATGGACATACTATCCCAGTGAGCGTGCATTGCATTCTTATTTTCATTTATTTTTTTATCCGAAAGATCACATTTTAATCACAAGGTTTTTGTTTCAATTACATACACTTTTTCCAGAAAATTTTGATACATGAATCATACTCTTATTGCGTAATAGCTCTTGGATTTTAAAGACAGTCCAACAATATTCATCAAATCACGTTAAACGCAATATAACATCACCTCCATAACTCTCGTCCCCACTAATCATTGTTAAGAGTAAGATATAGGTACAGTACATGTCCGCATCTAATGAACACTGATTAGCCGAGACCTTATGTTTACGAGTTACGATCCCTTTTTGTACGTGCTGTGAATTAAGCAAACGACACACACTAGAGTCTGTGACGTAGTTTGGACGTGAATGCCTAATACATTATTCAATTGAGATAGAAGACGTGCGGTTTCCTCTGTTTTTGTCGTTTTGCAAATTGCCGGCAAGAAAGGTGTTCGAGAGACTCTAATTAAAACGCCAAAGATGATTTAAAAATGGTCTGGCTTTTATATTATGCAACTCAAATTATTTATTCATTTAAACTTTCATGTTCAACTGAATTATCAATTATTTAATCAAAATTAAATGTTCAAACTACGAGTTTTATGCTATATTGTATACTGATTGACGCTTATGTTTAATTGAAAAAGAATGTCGAAGTCTATCGACTGTTTTTCTATAGTTCTTTGTAAATATTATGACCTCAGTTTCATCTGAACAATTATTGTGTGCGATCAGTTCCCGCCCTTCGTCAAACCACAGACGGGTGTCAAACACCATTCTCAGACAATATCGTTATTTGGGCAGTCATTGACCGTCTATTGTACGTCTGAAAACAAAATAAATTGAAATGTTTACACCCGATGAAGTTTTGATAAAGACATGCCCATTTTTTGTTAGACAAGTTATGGTTGGGTTTTTTTAGAAAAAACATTAATCCCTACTAATATTATAAATGCGAAAGTAACTCTGTCTATCTGTAATGCTTTCACGTATAAACCACTGAACGGAATTTAATGAAATTTGGTACAGAGATAGAGTTGACCTTGAGAAAGAACATAGGATAGTTTTTATCCCGGTTTTTTGAAGAGTTCTCTTGGAAACGCGATAACATCGACGCGGGCGAAGCCGCGGGCGAAAAGCTAGTTTCGAAGTAAGTTATAATTAAAATTCTATCTTTAAAACAATATTTTACTGAGTAGTAGTGAAGTTCGAAGAAGTAGAACAAACGTTTGCGGGATCAACTGCTTCTAAATGACGTGAAAAGGAATCAATTGTTTTGGAAGCATTAATGGATTGTAATATACTTAAAGGTATGAATAAGGGGAAGCAATGAGTTGGTATAATACATAAACGATACTTATTTTGAAGCATAGTTTTGGATTGTTGCTTAGGTTTCAGTTTCAACTTCGCGCGTCGGTTAGAAAGTCACCACCGATGATAACTACAATGAACACCTATGATACAACCCAAAAATACAGATAGTGGCACTACCTTTATTTTTGGGAAAGAAAGATATTTTATTATTTAACTGCAAAAAAGCTCCGATCATATAAGTATTTTGGATTGCATTATATAAGACGAGTTAAACAAGGTGTTTGCCTCACTCAACATTTTTCAAGATTGTGAGCATGGCATATTATGTATATTGACATAACATGACAACGGTACGAAATCCCTCAAACTTTGCCGATTCAACGTGTTTGTAATGGAAAAACATTTGTTTCGGATTGTCGGATATTGAGATGAAAGGAATATTTTTATGTGCGGAGGTTATGAAATCTATTGAATGTTGTGTTGAAGTTATTAATACATGTGTAGATAGTTTTGCTGTTTTATCATTGATTTGCCATAAGATTCAGTTCCATTTTCAGGGTATATGAACATTTTGAAGAATTTTTTTTTTTTTTATAACAAAATTTATTTTTTATTATTACTGACACAAATTTTGTTTATCCTCACGAAACTCGAACATTAACACTTTTAACTCAACAATTATTTTCCACTTGGAATAATGAGCACACGCATTTTCGTAACTCCAGTATCCTTTGTACAAGCGTTCCTTAATTTATAGACACCGGATATCCGGCAGATAGTGGTGTCTAGCCGGTTAATTTACCGTCTCGGTACAACCACGTTATGTTACTACAAATACTTTAAATTCAAACATACGTAGGCCTGACGTTCGTCTAGACAGCTGTTGGTGAGTTACGAGGACGTTAACCTCGTTCTGTGCACAGTGCATATGCAATTTTACTGTTTTTGTGGCAAAATCTTGTTTTACCAAATTAGAAAATGTTTTAAGTACCTCTAATACTCATGCCCCCAAGTAATAGGTTTGGGGACCACTGTCGATTAATGTAATGAAAATTTATAACAATAAATTATTCATATTTATATACAGCCGAGTTTAATTGTCGTTTAAAATAAATAAAGTTTTTTTAATTCCAAGGATTAAATATATTAGAGAACTAAATGAGTCGTTTTTAATCGAGATATTGTGAAATATTTTGAAGATTACTTTGTTTGTCCAAAGAATTGGCTTTTGATATAATAGTACAGAATTAATTTAAATCGCAAAAACTGAGTTCTTAAATTAATGAATGATGATTATAAAAGTAAATATTTAATATCTGGGGATGTTTATATTGGTATTATAAACATATAAATTAATTTCCACGAATTGGGAAACTTATTACATTCTTTGTCGAATATTAGTTAGGCGTAGTAATAAAACAATATTGAAATCAGAAGAAAATCAGTTTCTACTTATACTTAGTATTTTAATTGAGTTCATAATTATTTTAATTTTTTTTAAATTCAATTGATGATTTTATGCTACACAGAGAAATTTCAAATTGTTAACGTTAAATTTCATCTTCTTTTAGAAAACGACACAACAAGCACTCATACTTTTAAAACAAAAGAATTACAGAATAAGTAATTTTATTTGAGAAATTGGTGATGTAATACTAAAGACAAGTGGGTCTCCAGTCTTTGAGCGTGGAGTATGACTCTTGACATATAAAGCTTGTTAGTACCTTTGATGTGTAGTTCAGCTGAATTGCCTTCCTCAGACCTGGATCTTAAGTTTGATGACTGTTTGAATTTTGATCTCCGAAACGTTACTTTGAGGATTTAAGTGCTCGTTTTTTAAACTTTTGATTGGAAAGGTGAAGTTTGATTATTTGTGTTTTTTTTTTTTTTAAATTCTTGGATTTTTATGATTTGTAAAAGAGCATTAAGTACCTTTGTGGCTTTTGCAAAGAGTTTATGCTCTTGAATATAATTTTACTTTCAATCAGTGTTTCAACAGGCATCGTTCGTTTCCCACTCCTTTTCAGTACCCTTACTAAAATGTTACTTCTTTCAAAAATACTACCATTCATATAATACAAACTAAAAGTTTCATGACTAAAAATTCACATAAAATCTTTTAAAAACTACCTGCAAATCCATGAATACAAAGTTCAAAGTTTTAAAATAAGATTACTGGAAAGAGTTCCGCGGAATCCTTCAAAAACAAACTTCGCATAGAATGTAGAGGCAGGGTCACAAAAGACCTTAATCAAACTAGATGTAACTGGATATAAAGGAAATCTCGGAAAACCAGGCTTTTCACGTACGAAAATAGTATTGTGTACAAAATGAAACGTGCACGAATAGAATTCACTGTAACGTGGAGAAAATGTACCGAAAGAGTCATGAACTTCCTATTATTAACATTTTATATTTTCCTGCTTTTCTGCTTTCATTTTGTTTGGTTTTACAGAGTTTTGGAAACGAGTCGAAGAGGAAAATTGAATTTTACAATATTTTTGTTTTTGTTTAAAAAATTTACTATACTGGACAGTTTAACTTTTTTTTAATCGCGTTTTATATAATTAGATAAATAATTTGTTGTGGACCAGACTTAGGAAAAACATGTGTGGATCGAACCCGTACACCTTGCGCTCTGTGGTTTTGTGGACTTTCTTAATAATGGTAAGTTTTATTTTACAACGTTTCATCAGTCAATTCACATACTAACGTAGTTTACAAGAAAAATATCGGACTTACTGAAAGAGTACAAACGCGATTAATAATAAAATCAATATTAACATCAAACATACAAAAAATACGTCACGAGTAAACATTGCTTTTAAAGCCTTGTATAAAGTATAAGCTCTTTGAAGTGTCAATATTGTTTCGAAGCATCGAACGTACTGTCTAAAGGTGTGTGAGTGCAAAAGATAACATATGTATTTATTTATATGTGTGTGTTGGCATTAAGGACATGCTGCTACGGTTGCGTAGACCTTGTTATTGGAAAATGTCAATGGTTTGTTATTACTCGAATCGCTTGTAGTATTTGTGACGTAATTCAAACAAATTGAGGTGTTTCGATGTTATTTGTTGACTGACCTGATGCAGATGTGAGATATTTTTCCACTTTATTTCTTTTAATACATTTTAGAAATAAATTTTGCATTTAATAATTTTTTTTATTGGTACCATAACTCAATCTGACAGAAGACACCTTATCACAAGTGAAATCGTGCGTGTCTACAAGTGCTACGAATAATGTTTATGATAAATGTTATCATGTCCTACGGCGTAGCGCTACAATAGTGCTACGACACGCACGACACCTTTTATGTTTGTTATTTAAATACGCTACTTTAAACGGTTTTTTATTAAGATTTTAAGTGAAAAGTTAGGAAACACGACCTCATTTGACTGACTTGTCCATTAATTGACAAGTGATTTTAAACCCTACACCCAAATACGAAAACGCAAATTAACTTTCAGACGTCTATAACTATCTCAGTCTGTAAATGTGTCAGCTTTGTCTTTAAGTGACTAACACTACGTAAGACCTATCGTAGACTTAAACAGATTGACGTTTCAGTATTTCGCTTTAAGAACTTAATGTGATTTTAAAAAATTAATTAATGATTGAATTTCCGTTTTTTTTCATTTCCATTGTACCAGTGTTACACCTTCCAAGACCAGTACCTGTAATGAATTGTTCCCGCAAGTTCCAGTTGAATATTCGATTGTATTACACTGCAGGATCGTTCGTTACCATTGTACTGCAACTACACCGATACTTTATAATGCATTGAGGTTCCTGCAATTGGAGTCTCGAGAGAAGTTTTAGAATGAAAAATTATGTATAGTTAAAAAAAAACCATTTTGTGTTGATTGAATATTATATTGGTTTATTTGTCTCGATTAAATAACCTGGGAGGTGAGTAGGTGACATAAAACATATTAAAAGGTCATGATATTTATGAATTCATTTATCAATAAAGATCCCGATTTAACCATAATAATTTATATTAGTCGTTCTCTTTAGTGCTGAAAGAAGTTCCGATTAACCGATAACAAATTATATTGGTCGTATTTTTTTATTTTTCGAATTTTTTGAATGTAAAATATATAAATTATCGATTTAAAAAATTACAAGAATAAAATATACTTAAAAAAGTAGTCACTAGGATTAAGAATGAACATAACCACAGTAATCCATAGCGTGCTATGAGGACATAAAATTATTCAACAAATAAAAATAATACATTAAAATTTGCATTTCAACGTACTGTTGACCCAATTCCTACCAAGGAATTCGAATTTAATTTCTTTTTCTTATTGTAATAAAAAGATAAACTATAAATAACTAGAAAATTCCTCGGTTTACAGTATGCAGTTTTGTTGTAGTTAAATACATACTTTATGTGCATTTAAACTTATTTATGGCCCGCACAATGTGATGCTGTGGTTAGTTTATTGCTGCAAATGTAAAATGCTTGGCAATAAGTTGTTTTATAATTACAGGTCAAGTGTAATTATTATTTTTTGAGCTCTATAGTTATAAAAATAATAATGAGAATAGTAAAAAAAACATGACACGTAGAAATTGTTTCATAAAACTAATGAATTTGCTTCAACACAAATTATTAAGCTAAACACCACGACAGTAACCTTATCATACTTACAAAAATCGCGAAGTTCACAGCACAAACATACGTAACAACATACAAACGTAAACGATTGATAGTAAAAAAAACAAAACCACTCGTCTAAGAGACAAACAACAAGAATCAAACAAAAAAACTTTGAATGACCCTTGAACTTCAATCACAACAAAGAGTAAGTTTTCAAAACAGTATCCAATAGTAACGTTCCGTAGGGCCGCGTGGGGCCGTGCGGGGCCGTGTAAAAGTTCCCCGATACATATTTTAGGGGCCCCGTGATACGTGACCTAAAAACCAAGTGAAAGGAAATGTCTCCAATTAAAAATTGACGGTCGTCAGCCATCGTTGTGAGGTAACACGGATGAATGAAGCGTTGTGATTGAATACGGTATTTTGGAACACGTTTTGATACTTATGAGACTAGAAAAATAAAATAGAATACATATAAAATCTTTTGTACGACTTATTTTATGATAGCAGTACTTCTATTTTTCAAAGGAAGATCTGATCAGATTGATCGATTGGTCAGACAGAAGGATTCAGACAGATCAGACAAACACGGCACCATGGAAATATTGTCTTATTACAGCAATAAAAAAAACCTAATTATATAACAGAAATTTCTCGACGCTAGTTTCTTAATTTAAATTCAAAAATCAATTTCATTATTTGTTAACTTAAATTATTTCAATTGCGTGTTATAACTAAATGTTAATTGAATACATTATCAGCGACACATTGAAGCACGTAACATTCAATTACTCAAAGAGTGAAAACGAAAGTAATTTCATTAATACAGCGTTCTGTTGTCACGATAAAATGGATTCATTATGACAATAATATAATGTTACCTTGTCTGTTGTGAAGATCGTCACTTAGTAAAAATACTAGGAGGTAAAATTTACAGACGACGAATTGTAAACGAAATAAAACAATTTAATAGGGCGTGATGACTTTAAAAATATAATTGTAATTTATGAGAATGCTGCTATGATCAGCACCCTGACAAAAACTTCAATGGTCATAATAACAATTGCCTATATGGAAACAAGACGCCTATGAGACGCGTATTGCGCTGTCTTACTCGCACAAGGGCAACAAATCTACATAAAGACTGCATTTTCACCAGCGATGAGCGAGGATGCGTAGCGAGGGATGTTTGTAAAGAACCAATACAATCGCTTCAATTACCTCGCCTCGGTCAGTACAGCTCTGGTTTCTACCATTCACATCTTTCTATCATTCTTCCATTGCACATCTTTAATGGATCATAGTCTTAGAAGAGTCAATTTCAGGCAAAGGATAGAATTGGAATGATCGACGACGTAAGCCATTCCCCATTTAATTATAAATCCTTATTCACAATTTGAAATTGGTTAATTAGATTAGATTAGATTAGAATATTTTTTATTCTATTAGATTTATTCTACACCATAGAATTACAGCAGTGATTCTTAATACATACAATGTTTGGGTACAATGGCGGTCTTATCGCTAAAAGCTTAATAACTTACTTATTATTTCAGACTTATTATTTTCACAGTCATCCGGCAACATGTATTATTGTCACATCCAAGTGATGTCTGTACGTTTATGTGTTTAGCTAATTAATGTTCGTCCTACTTTAGGATTTTGATGTAGACCTATTGTTTTGTCTGCCTATTTAATTCTTGTAGCTGTTATCGTATGGTTAACTGATATTAACTGTTTTGCTTTGACAATATTGTAAACTTATTGTTGTATTAATAAACTTCTAATTTGCTTATATTTTTGATAACATCTTAGCAAGGTATCGGTAGATAAGTTTGTAATGATGAAGGGAAATTAAATCTCAGCTAGCAGGCGAAGATAATTTAACGATAAGCAAGATTTTGCCCTGGTGAGAGCCGTAGTGAACAAGTAGCGAACCGTACAAAATTCTGCAATAACACCCAAAATCAATTTTTAATAAGGTTAATTAGTTTTAAAACTTGTAAAAATCATAAAAAAATTAAACTTTAAATTTGCGTTCATTATTCAAAACATGAACGAAAACCCTTACGTCCAATTTTAAATTATTAGAATTTTATTATATGTCCAAACCAAACACCTATTTAAAAGGTGTACGAAATAAAGGAGGTCGTATTTCACGTTGCCGCCATTACAGTAAGCCTGCAGACAATGGCTGATAAGAAAAGTAGAACAAGAGTATCGTGGGTTTTATGAAACACGTGTCGCCTCTTTCAATATTATTTTTCTATTTGCGGTGCTAACAATTCAATCCAATATTCAACGTTTGATTTATTCAGGTACCTTACAAATGCCACGGTCGGTTTTCTGAACGTAAGTTGTTTATATATTTTACTTGAATACGAGTTGTTAATAATTTAATATTGTATTTTACTTAGAACTGTTTACGATATTGTATTCGTTATGATTTGATTTATGGTACTTACTTACTAGATTTTGACACACAAAACAGTAGAAAATAGTTTGGCTATCTGCTTTTTATTCGTAAGTTTTAATAATATTGACGGATAGAAATACCTTCGCTTGTTATTTTTATTTCAAGTGTTAAAGTTATAACTTCAACGGAATAAAATCTTGCTTTTATAGTTTTCGAGACTGTAAATAAATCAAATATGCAGTAAAATTGCTAAATAAAATAAAAATATAAAAGTTGCGATTCAATTTCAATCAGTTCGCAATTTTGTTTGAAACTTGCTCTTAGTCCAATTGGACAGTCTAAGCTATTATAGATGAAAAAAACACAGAATAAGTACTTTTGATTCATAGTCACAATCTTTCCAACGAATCTCATTTTATTGACCGTTTTCTCTTAAGTTATTGGTATAAGAGTTTGATGATCCCGTAAAAAGTTTTACGACAAATAATTTAGACTCGGTCCGTGTGTAAATCTTCGGAGGTTCAGTACTTTAGTATGTGTTATTGTGTGATTTCTTTGCCAGGAAAAGTAGTAAAATCGGGATAAGGTGGAAAATTGTACATATCTTTTTTTATGAGAATTTTCCTGTACTTTGCGCAACGCTGTTCTGAGAAACAGGGAAAATTAATAATGAAGTCCGGTATTCGAAAGACTATAGCATATTTGCACGTAATTGAAATCAAAACAATTTATTCCACAGTAATATTAATATCCATTATTGAAATTTTAAGTTTAATTAATACTGCAATATTCATACCACAAACAAGATATCAATTCAATTTATTAATCTACATCTATAAAACGAATACATATTGCAAATTGCAATTCTGTTTGCTATTCATCGATCAAAACAAACTTCATATTCAAACTACTTGAAAAACAAATATAACCGGAGTTTTTGCTCGCATTGAATAAAATCAATCATCATTATTGGAGTTGGTCTGACTATGAAACGTTAGCATCGCGAAACGTCACCTCGTTAATGAGCGTGCGCGTACATAATGAATCATCTTTGTTGACACGAAGCCCTGGGAAAACAAACGCGCTTTCCAAACATCACAATTTCGATGTACAAGCATCGACGAATTTGCGATGTGACGTCAGGTTTGCGGAAATATTGTGGCGTCTCATAGAACGAATAAAGACTTCATGCTAGGAAACTCTTAATTAAACAAATTTATCAATTTTGTTAAATACTTTAAGAAAAATCTCTTCAACTTAGACATTAGCAATAGGTAGTTTACTATGATGGGTATTTGCAGCAGGATCTTAACATGAAAAAAAAGTACAATGAAAATGGGTGTGTTATTTGAAACTTTGACTAAATGACTCGCAGACCTATTTTTACTAAAACAAAAAATATATTCCATTTCTGCATTATTTACTATTCAACAAAAGACCATTGTTATCAAAAATATTCAAGTTAATTAAAGCCGTATTTTAAAAAGAATATCTTATCCATATTCCGCTACACTTTTATTTTTAACATCGAGTTCTGCAACGACTCGTGTTTTGAAGAGGGCCGGCCGACAACGAGGACAAGTGTCGCAGACGATCTCCACAACACGACTTCTTTTGTCCAAGAAGAAATTTCCTATTTACATGACATTCAAATATTTATAGCGCGCTCGAACAAACGATTATGTAGACGTAAGTGCTCTGTGAAAGTTTTAAAGTGAGTGCAAAATGAACGTGGTACACGGGAATTACGTACATCTTTACACCTTATTTGGAACTGATTATTATACTTATACATTTACTATGCCGTTATTGACTTTGTTAATTATTTGTCAAAGTAGTTGGAGACAAATTGGGCCGTCTACTAAGAGCGAATAATTTAGGTCAAATGCTAAATGGGTCAGTTGAAATACAACACTATTTTGGGAGCCACTCATAAATCAGTTGAGGTGGTAGGCTGAAATTTATTTCAGCAATTTGGGCTTTGTTATGAAATGACAAGACATTTACACTGTTTTAATATGTCTTGTTACTCTTACAGGAATTAGAGACATAATATCAAAATCATTTTACTATCCATCAAGGTTAATAAGGCCAAAATTGTTCCTTTAAACAAAATCGTACAAGGGTACTACTTATACACTACTAACTATACATTAATAATATTTTATCTATCTAAATCAGAAAAACTATTACCAAAAAGTTTTCAATCCATTTTTAGAATATTCTTAATCTTTGCTTTTCCGTTATTCCTTTTTCGAAATTATACATACTATTACATACTATTTCCTCACCATTATATCACACACTTAAACACCAGGCAATTATGATCCAATGAATGTATAGAATCAGTGCAACTCGGTAGTATACGTCGGCCGCTGTGTCAATCGATTTTATTAATTATAGCAGACGGTCAATGCCCGACAGTATTCTCGCAGAGCCTCAAAATAACACGTACCTACTAAGAAACTGTTTTACGAAAGGAAAACTTTTCCACTAGCGTTGTGTGAAAACCTTATTTGTGAAACCTGTTTAAATTATTTTTGATCTCATCCTACTCGTACTAATAGTTTAAACGCGAAAGTTTTGTGGCATGGATGTTTGTTCCTATTTCACGCAAAAACTCCTAAACAGATTTAGACAAAACTTGGTACATATATAGTTTATAACCAGTATGAACATATAGGGTAGCTTATTCCGATGTTACTTTTCCGTGGTATTTTCGATTTCGAAAATAGCTAGTAGAGAATGAAACTTAAAATACCATCGATAACTGTTGAACAGGATAAAAAATAAATAAAACAACAGCTGTTCAAGTCCTAAAATTTTGTAACGTGTCTTTTATGGAGATGAAATTATGTCTGAGAACTAACACAATAGAATTCAATTTCAGCTTATAATTTTTACATATTATAGGATCAGGATCTTAATGTGACGTGCTTTACTGAAATAAGTATTTACAATATTTGTGACACTAGTGAGATTAAACTTAATCACATTTGTAGTTCGCGGTTCGATCGCCACTGAATGCTCCCCGTCTCTTTGTGCATGTGACTTGAATGTTTGTAAAACTCGCCGCAACACAAGGATTAAATTCCATAGTGTTTCAGTAGTTTTTGTTTAAACCTTATCCTTTCCCCTTTCTCTCTTTCTCCTCATAACTACTTTCTCAACTAAACGAAGACTCCAATGCGATTATGTAAATAAACAATCAAGAGTCGGTCACCAAACATTAACATCAGTATTCCAATAGTCAATTAGGAAACACTCAGATCTCCACGCAAACAACCAATTTGGATTAGTCTTTATCGGTAAATCCATTTAATCGTTTCTCTAAGGGAATGAAAAAATCTCGAAAATAAGGTTTTTGTACTAAAAACGAGTCTTCTTTGATAGGCTATATCGCGTGATAATATACGTTGTAGAATCCAAAATGAACTGGTTTCGTATTTACTGAAGTTTATGTTACAAACATAGTAACATGTTAGGTATTAAGTCGTTATGATCCACAGTTTCTCTCGCCATTCTGAGGGTCTTTTACCACGTCTTAAGTTATAAAATTGCAGTTCTGACATTAAAACCCTGTTCTCTGCCATGTACTGCGTTAACGCTTCCACAATTGAAATAGTAATACTTTAATAACATAATACTCAACTCATTCTTAAAAGGCATGTTCTTCTTACCATCATACCTTCCTTGAGAATCAGGCTATCAAAAGCAATAAGAGTTATTTAAATATAAGAAGTAGTTTATGAGATTGGCGCATTAATAAAGAACTCTTTTCCTTACTCTCTTCTTTTTTGGGAAGGTGGTGGAAGACTTTGCGGAGACCCTAGTTTGCCTATAATATAGAAGGTTTATAGACCATTAATAAGATTAGGAAGTTAAAGATTGGTTATAAGCTTACGTAACTTGACAAATCACTTTATTTTACATACCTTTGCATTAAAGTGAAAAGCAACATTATAAGTTCAGAAAATATCTTCAAAATACATCCATACATTTTAAAACCAATCTCGTGATCGCCTTATCGCATGGACTGAGAACAGAAAAATATCGAGGTCTGAATAGAAAATATCGATAAAAATAAATAGACGTATTAACTTAGGTTATTCAACTTAACGTAATATAAAATCTTTAAACCGTCTAGTCGTTAGAACGAAAAGCAGTTTGATAAAAATTGCATTCGCCAAGTATTTGGTTCGATGATAACTAAGAGCACGTTTTGTATGGAACTGCTGGAGTTCATTTCGAAAGACTTTCTTCGCTGATGCACTACAGAGGAAATATTGCCTTCGTGTCTGTTAATAAATTTGTATGCCGTTTGTTCATTTGGAAGAGGGGTTTGTTCGGAATATTTATACTACATTCATAATTATGAATCTTGAAGATGGGAATAAATAATATTCTTAAAGCAAACATTACTCTATTACAAAAAAATAACCTTGGTTCTCCCATACTGGGGTGTTTTTTATCAACTGGTGAGTTCGATAAAAAATCGAAATAAGCTTGCAAGTTAATTTTACTTTCTGGTATCTCATTATGTTAAAACTTTGCAAATTCATGTCTATAAATTGACAATGCAACGTAATGATGACATGAAAATGCTGGATGGTGGTGATAGAAGTATCTCAAAACGATAAAAAAAAACATCGAAAGCGTAAATCAGAGTTACTTTAGCATGTCACAATGTGGAGTGTGCACGTTATGAATTTATAATATTCTGATATTCTTCCCTATAGGACACCTATGAATGGCAGTAAACATCCAACGACTAAAGCAACATAAAAATAACTATCCCATGTTTATTGAAGAAATATCACGTAATATTCAAGAGATATTCTAGAACTAAAGATTCATGGAGATATAAAACGTTATGCCGGTATCGTTTATGCCTAGATCATAAAATATATTTCATTAAGTATTCTTAAGTAGATACATTAATATTTTATGATAGGAACACGTAGGCGATAGTACTAGAAGATTTTTATTTT